>NC_091117.1:73112500-73441250 GCF_040183065.1 Periplaneta americana | reverse complement strand
TCCATTTTCAGTGAATATTCGAACCTAACATTAGTATATTATTTGTGTTGTGTAATGTGAATTAATAAGAAAAATCCACACAGTTTTTATGTTTATTTAGTTATCTTTGGGCCGTCAGTGTTGCCACATTAGGAAGTTCACATGAACCTTAATTTTCAATGAATAATCTAACCTAGAATTAGTGTATTATATTTGTGTTGTGTAATGTGTTTTAATAAGAAAAATCCACACAGTTTTTATGTTTATTCAGTTATGAGCAAGTGATAGAGAAATAAACTTCACATGGATGCAGTTTCAACATTTGGCACCATGAAATAAGAACTTTTTTTTTGTGTGTGTATATAATGGTATTTATTCAATTATCCGGAACTAGCCTGGTCCCTTTGCTGCCGGTTAAGAGGGATTCTACTGTAGTAACAAGTGAAGGAATTTAAGTGTGTTTGTAACACTAATTTCTCTTTGTTCTCGTAAAAAAAAAAAAAGATACCATAGTAGAAGAAATTCCATTGAATCTTCCCTCGATGTATCATAGTAATTTATGAAAATTCTCTTCTAAGCTACCGGTATTTGAAGATTATAATATTCATTAATGCTAAATTATTAACCTGCTGTTTACAACTTACACTGAATCATATTGCAAGATATAATCCTTGTATTTGAATGATATTGGCCTGTGCTCACAGAATGTTACTGTTATGTTTAGACACAAAACATCAGGTAAACATTTGTAAAACCTATTATAAACCTTTTATACATTTTACTTATTCTTCAGTGATCTCTTGTTATGTCTGAAGCTCAGTTGCATACATTCCACTAGTTTAAGTATTTGTAAACACTTGAAATCTGAGAAACATTCCATTGTTCATTATAGGTAAGTTGTATTTATCTTAATTTTCGAAGGGTATAACTACATTAAACTTCATAAAATACCTTCCTTTAAAGTAAACAGAAAAAAAAAATGCGTGTGTTAATATTTTTATGATATTAATGTTTTCACTTCTGAATTACAAATACAGCCTAATTCCTGTACATCTGAAATACGTACTATACTATTATGCATTATCATCACTTAGTTATTATTTTGAAAAGTTTCGTTGCTATTAATTAATAATTAAATATGTAATTATGAAAGGACATTGGTACAGGCCTTCTATTTATTAATTTGACGTTCACAACTTCGATTTTTTTTTTATAATGGGACTATATAGATTAATTTACTTCTCTTTTAAGAATGTAAATATTTCTACTTTGATTTATAATAATAGGAGAAATTCGCACGAATGTGCATAAAGTTTTGGGCTATCACTCCTTACTGTATTCATTTAGCATTATTCATTAACTGTATTCATTTTACTTTGATTTGTTCATGAAGACACATAGCAACACATTATAACTTACTGTACCGGTACAGTACCTGTATTTAAGATTTATGATACATTTTCCTTTGTTTACTACTCTATTTTATTGTATTGAAAGATTGTGAATTAAAAACTTAAATTTATTCTTCACAAGCTTCTTAAAATCTGATAATCATGACCTGTGATCTGCAAAATATTCTAGAACATGTTTTGTAGTTATACCTTTCTGTGTACTAAGAAGAATGAATTTAGTTATTGATATTTATTTAACTTGAAAATTCTCTTGCACTACTACAGCTCGTGCATTTTGTCAAGACACTCGCGATGTTCAGTATAGGAACAACGTTTCTCTGGAGGAGGTTAGAAGAAGGGAAGGTCGGTCATGTGTCTTCCAAGACAAACCCATTCCCCTATAATTCGTAAGTAGACTCATCTGATCTCGTGCGCAGCTCTGTAGAAAGAGTGGGGGAGTGTCTGGACATAATGCATGTGCTGTACCTTTGTTGTATTTGTATATTTTGAAAACGATATTGGGTAAGAGGATATACGCATAGAGTGAATTGCTTTTTTCAGTCTAACATTTTTTAAGTATAATGAAAAAGAACATATATTATTTTCCAAACTGTTAAATTTAGTATCTTAATTTTTAATCAAAGGTACTTTGAAATTTGGATCATTTATCAAGAAAAATCTATCTCCAGCCATAAAAATGAATATTTTGCCCTTGCACTTTCATGTCTCTTAATAATTGTTTCACACTAAATTTACTTTTACTTATTTAGGAAATACACTAGATGAAAAGAAATAGAATAATAAATTTAAAGGAGAGAAAAAAAGTATATGCTATATAAAGAAACAACATGTGAAGAAAGTTTATTTATTTACTGCATTTCACATTATCTTACATAATATCTTCTTATGATAAATAAATATGTAAATCCTATGCCACATTACTATACTTTGATTTATATGTTTCAATACAAAGTCGGCATGTATATGTATTTAAATATTTACGATTTTCCTGTCCTGGTAATGGAAACATATATCTGATCTTCTTGTGCTTGGCATTATCAGACCATCATTGTGTTAACTAGGTAAGCCTATTAGAATGTATTTATACATTACAGTATGTTAAGTTTTTATGTTTTATTAATTTCTTTTAAAAAATTATAAGGCCATCTTTTGATAGATGCAAATTGAGAGAGAATTTCGATTTAATTTAAAGTAACTATTTATCATTTCTACATTATTTTAAAACGATATTGATAAGCAAAATTCAAAAGAAATTTACTGAACATTTATAGCGATTACATTTAACACATTATGATTTACATTTAGATTTATCTTAAGTAAAAAGATAGAGAATGTGATTATTGTTGGAAATGTAAGGTTATGCCCAGCTTATGTATGTTTAGGTAACTTTAAAATTTGCTATTTTTCTGTGATGTAATATTTTAAATTTGGGTATTAATGCATAAATAAAATTTTAACTTCAGGAATTGTTGTAATTTCAACATCAAACTGAAGTTAATTTTGTAAGTTTATCTCTAAAAGTTGATAAATTAACCTTCCTGATAACTCTTCATATTACGTAGAAAAGGTTAAATAAGAATGAAAAATTTGTAATTTTAAACTCAATTTTGAAGATCTGTTTGGGATGTGAAACCATTCTCTTTTATGACATTTTGTTTCTTGATAGGATTCACAAACGTTTATATTAGATACCGTATTATTGATGTTATTGAGTTTGATAATTTAAAAGCTAGGTGTAGCAGTTAATCTGAATTACTTTAGTTTTTTCCATTTGTTAATAACACACACTATCTTATAAAAATAATTGCTTCCTTTTGTTATTTAAATTAATACGAATGTCAGTTTACTAGGTTTTTAAAATTGTTTTGTTTCTGTGGACATCAGTTCAATACCAGTATATCTGTATTATTTAATCTCAAATTGTAAATTTTTTAGAAAAACAATTAGATTCTTGAGATTTATGTATACTTTACTCGAAATATTCTATCTGGAGAGACAGTTTGAAATTTTGTGGTATTATGGCATAAGCTGGTATGACATTTTTCTTATTTTACAGGAGAACACTTTTAAAGTTCACTCTTTCAGGAAGAATCAGGGATACATTAGAAGGAATACTTTTTTTTTAATTAGTATTAGTATTAGCGACTAATGGAAGTAGACATACCATGTCTTGCCATAACGTTAAAAACAACTTTTGCAACATATCTAGACAATAAGATATTTTTGCCGAAATTGCACATATCAGCTTCTGCCATAACACCAAGAATTCTAAGAAAGCAAATTATAGTTTTTTTTTTTTTTTTACATCAAAGAACAGAAATTGCTTATTTATTTTTCTTTTTAAACGAAAAGGTTAGAAATATTTTCATACATCTCTGCATATATATTTGTAGATAAGCTCTTGAAATTAAGATTCTGAATAAATTGATAATACAATTTTCCAAATTATGTAGAAATTGTATGACCATCATAACGAATAATATTGTAGTTTCCCCATCCTCCCACCTTTCAAAAAATATATATTCCTATAACAGGGTTGTTAGCTAAAAGTTTTTTTTCTAGTGCTCGTTCTTAATTAGAATGAAGAAGTTTTTAGTGAAATTTGTATCAGTTACGACAGTGAAATAGTTTTAGTATACCATCGTAATTAAAATTATCATTTTTTTAGAGTTTAGGCTTTCACAGTTATTGTATTTAGAGGAAGGGTTCTAGGTTTTTCATGATAGAAAACTTGAAACTCGATGTTATTTTAACTTTTACAATAGCTAATTATTATATAGGTATTTTATCTACAAATATATACGTAGTAAATCTGTTATTATCTGAAAGTGAGTGTTTGTGTATTTTGGTTAGTTTCATATAATGCCATGTTATATTTTATTTTATTTTTTTTATCAAGAGTGCAAATATGAAGATTGGATATAATGTTTTCATTACCTTTTGTATTTTTCATTATAGTCGAGTGAATAACTGTTCAAATGAAAGAAATAAGTAAATATATTAGTGGAAAATCAGATTCACTCCTAAGCATTTAAATATTATTGTTTTTTTATTATAACACTATAATGAAGGTGAATAAAGTTTTTTTTTCTCTTAAAACTAAATGAAAATGTCAATTGGTATAAGTTAAGGTATATTATAGCAACTGTGGCAGTAGTGATTTTTACAGAAAGAGTTGATTGATGTGGTTTTCCAACATCTATTATGGATTACTATTAAGAAAAAACTGTTAACAATTCACTCTGCTTGTATGTAAATGAACTGACTGCTTGGGTAACATTTCTCTAAACTATTGAATCATTTTAACGTATTTTAAAACGTGGTAATGTCATTCAAGGATTTTTATTATTATGGTATTGTATTCTTCGTTAAGTGACTATATTGACTGAATTTAATTAAGAGAGCAGAAAGAATTGTTTGTAGTTCTTAATCAAAGTTTAATGCTTGCTAAAAACTCTGACCATAGCTGTAAAACTCTTTTTCTTTTACATCAACTTCGTGAATGTAAGAAACCTTTTTTCAGGTTGTACTCTTTAATATATTATTTTTTACAATTCCATATTGTTATGCTGTATTCATATTTATAATAAGAAAATGAATTTACATTTTTCTCATAGTAAATACAGCAGAATAAATTTTCTAAATTGTCTTAAAATTTGATAAGTGATGTTTAAGTGTTGCTTACTGCTAATGTTGAAAATGGGTGCAGAGAAAGATTAACCGAAACATAATATAATAATCCAAGTATTTTTATTCTGATTTTATTTCATTATTCATTATACTTTATTTAATTACTGGTTAATCTTAGGGTTTAATCATTCTACAGTTATTTTACGTAAGGTTTATGTTAGGGTTATTATGTGAATTGCCTTGGTTATTGCAAATGAGGTGATATCAATAGGAAAGAGTAAAAGATGGAGCATTTGTGATGTTTCTTTTTCTAGCAGATATGAGTAATATAAGCGTAAATAATTGACTATGGGAGAGAAATTGTAATCTTCCAAAATTAATTAATTAATTATTATGTCTGCAGGCATTTTGAAAATACACTTACAATGCCATTGTAAGAGTGTGCAATGCTCTTTAAGTTGTAGTTTTATTTTAAATTCATTTGTAAGATCAATTCAAGCTACATTAACCATTTTCTTATTCAAATGGAATGTAAATGTTTTTCATTAAATGTATTTATTAATGAAATTTATATCATATTATATAAAATCTTACATTAATGGTGAATTTTTTAATATTGTCTCATTTTAATGAGATATCGGGTTTATTTACATAATAAAAAACAATGTTTCATCACTTTGTTGATAAATTGAGTTACAGTACACAGTACGTTTGCTTCGTTTTTATAAATAAGGAAATTTTTACATTTTTGAATAAGAAGTGATGTATTCTTAAACTTTTTGGAGGACTTTAAAGAAAGTATCATGATTATCATTAACATTACATGATCAGAGCAGTTCTAATTACCCTCAGAAATAGAGTGGCCAAACATGTTCATTGTCCTTAAAGAAGTGACAACGGTCTGGAATCATAACCTGTGAGTACTTATTAATAATGACTTAATTAAAAAAATTAATCTTAAAAATGTTTTGCAACTGTGAAATTTCTTAATTCAGTATACCAAAGAATTCAGGCTTACAGTTTGCGAATTCATTGTTTCTAGCATATGATTTTAATTTATCTCATAATTTTTTTTAATGTGGAAAATGTACTGTTACTCCTGTCTTTATTCTTCTTTTCATTAGTTACTTATAATGCACACATATCAAGCAGCATCCATCATATTAGGATAACTGATTAGAAATAAATTCGCCGAAGACATGTTTTCGATTCAGTTTCATCTTACTTATAGTTAAATCGTACTTATAGTAAACACCATACCATGTATTTTGGCCAGTTTAAGTGATTGTTATTCATTTGATATGCAGACACATTACTGTGTCGTGAGAATTTTTATGTGGCCATGAGTGTATATTTCATTGATGTAAAGCAAAGTGGACTGTGCCTTACTTGATGTAGTAATAATGATAATGGTATCTGTGAACAATAAAAATCTTGTGTGTCAACAAGAATGTGTGTTAATTCATTTTACAACGCAATGAATTTTGTGTTCTATTTACATAAAGCATTATTTTTTATTAGTGTTGGTTTTATAATAATTACCATTTTAAGTTTGTTAAAATTTTATTTTGTTTAATTTTTTATTTATTTAGTATTTAATTATTTTATTGTAATTTTTTATTAAATTATTATTTATTTGTAATTATGATGAAATTAGTAATTTAGTATGAACAAATTTAAAAGCCAAACTTCGGTATGTGTTTGGTGCGGTTGAACATAATTGCAGTTAAAATTTAAGTGGACTACTTGTAGAGCCCGATCGCAAACTCGTGGCACCTGCACGAAAGACGAATTGGCATCCACTTACATGGACTCGCCCAAGAGTCTTGCTGAGGGGTGTTTGAACTGTACGCTCTATGAGTAAGCAGTCGCCCGCACACACAGAATCTCCCACTGCAAAACCTCAGGAAGAAGCTCGCGCATGTTGATGCAACGACTTTGCTATCGGGCTCTATATTTGAATCAGAGCACCCTTACAGATAAAATTGTGGAAGGTCTATCACTTAAAAGAGCAACAATTCCATGTATCAATGGAAATGTAATTGATAAAAGCAAGTGAAATCAAATTGAAAACATTTTGAAGGATAAACATCTCTTGGTACTAGCTGATAAAGAATATAGACTCTGCGAATTGTAAAAATATGTGCATTTTAATCAAATTGAGGCTGACGAAAATAAATTGGTGACATATGTTGGGCTACATTGAAGTGAAAGAAGCTACTGTAAAAAACCTCTAGAAAGTTTTTTTTAAGTGCTTCCTATTAAAACATGGCCTGTCAGTTGATGATAATAAATTATAATGCAATAAATTGAAATAAAATAATATAATTTAAAATAAGTTAATTTAATATAAATTAAAATAAAGTCATATAAATTAAAGTAAAATAAAATAAAATAAAATAAATTACTATAAGTTAAAGAAATTAAAATAAATTAAATTAAAATACTTCAAATTGCATTAAATTGAATTAAATTAAATTATAATTAATTACTTAAATAGAAAGTTAATTAAATAAAAAACAAAGAAATAAAATAATGTTATATTAAAATATATATGTATATAAAATAAATTAAATTAAATTAGGATAAAATAAAGGAAAAACATTAAATTAAAATTAATTAATGCATTATAAAATAAATTAAATTAGATTAAATTAAAGTACATTAAATTTCATTTAATCATATTAGAATTAAAAAATTAAAATAAAGTAAACTAAAGTAAAATAAATTAAATTAATTAAATTGAATTAAAATAAAATAAAACAAAATAAATTAATTACATTAGAAAAAATAAGTTAAATTAAATTAAATTAAAACAAATTAAAGTGAATTGAATTTAAAAATATAAATTAAATTACGTTAAATTAAGATAAATTTAAATTAAATAAATTAAAATAAGTTAATATAAATTGTAATACAGTAATGTAAAGTAAGTAAATTAAAATAAAATAAAATAAATTAACGTAAGTTAAAAAATTAAATTATATTAAAATAATTTAAATTGCATTAAATTAAATTAAAATAAAATAAATTGAAATAAAATAATTTAAATAAGATTAAATTAAAATAAAATAAATAAATTAAATGGAAAATTAATTAAATAAAATAACAATGAAATAAAATAAATTTAAACATATAAAAAATAAATTAAATTAAGGTAAATTAAATAAATTATATTAAATTAAAATTAATTAATATAAAATAAATTAATTTAGATTAATTTAAACTGAATTACATTAAACTAAAATTAATTAAAATAAAGTAAAATTAATTAAAGTAGAACAAAATAAGTTAAATTAAAACAAATTAAAGTAAATTGAATTAAAAAAGTAAATTTAATTTAATTTAATATAAATTAAAATGAAGTAATGTAAATTAAAGTAAATTAAAATAAAATAAATTAATGTAAGTTAAAAAAATTAAAATAAAATAAATTAAAACATACAACAAATAAATTAAATTAAAGTAAATTAAATAAATTATATTAAGTTAAAATTAATTCATATTTTTTTATTTATTTACCAGAGCTTCCTCAAATTAGAGGCTGCCATTAGACAAAGCATACAAAACAAAAAAAGAACAAATACAGTACATGATGAAAGATAAGAGAGTAAGAAAAATGACAAACAAGTATACAAACAAACAAACAAACCATGGTAGTTCACAGAATAAGGAAAGTTACAAATATGTAAAGAAGCAATGAAAGCTAATAAGAAAGAGAAAAATGATAATGGTGCATAGGTTTTTTTGAGTAGATTGATATAGAGTCCATATAGGTGGTTCCGTAAGAGTTTGACCGACTCTGTAATTATGAGGAGGCCCAGTTCATTTAGAAAAGATTTGTGCAGCCATAGGGTCTTACAGAATTGAGAGGAGAAGTTAGGTATCGTTCCTCTTGCTCCCAACATCAATCCCGTGACACTGGTATCGTGAAGTTGGTATTTATCTTTATAATACAGGATGGTTGGAACATAGATTGCTCGTTTCTCCTCATGTACGTAAATTAATTAAATGAAATTAAATTGAAATGAATTAAAATAAAATAATTTACAATAAATTAAATTATAGTAAACTAAAAATAAATCAAATTAAAATTAAATAAAATGAGATAAATTAATGTAAATGAAATGAAATTAAATTAAAATAAAATAAATTATAATTAAATAAAGTTAAACAAATTAAATTAAAATAAAGTAAAGGAAGTAAAATTAAAATATATATATATATATATATATATATATATATATAAATGTATATAAATTAAATTGTATTAAATTAAGATAGATTAAATTAAAATAATTTAGTTAAATCAAATTATAATAAATGAAAATAAAATAAATTTAAACAAATTAAATTAAAATATAGTAAATGAAATAAAATGACACATATTAAATTAAAAGAAAATACATTTAATTAAAATGAAATAAATTGATATAGAATAAATTAAAGTAAAAGTAACTGATATAAATTAAATTAAAATAAAGTACATAAAAATAAATCAAATTAAAATTAAAATGAATTAAGTTACAATAAATTAAATTAAATTGAATTAGAATAAAGTAAATTAAATTAAGATAAAATTAGTTAATATAATTTATTTAAAATGCATTAAATTAAATCAAATTAACATAGATTAAAATAAATACAAATGAATAAAATAAATCAAATAAAAATTAAATAAAGTGAAAAAATTAAATTAAAATTAAGTAAATGAAATATTATAAAAGAAATAAAAAATTGAAATAAATTACATTATATTAAATTATAATAAATAAAATGAAATGTAACTGAATAAAGTAAATTGATTTAAATTAAATTAGAAAAAGTGAAAACATATTTTAATAAATAATGATCTCCAATTTATTAATGAACCCGGTAATACAGGGATTTCCTCCCGTAGCTCTGGTTCCCATGTCGCATCCATATAAATTTCCATCACTTCATCTCATCATGGGTGTAGTGTGCACGATCTTTCTAGGCAACAGCACTGACAGTGAATTGATCTACAGAACTGGTTTCATGTGGGTGAATGACAAAGAGCCAAGTACCAGCCATTGGTAACAAAAAAATCGTCAGAAACGTAGCTATTTTTTACTTGTGCAACATGATACATATTTTGTGCGAGATCGTGCGTATTTGCTTGGTTTCCACACAAAACCAATCCGCGGTAAGTCTAAAATTCCACATTCAGTATTCCCAACCTAACACACAACAATTTCCCTCTTCTTACCGCTTAAGTGACATATTGATTTTACTGCTTTAGGCTTCTAACATATTATTTTTAGAGACGTTCAATATAGTAATAATTATAAATTGGAAACTTACCACTGCAATTTCACCTAAATTACACTGTTAATTATTGTTTTTAAATATTTGCAAAAATTAAGTAAACTCTATAACTCCACTAAAGTTACTGGATTCGTGATGCAAGTAACATTAAGTAAACCGTGAAAAAATCAACAAGATTCCAGATGCCGATGTTATTACTGCAATATGTTATATAAATAATATTGTTAAAATATTAAAATGAAAAATAAATCATTACATAACCTTCCCGTTTGTTTTAAGTTCGCATTTATGGACTGGGGGGAAAAAAAGACAGACGTATATCACGGCTTGCTGGAGTATAGTAAACCCAGAAAACATTTTAAAGCAACAATGTTGAAGATAGATATTTTTGTTTTACAAATTTGCCTTCATTGAACAGAAACCAAGATGGAGATTTCATTGCAACTAATTAGAAATTCCTCTTTCAGGTATGTAATAAACGATCTTCGTACAAAATAATGTACGATACACGAGCGGTATGTTTTCTTTCAATTCTCGGAAATTAAAAAAGCTCAACTATGTTTCGCTTTTTCAAACTTTTCCTCGAACATGAAAACTTCAACATACCACTCTTGTAACGCATATTACTATTGTAGTAGAACATTCTCCAGGTCAAGCCGAGTCTCTTTGAGTAAACTAAAGTTTTTAATTTTCTCTCAGATTCTACCATATGGTTAATTCCATGTGTGACTCACACGACACTTGTCACACTTCAAGGAACTAAAACTGAAGTACAGAAATTATTTATCATTGAAATTTTATTTGAAGGTCTTACACTAATCATCAAAGAGTGCGCTTTTTGCCCATATGTATAATAATAGTTAATACTGTATAACAGTATGAAAGACATTAGAGGAAAAAAACTGATTGTGATTTACGCTACGTTAAAAAGACAGATAGTGCTGCACCAACAACACTACTGTGAAACTGTGCTCTACTACTATAATTACATGAATGTTGATGTAATAATATAAGTCATAGATTGTGTACATAATTTGTGTCTGTCAATTTTCCGTACTCTTGCCCATAACACCTACACTTCTTACTTCACTTCTCCCATTTCTGCTCCTTTCCTCTTCACCTTTCCATTCTTCATTGCCGTGAATTTTTTTCTCCTTTTCCTGCTTTTTCACTTTGTAGTTCTTAATATTTTCTATCTCTTTTCTTCTCCACCTTCCTGACCTCCGCCTTTGTCTTTTCTGTTTCTTTTACCTTCTCTTTCTTCTAATCATGTTCACTAGAAACATGAAGATATTGCACTTTTCCAGCTGTAACATTGATATTGTTTGCAGGTCGTCTCCTTGGCTAGATGATAGTACATTCTTGGATGTCCCCTGCAGCTCACAGATTGGCATCAGCATAGCTGCAGTGATGTAGTGTTTGCAGCAACTGTGCCCGGCTGGCATCATACAGCCAGAGTCCTCAGCCACATGCCTAGAGTGATAGTGTGAGAATTAAGCAAGCTTGAACCAGTGACTAGTTTTGCTATACATGGAAGTGTATTTTTTTTTAAGTCATGAACTGAGGCGCTGACATGGGAAAGGTAGTAACTGCCAGAAACAAAATTTTTCAGGGGAAGCAAAAAACAAATTTATGAACACTTTCTCACTTACATTATTACAGAAACTGCTTTAAATGAAAGGCATACACTCATGTTTGTGTTACATATGAAATTTGAAAAGTCTGGCACAGATTTATCTGTGAAATCCTATTTTATGAAAATACAACATTGAAATCACTCCTTAGCCAAACTGAGAATTAACGTTATTTATACATTATGCACAAATTTTTCGGTAAAATGCATGATACTTTTCACCGAGGAAGTCTAACATAGATAACAAGTCTCTCTCTTATTGGCATCAGGGATGATTGGTCTTCTTTCAAGGCGTTGCAAGCACTGCGAGTTAGTGATTGACATTAATGACTGTCCTTTCTTAAAAATCCTGTGCTCTGTCCACATTTCAAGGTCATTAAATGACTGCCTTGTTTTTATTAGAGGAAAATCAGCTCTTGAGAGTCTAATCCAGTTGAGGATGCTGATTTTGATAGGAGTTGTATTCAAAAACTTGTCACATTCTGCAGAAAAGTCGAAGAAATTCTCATCCTTCATCATTATTACATTATTAGGCCTTACCTCTTCTGGAACCATGGTCTTGCATCTTTTTTTTTTTCTTTTCTCTATGATGCCAAATTCCCTATCACATGGCATGTAGGAATGTTCTGAAACCAGGAATTTCAAGTCCACTGAATCAAAATGTTCCTTGGCAATAATGTAAATCAGGACCATTAGAATCACGATTCTTATTCTGCCCTGCACAGTTATCAGGCCATATTTGTCTAGACATACTCTGATGTAAAAGGAGTTACTACCATCTCCGCGCCAACAGCTGTGCACATACAACTTACAACATCTAGTGACTACGTTTCCAACTTTGTTTCATTACATGCGGACATACTACTTTCTCTGTGCCATTGGCATGGCCATTTACTACCTTCTCAATGGAAAACCTAAAAATTCGAATTTTTGGCAGTTACGACCTTTCCCATGTCAATGCCTCAACTAATGACTAGTTTTCTCATGCATAGTAGGTAGTGTATTTTTTTATTTTTTAAAAAATAAGTTTTGTCTGTTAAGTCGATAACCTACCATTGGATCACATTTCTCTTATAATAGACCTAAATAATGGCTCTTCAACAAACCAATTCAGATGAAACGCATTAATTGCAGTGTCAATATTTGTACAGATATTGTTATATATTCAATAAATAGAGGAGAAATAATAATACAATACATAAATTGCATTACGTTTATTTCACTTTCAATAATATTCACAATCCTTATAAATAATAACCAATTCCTTAAAACTCTACATCAGTGAAGGGCAAGCGAGCATTACCTCACCCTCGGCATTATGCAACCCTATCTTTCACTCAGTGGTGACTCTTGGTAGAAGCTAGCTCCAATGTCTCAGCAGTCATCGTCTTCTTCTTCGGGAAGAATATCATTCACGATTTCAAGACTGGAATGTATGGAGTAAGACTTTAAGATTTTTTTTATTAGAAAAATTCGTACGAATTCTGTATTTATGAAATAGTACGAATTCGAAAATTTGTACGAATCCAAATACAGATATGGGAAGATTCGTACGAATTAGAAAATTAGTAAATTGGTACGAATTCGTGTACTTAGGAATCCAAATACGAAACCAAATATTCGAAAATTCGTACGTATCCTATTAATGAAATCGTACGAATTAGAAAATTGTACGTAGGTCTATTCGAAAATTGAATATATTAAAATAATATAAATTAAAGAAAATAAAATACAAGATCAATTAAAATAAGTTAAAAGTATTAAATTAAATTTAAGTAAAATTAATTAAAATAAAACAAATTACAAAAAATTAAAATAAATGAAATTCAATTAAATTAAAATAAAGTAATTGAAATAAAATTAAAAAATGAAATAAATTAATATAATTAAATTATATTAAATACAGAAACATTACATTAAAATAAATACAATACACAAATAGAAGTAAATTAATTTAAATCAAATTAAATTAAAATAAAATAATTTAAATACAAAAAATTAAAATAAAATAAAACGAATTAAAATAAATGATATTAAAATGAAATAAATAGGAACAAATTGAATTAAAATAAAGTAAATTAAATAAAATGAAATAAATCGAAACAAATTAAATTAAAATAAAATAAATTAATATAAAATAAATTAAAATAAAAGAAATTGATATAAAATAAATTAAATTAAAGTACATAAAAACAAATCAAATGAAAATTAATTAAAATAAATGAAACTGATATAAATAAAAATGGATGAAATGAAATAAAATAAAAGATTGAAGTAAATTAAATTATATTAAATTGAAATAAATAAGATAAAATAAAATGTAACTAAATTACAATAAATTAAGTCAAAATAGATTGAATTAAATCAAATAAAAATAAAATATAAAAAAATAAAATAATTTATAATGCATAAAATAAGATAAATTAAGATGAAATAAATACAAATAAATTAGATAATATTAAAGTAAATTAAATTAGAAAAAATAAATTAGAGAAAACATAACATAAAAAAAATATAAAAAATAATGCTTTTCCCGAAAAAAGTTCAAACAAAACTTCCAACAAAAAAATATAATAAGATAAATTGAATTACAATAAGAAAAATTGAAATAAAATATTAATTACATAGGATAAAAATAAATCAAATCATAGTTAATTGAAATAAAGAAAATTAAAACAGATAAAATTCAATTCAATTAAAATCAGTTAAAATAAAATAAATAAATTTAACTAAATCAACTCAAAGTAAATTAAAATAAAATAGATTAAATTTAAATGTAATCGTACACATTTGCATTTGTACGATAGTACCTTTGTCTTTCGTACATAAAAATGCCCATTCGTACGTACGTACACTTCTTCAGTACTGTTCCTTATACAAAAATGTTACGAATTAAAAATTCCCGCACATAAAAATTCGTACGTTCTAGGAATTGTGCGTTTTCGGATTCGTACGAATGCCGTTATTCATCATTATTTGCAAATTCGTACGAAATGAAAATTTCTGCAAGAGTAGAAATTCGAAATTCGTCCGTACAAAAATCTTACGAATTGGTACGAATCAAATTCGTTCCAAATAAAAATTCTCGTACGTAAAAAATCGTACTAATAAAAAATTGGCACGTTCTAGGAATTGGTACGTTTTCAGATTCGTACGAATTCCGTTTTCATCATTATTTGAAAATTCGCACGAAATAATTTTTACAACAGTAAAAATTTGAAATTCGATCATACGAATTTGTACGAATCAAATTCGTACGAATTACGAATTAAAATACGTACGTTCTAGAATTCTTACGTTTTCGGATTCGTACGAATTCAGTTATTCATCATTATTAGCAAATTCTTATAAAAACAAAATTTCTGCGAGAGAAATAATTCGAAATTCGTCCGTACGAATTGGTACGAATCAAATTAATACGAAACAGTCTCGCACATAAAAATTCGTACGAATTACGAATTAAAATTTATACGTTCTAAGAATTAGTACGTTTTCTGATTCGTACTAATTTCGTTATTCATAAATATTTGCAAATTCGTAAGAAATCAAAATTTCTGCAAGAGTAAAATTTCGAAATTCGTCCGTAAAATAGTCTTACGGGTCCTATATTCCGGATTCGGATTCCACGTTCCGGTTCCATAAATCCCGGTTCCGGTCATACTTCCGGGTCCCAACTCCGGGTTCGGATTCCATGTTCCGGTTTCATAACTACGGGTTCTGGGTCCCAAACTCCAGTTTTGGCTTCAATGTTCCGGTTTCATAACTCCCGGTTCCGTTTCCCAAACTCCGGGTTCCGGTTCCTAAACTCCAGGTTCGGATTCTGTGTTCCAGTTTCATAACTCCTGGTTCCGGGTCCTAAACTCCGAGTTCCGGTTCCAAAACTCAGGGACCCGGTTTCTAAACTCCGGGTTCCGGTCATAGTTCCGGGTTCCGGGTCCCAACTCCGGATTCGGATTCCATGTTCTGGTTTCAAAACTCCGGGTTCCGGGTCCCAAACTCAGGGTGCGGTTTCCATGTTCCGGTTCAGCAACTCAAGGTTCCGGTCCCCAAACTCCGGGTTCCGGTACCCATACTCCGGATACCGGTCATACTTCCGGGTTCCAGGTCACAACTCCGGGTTCGGACTCCATGTTCCGGGTTCTGCGTCCCAAACTCCGGGTTCGGTTTCCATATTCCGGTCTCATAATTCCGGGTTCCGGTTCCCAAACTCCGGGTTCCCTGTCCAAAACTCCGGGTTCAGTGTCCCAAAATCCGGGTTCCGGGTCCCAAACTCCGGGTTCCGTTCATAATTCCGGGTTCGGATTCCACGTTCCTCTTTCATAACTCCGGGTTCAGGGTCCCAAACTCCGGGTTCCGGTCATAATTCTGGGTTCCAGGTCCCAACTCCGGGTTCGGGTTGCATGTTCCGGTTTCATAACTCCGGGTTCCGGTTCTCAAACCTCGGGTTCAGGTGCCCAAACTTAGGGTTCTTGTAAACCCAAACTCCAGGGTTCCGGTTTCCAAACTCCCGGTTACGGTTCCCAAAATCCGGGTCCCCAACTCTGGGTTCCGGGCCTAAACTCCGGGTTCCGGATCCAAACTCCGAGTTCCGCGTCATAAACTCCGGGCTCCGGGTCGCAAACTCCGAGTTCCCTTTCCCAAACTCCGGGTTCCAAGTCCCAAATTCTGGGTTCGGATTTCATGTTCCCGTCTCCAAAATGCGGGTCCCACACTCTGAGTTCAAAACTCCTGGTTCCGGGTCGCAAAGTCCGGGTTCAAATCTCCGGGTTCCGGGTCCCCAACTCCAGGCTCCGGGACCCAAACTCCGGGTTCCAAATTCCACGTTCGAATTCCGGGTTCCAAGCTCCAGGTTCCAAACTCTTGGATCCTTGACCCAAACTCCAGGTTTCGGGTTCAAAACTCCGGGTTCCGAGCCCAACTCCGGATTCAGGGAACCAAATTCCGGTTACCGATCTCCGGGCTCCTGCGCCCAATCTCCGGGCTCAGGGTCCCAAATTCCGGGTTCCGGGTCCCAAACTCCGGATACCGGGTCCCACATTCCGTGTTCGAAACTCCATCTTCCAGTCCCAAACTCCGGGTTCCGGATGCAAAACTCCATGTACCGGGTTCCAAATTCCGGGTTCCGAACTCAAGTTTCAGGTCCGAACTCCGAGTTCCGGGTTACGAACTCCGTGTTCCGAATTCCAGATTCCGGTCCAAACTGCGGGTTCCGGGTTCCAAACTACGGGTCCCAAAGTCCGGGTTCCGGTTGCCATTTTTCGGGATCAAATTTCATGTTCCCGTCTCCAAAGTCCGGGTTACGGGTCCCAAACTCCAGGTTCCGTGTCCCAAACTCAGGATTCCGGGTCCCAAATTCCGGGTTCCAAACTCCAGGTTCTGGTCTCAAACTCTGGGTAAAGGGTCCCGAATTCCGGATTACGGGTCCCAAATTCCGGATTCCAAACTCCAGGTTCCGGGTCCAAACTCCGGGTTACGAGTCCCAAACTCCGGGTTCCTAGTCCAAAACACCATGTTCCGCGTCCCAAATTCCGGGCTTCGGTTGCCAAACTGCATGATCCGGTTTGAAGAATTTACAAAAGATAGCAATTTTTTTAATTTAAAAAATTTCGAGAAAACAAAATTTTTCCAGATTAAAACAAAAATTCCAAAATTTTCAAAAATTTTCCACAATTACAAAAAATTCCAAAAATTAAATTCCAAATATCTTGAAAATACAAAATTTCAAAAATTTTCGAAATTTCTCAAAATTTAACAAATTAAACAAAGTTGTTAAAATTCCAAAAATTAAAAAAACTTAAAAATTTTCAAAATTTTTCAAAAATCCAAAATTTTCAAAATTTTGAAAGTCATGAAAATTTAAAACAATTTCAAAATTTTCAAAATCTTTCAAAATTCTAAACATTTTCAAAATTGTTCAAAATTTCGCAATTAGTCGATTTTTTTAAATTTAAAAATATTTCGGAGTTTAAAAAACTTTCGAAAATTCAAATTTTTCAAAAATAAAAAAATGGCAAAATTTTCAAAATTTTCAAAAATTTTCAACAATTCATAAATCTTGCAAAATTCCTAAAGTTAAAAAAACAAAAATTCTCGAAATTAAAATATTTCAAAATTTAAAAAAAATTTCCAAAACGTTCCAAATTAAAAAAAAAATAAAAATATTTTTAAAATTCTAAAAATTTAGAAAATTTATCAGAATTTTCAAAAATATTCAGAACCCAATATAAAAGCTTTCAAAAATGAAAATCACGTTCAATTTTTTTTTTTAATTTTCACAAATTTCGAAAATTCCAAAAGCTTTTGAAAATTTTTAAATTTTTCGAATTTTGACAATTTGTGAAAATTTTGAGAAATTTTTAAAACGTTTGGTGTTTTGAAAATTTTGATAGATTTTAAAATTTTTTGCATTTTTTCGAATTTTCATAATTTTTAAAAAAATTTGAATTTTTTTGGTTTTTTGAATTTTTCAAAATCTTGAAAAATTTTGAATTTTTTTTTTAATTTTCAAAATTTTTGGAATTTTGAAACCTTTTGAAATTTTAAAATTTTTTGTAATTTTGGAAAATTTTTGAGAATTTTGAAACTTTTTGAAAATTTTGAAAATTTTGGAAAATTTTGTTTTTTTTTTTAATTTTGAAAAAATTTGGACTTTCGAAAGCTTCTAAATGTCGACATGTACTTAAAGTTTAAAAACTGCCAACTGTGAACCGGATCCTGCTGTTTGGCAACCGGAACCCGGAGTTTGGGACCTGGAACCCGGAGTTTGTGACATGGAACACTGAGTTTGGAAACTTGAACACGGACTTGGATTCCGGGGTTTGGTACCAAGAATACGGAGATTTGAACCCGGGATTTGATATTCGAAAGCCGGAGTCAGGGAACCAGAACACGGACTTTGGGACCCGGAAACCGGAGTATTCATTTGGAGTTTGAGAACCGAGTTTTTAAACGCGAAGTTTGGATTCCGGAACCCGGAGTTTGGGAACCATAACCCGGAGGTTGGGACCCAAAGTTTGGAACACGGAACATGGTGTTTGGGACTGAAACCGGAGTTTTGGACCCATAACTCCCATTTTGGGACAAGGAACCCGGAGTTTGGGAACTGGAAAATGAAGTTTGGGAACTGGAAAACAAAGTTTGGGAACTGGAAAACGAAGTTTGGGAACCGTAACCCGGAGTTTGGGAACCGGAACCCAGAGTTATGAAACCAGAACATTGAAACCGAACCCGGAGCTTGGCACCCGCAACCCGGAGTTGGGACCCAGAACCCGGAATATTGACCGTATTCCGGAGTATGGGTACCGGAACCCGTAGTTTGGGAACCGGAACCCGGAGCTATAGTAATATAGATGCGATAGATTAGATAAAATAGAATAGATACAGTGGATAGATAAAATAGATAGAATGTAATAGAATAGATAGGATAGATAGACAGAAAATAGATAGATAGATAGATAGATAGATAGATAGATAGATAGATAGATAGATAGATGGATGGATGGATGGATGGGTGGGTGGGTGGGTGGGTGGGTGGGTGGGTGGGTGGGTGGGTGGGTGGTTGGGTGGGTGGGTGGTTGGGTGGGTGGGTGGGTGGGTGGGTGGGTGGGTGGGTGGGTAGGTAGATAGATAGATAGATAGATAGATAGATAGATAGATAGATAGATAGATAGATAGATAGATAGATAGATAGATAGATAGATAGATAGATAGATAGATAGATAGATAGATAGATAGATAGAAAAGAAATAGAATAGAATAGATAGAATGGATTAGATAGAGTGGTATAGAATAGACAGATTGATGGATAGCTTTAATAGATAGATAGATAGATAGATAGATAGATAGATAGATAGATAGATAGATAGATAGATAGATAGATAGATAGATAGATAGATAGATAGATAGATAGATAGATAGATAGATAGATAGATAGATAGAGACAGACAGACAGACAGACAGACAGACAGATAGATAGAGACAGACAGACAGACAGACAGACAGATAGACAGACAGATAGACAGACAGACAGACAGATAGATAGATAGATAGATAGATAGATAGATAGATAGATAGATAGATAGATAGATAGATAGATAGATAGATAGATAGATAGATAGATAGATAGATAGATAGATAGATAGATGGGTAGATAGATAGGTAGATAGATAGATAGATAGATAGATAGATAGATAGATAGATAGATAGATAGATAGATAGATAGATAGATAGATAGATAGATAGATAGATAGATAGATAGATAGATAGATAGATAGATAGATAGATAGATAGACAGACAGACAGACAGACAGACAGATAGGCAGGCAGGCAGGCAGGCAGGAGGCAGACAGGCAGACAGACAGACAGACAGACAGACAGACAGACAGACAGACAGACAGACAGACAGACAGATAGATAGATAGATAGATAGATAGATAGATAGATAGATAGATAGATAGATAGATAGATAGATAGATAGATAGATAGATAGATATTTTATTAACCGTTGGAATAGAATTATTCATGGTATCGTCTGTGTACATTAATCTAACAATGAGACAATAATTTTACAGTCATGTTAATCGATAATAACATGTCACATGCTTATTTAATAGAATACAATGTATTTAATCACTATGCAAGTAACGTACTACTAATAATACAATTTTAATGCATAACACACTAGAACAGTTACTTGTAAATAAGATGCTGAGTTTATATTAAGATATACACAATTAATTATTTAGGAATCACACACTAGGAGGCAATTGATTTTCTTTCTTCTGAGTCATTGATGCTGCCTCTCTTCCAGTAGGGTCTCCAGGCACATGAAAAAAGAGAGAACACAATGGCAGTACTCACAAGAATAAATAATTAAAATTTAAAACTTTATATTTAAATATTCCTTTGTGCACACTGGCATGTGTGTCAGTAATATATTTTTAATAGATTTCTTAAACATACTATTGCTATGTGTGTCTCGACATGTGGGGGAAGTTTATTATATAAATTACTGGCAGTATGTGTAGGGCTAGTGAGAGTTTTGGCAAGTCTGTGATATTTCAAATGTATATTATTGGATGTCCTAGTATTGTGCTCGTGTTTTAAAGGAATTTAAATTTTCATGAATAAAGCATACCGTTTCTAGGATATAGACCAGGGTACCGGCAGAATTTTAATTTCCTTGAAAAGTCCTTTACTTTCTGTGCGAATGGATACTTGCTTCATAATTTTAATTATTCGTATTTGTAGTTAAAGTATAAGGGAAGATTTTGATGATGATCCCCAGAATATGATTCCATTTGATATGACAATGTACATAGCCAAATAAAGTGACAATAGTAGCTCAATGGGTGATATTTTTGAAAGGACTCCGAAACATAGCATAGTCGAGATACTTTTTCTGTTAAGAACTGAATGTGGCTTTCCCATGTCAATTCTGTATCAAGCCAGTTACCTAGAAATTTTCAACCCAGATTCCTAGAAAAGACTTAGAGAGAATAGTGTTAATATAGTAAAGAGCAAACAGGAAAATTGTTAATATAGTAAAGAGTAAAGGAGAACAGTGTTAATAGAGTATAGTAAAGAATAAAGAGAAACAGTGTTAATATAGTAAAGAATAAAGAGAAACAGTGTTAATATAGTAAAGAGTAAAGGAGAACAGTGTTAATATAGTAAAGAATAAAGAGAAACAGTGTTAATATAGTAAAGAGTAAAGGAGAATAGCGTTAATATAGAAAAGAGGTGAGGAGAATAGTGTTAATATGGTAAAGAATAAAGGAGAATAGTGTTAATATAGTAAAGAGTAAAGAGGAGTAGTGTTAATATAGTAAAGAATAAAGAGGAATAGCGTCTATATAGTATAGAATAAAGAGGAAAATTGTTAATATAGTAAAGACTGTAGAATAATAGTGTTGATATAGTAAAGAGTAAAGGAGAATAGTGTTATAATAGTAAAGCGTAAAGAGGAATAGGGTTAATATAGTAAAGAACAAAGGAGAATAGTGTTAATATAGTAAAGATTAAAGGAGAATAGAGTTAATATAGTAAAGAGTAAACAGAATAGTTTTAATATAGTAAAGAGCAAAGAGGAATAGTGTTAATATTGTAAAGATTAAAGGAGAACAGTGTTTATGTAGTAATTAGTAAAGAGGAATAGTGTTAATATTGTAAAGATTAAAGGAGAACAATGTTTATGTAGTAATTAGTAAAGAGGAATAGTGTTAATATTGTAAAGATTAAAGGAGAACAGTGTTTATGTAGTAATTAGTAAAGAGGAATAGTGTTCGCATAGTAAAGAATAAAGGAGAATAGTGTTAATATAATAAAGAGTAAAGGAGAATAGTGTTAATATAGTAAAGAGTAAAGAGTAGTAGTGTTAATATAGTAAAAAATAAAGGGGAATAGCGTCTATATAGTATAGAACAAAGAGGAAAATTGTTAATATAGTAAAGAGTAAAGAGGAAGTGCTAATATAGTATAGAGCAAAGGAGAGTAGTGTTATTATAGTAAAGAATGTAGAATAATAGTGTTGATATAGTAAAGAGTAAAGGAGAATAGTGTTAATATAGTAAAGAGTAAAGAGGAATAGAGTTAATATAGTAAAGAGCAAAGGAGAATAGTGTTAATACAGTAGCGATTAAAGGAGAATAGAGTTGATATAGTAAAGAGTAAATAGAATAGTTTTAATACAGTAAAGAGCAAAGAGGAATAGTATTAATATTGTAGAGATTAAAGGAGAATAGTGTTTATGTAGTAATTACTAAAGAGGAATGGTGTTAATATATTAAAGAATAAATAGGAAATATAGTAAAGAGTAAAAGAGAATAATGCTAATATTATCAAGATTAATGAAGAATAGTGTTAATACAGGAAGGAATAAAGAGGAATAGTGTTAGTATAGTAAAGAATAAAGAGAAATTGTGTTAACATAGTGAAGAGTAAAGGAGAATAGTTTAATATAGCAAAGAGCAAAGATGAATAGTGTTAATATAGTAAAGAGTAAAGGAGAATAGTGTTAATATAGTGCTGGTAAACAGTAAAGTGGAATAGAGTTAATATAGTAAAGAATAAAGATGAATAGTGTTAATATAGTAAAGAGTAAAGGCGAATAGTGTTAATATAGTAAAGAGGAATAGTTTTAATACAGTAAAGAATAAAGAGGAATAGCGTTAATATAGTAAAGAATAAAAGGAATAGTGTTAATATAGTAAAGAGTAAAGAGGAAGTGTTAATATAGTAAAGAACAAAGGAGAATACTGTTAATATAGTGAAGAATAAAGAGGAATAGTGTTAATATAGTAAAGAGTAAAGGAGAATGAGCAAAGAGGAATAATGTTAATATAGTAAAGAGTAAGGGAGGATAGTGTTAATATAATAAAGAATAAAGAGGAATAGTGTTAATATAATAAAGTGCAAAGGGGAAGGGGAATAGTGTTAATATAGTAAAGAGCAAAGAGGAATAGTGTTAATATATTAAAGAATAAAGGAGAATAGTGTTAATTAGTAAAGAGTGAAGGGTAATAGTGGCAATATAGTAAGGAGTAAAGAGGAATAGTGTGAATATAGTAAAGAGTAAAGGAGAATAGTGTTAATATAGTAGAGAGTTTAGGGGAATACCGGTAGTGTTAATATAGTAAAGAGCAAAGAGGAATAGTGTTACTATAGTATGTTTTGTTTGAGTTATGTAAACTGAGTTGAGAGTTGAGAACAAAAGTGGTGTTTGATCTGTTGGGTTGAGAAATTCATGATTTTAACAATAGGAACACAGGACAGATAAGTAACAGATGAGGAGAAAAAGGAATGAAATGAAAAGTAATATAATGATGAGTTATGGTGTTTCTTAATACAGAAACGTGAAGGTACACCATGACATTAGAAGACAGTACTGTGTTCTGGATTTATGAAATAATAAAATACAGTGAAGGTTTGTAAATTGTGTGTTAAAAGACTTGAAATTAATAATATGCCACCACTGGAAATGAAGTGTGTTTTCAATAATGACCTCCAAAAGGAATATCCATACAATAAACAAACTATTTCTGACTCAGATGTTCGATGCAATAAGTGTGCATCTACTTTCAGTATAAGCCCGGGGGTGGGAGGGGATCGGATATATCACAACATGTAAACAGAGAAATACATAAAAGAATGGTGTGTGCAAATGTTTCTAGCACTGTATTGACTAATTTTTTTTAAAGTGAAAGGTTTGGTGATAAAGATATGAAATTAGCAGCTGTTGAAGGAGCGTTCGCTTACCATACTGTCCACCACAACCACTCTTTCAGATCAATGGACTACACAGTACTTGTAAACTTATCCAATGTCCTTTTGAGCCAAAATTTACTTGTGGCCGCAGCAAAACCAAGCCAATTATATTAAATGTTTTAACCCAATTTGCCATTTCTCAAGTATAATCTGATTTACAGAAAGCTAATTTTATTTCAATAATGACGAATGCATCGAACCATAAGGACGTAAAAATATTGCCATTGCCTGTTAGGTACTTTAATCCTACTGAGGGGATTCAAGGTAACCTCTTGCCACATTCTGGGACAGATATGGCACATACCGGTTTTATATTCATATAATTTATAATATAAGCATATAATATTTGAAACTGCATACTGGGACAGATATGGCACACTGTCAATAACTGGATTTGACCATTTGTGACATCAGTTGAGAAAGATAGAACTACTTAAGTTATTTGAATATAAAACAGGTGTGTGTAAAACTGTCCTATGCAGTAAGGGATTAAAATATTGGATCTTAAATCTCTGCCTAGAGAAACTTCAGAAATCATTGCTACATCTTTGAGTGAGTGATTGAAAAATAATAACTTAAAAGAAAAAATAATTGCTCTTTGTGCAGATAATACGAACTGCAATTTTGGAGGTGTATCTAGAAAGGGCGTCAACAACGTCTTCACAAAACTCAAAGGAAATTTAGGACATAACTTACTTGGGGTTGGGTGTTCTGCTCATATAATTCGCAGTACCGGTACTATCTAGATGGCTGCTGATGTCCTTCCCATTGATATTGAAGGCATTGTTTCTAAAATATATTCTTATTTCTATGTGTATACTGTGAGCGTTGAAAATCTTAAACAATTTTGTGAATTTATAGACCGGGAGTACAAACAAGTTTTAGGGTACCATAAAACGGGGTGACTTGATACGCCTGGGGGGACCTGATATGTTTTGTAAGTTCATGTTTCGGAACAGAAACATCAACCTATAAAATGTATAAAGTCCTCCCAGCGTGTCTAGTCTCCCTGTTGTATATGCTGGGAGACTTGGTACATTTTGTAGATTGATGTTTCGTTTCGAAACATCAACCTACAAAACATATCAAGTCACCCCCAAGCATATCAAGTCACCCCATTTTACGGTATAGCAAAACAAGGTGGCTTGCTTTACTCCCTGCGGTCGAATGTCTTCTGACTATGTTTGTTCCTCTGAAATCATATTCCGAATCTCAAAATAAATGTCCATTTGTTATTAAATCATTCTTTGAAAATCCTTTATCAGAAGCTTGATTGTACTTTCTTCAGAACCAAGCATCAACTTTTCACACTACACTTCAAAGAGTAGAGGGTCAAACAATTACAATTATTGAAGTAATTTCTGTGTTAAATGATTGAAAAGCTAATTTAGTTTCCAAGGGTGAAGACTGTTTCATAACATCAGCTGTCAGATCAAATCTTGGTAGATTGGAAAATGAGGGTTTATCATCAGAGATTGCAAAATTTAAACAGTAGGTCCATACATTTTATCAATCTGCAGCTGAATATTTAAATAAATGGCTTCAATCCATTGACAGTTTGAGGAATTGCAGTTGGGTAACACTTAAGGCAGGAGTACCCCAATGGAAGGATATACAAAAGACTGAAGATTTCATTCGTGAAATGGCTCTTTCAACTATAATAGACGATACTGGTCTGTATGATGAGTATGTGTATATTAAACAATACATATCACCGAAAATTTTGGAAAAATGGAAACTGGAAATAAAAACATTACCTAATGACAGTTGGGTAGAAATTATTTCACATTTTAATATTTCATCTCAAACAGCAGAAACAACTAAAATGCTCTCTCAATTAATATCACTCAATAAAAGAATTGTATTCCAATGGATACCATCCCATTGTGGAATCCTGGGAAACGAGAATGCAGATGCTTTAGCAAAGAAGGGCAGCACTGCTACTTACAGACGTGTTACTAAATCTACGTATTACTCTGTGAAGAGATTTATTAAATCTACATACTTAGACTTCAACAAACAAAATTTGATAACACAATCCCAAGGGAAAAAATGGAACTCTCTGCATCAAAATCCACAGTTAATTCCCTATTTACCACGAAAATCGTCTGTAGCTGCATTTAGATTGGCAACAGGCCATGATTGTTTGGCTAAACACCTGCATAGAATTGGAATATATCAGTCCCCTAACTGCCCATTGTGCAACTCAAACCAAGAAATGGATTCGGAACACCTCAAAATCTGTGCTTCATTGGCTGGTCATGATAATATCTTTGAAAAATATTGGAGTGCAAGAGGTCAATTGACTTTATTTTCAAACGTCTGGCATTAGAAAACAACAACAAACAACATTTTAATATGAACAATGTGCCTATACCAATTTTCTTAAAATAATGGAATTTCTTCTTTGTTTACCTGGAACTAACGCCCCCACTGAACTAGTGTTTTCTCATATGAATGGTTTGTGGATAAATAACAAGAACACTCTTTCAGCACAGATTTTGAAAGCTATGTTGATTAATAAGGTGAACTTTAATCACACTTGTGTAAATTTTTACAAAATGTTGTGTGGTAAAGTGGATTTACTGAAGAAGATCCATTTATCAGCAAAATATCAATGAGAAATAACTCCTGCACTAATAATTCTACAGGACTGTTTGGCTGAAGTGAATTTAGTGCTACTACTGATATAAGTTACACATTATTTATTTATTATTAATTTCGAAACCTTCGTATTTATGACGAAACAATTTTAAGCATCCTCTTTTGTCCCTTGTTTCATTGAGAAAAAAATTTTAAATGTCCCATTTTCTTGTCTCAAAAATATGGTCACCTTAAATTACGGCTGTCTCTTTAAATTGGTTATTCGAATAAACCATCCTGTCTGTGATTCTCGTGATCACAACAAAACCACCTACAACTTGCAAGCTAAACATCTGAAAAATAACGAGTCAAATAGGAGCGGATTCAGGATTCTGTTTGGAGGGGATGTACGAGTGCATCAATTTTAAAAATATGAGTGCTACTTTAAATTAAAGTTAACCACAGTCATAATGTGCCGATTATTTCTCGGCACCCTGTTTTCCTTACTTTTTATTTTTTTATTTTACTTATCCACGTCCCCAGCTTCCTTTGTTTCCCTCTTTTCCTAATAGATTTATCTTTCTTAAACTCCATTTTCTGTCTAATTTCTTTTATATCTATCTATGTGGAAAGCGAGATCATTGGCTGGATTATATATGTGTGTTTATTGGTTTATTTTCTGTATTCTCGTTGGTGATGATTTCAAATTTTTCTGTTACTTGGTTGGCGGTTTTTGCTGACTGCACTCTGGAGTGACAGACAGAAGTGGCAGGCAGTCAGCGAGTTCGAGGTGAGGCAGTGAGTCCGAGGCAGTCAGAGAGAGACCGGCTCTGGATAGAGTCGAGATGGGCAGTCAGCGTGAAGTATCCAGAGGAGCAGCTAGGTTGAGTGGGGCTCGAGCAGAGGCATGATGTGGGGTTGACGCATTGACACCGGTCCTTGGGACATGAACATCAGCTGAAGGGAGTTCAGAAAATGGCGTCATTTGCTGGGACATCTTTAATCTACTAAGTCTAGCCGTGTGACTTGGGCTAAAGATTTCGTGAGATTGCATTATTATTATTTTATTTATTTAGAATTTACTTGGTTTATTAGTTGATTTATTTCATTATTTCAGTTTTGAGTATCTAAATTTATTCTTATTCATTAATTTTCACTTTCATTTGCTCACTTTAATGTCTGAGCTTATGTTACATTGATTGTCCCATATTTGAGGTTCTATTTATTTAAATGGGTGGCAGTTAGTGTTTGTATGGTTTAGCCTAGTTGGTTTGAATTTGAGATTATTAGTCAAATTATTTCATATATGATTCTAGTATTTTCTTTGTCGTCTGTATATTTTCTGTTTGTGAACTGAAGTTAATTTCTTGGGGTTGTTGTGATAGCGAATGCGAGTGAAGTATTTTCTAATTTTGGTTGTACGATGTTTCCGAATCGTCCCTAGCTGGTTGTTCTGTATGTATCATGTTGAATTGGGCAGCCACATAATTATGTACGAGTATATTTCTTTTGGGTCTGCTTCTCTAAATTATTATATTTAATAGTTATCATCCTCTCTGACTTAATATATATATATCTTTAATGTTGTTTTCTTCTAGAGTTTATTAGTGTTATTACCTTGTTTTACTTAATAAATCATCAACGTAAATGTATATGTTTTGTTTGTTGTTAAGATCCTCCTCATCCAACGAGACATTCATCATTATCTAACGATTCATGGCCGGGGATGGCTAAGGCAACGTCACAATAATAAACCTTGAATACTTAATCTTTTTATTAGCAGTTCCAGTCGCCTAATTATACGTCCAAATTATTAGTAACATAACACCTTACAATACAAATAACTTCACCTAAATACATTACTTGCATGAACAGAAACACTCGCACTCCGAAAGTGTTCGTATTAGACTCTTTTATTTAGTTTGTTCATCTATATTTTTTGTTTTGTAACTCCTTTGATTTAGCACTTGTGTCCTTTATTCAACAGCGTTACTTATATCGTCGGCTTAGAGTGTAAACATGCTAACTGCCAAAAAGAAAATTTTACAAGGGAAGCAAAAAAGTAAGTTTAAATTACCTCTGAAACTTTAGGACCAAATTCAAAGTACAGGTGGCATTTTTACCTGTAATTGGATTTGGTCCTAAAGTTTCAGAGTTAATTTAAACTCAGTTTTTTGCTTCCTTTGTAAAATTTTCTTTTTGGTGGTTAGCAGGTTTACACTCTTAAGCCGACAATATATGTTAAAATTGCCAGTAATATGGACCAGTTTTACTTTTAAATTACCAAATAATTAGAAATTATTAAAGATGTTTCACTCACTCTATAACAATACTGAAGCTGCAGTTTTCTTGGAGATTTCTTTGCAAATATATCGATCACTATTCTGTTTTCACTTCCAACTTGCCCTGCCTTTATGGATACTCAGAACAGCCAGTCTACCCAAGCATTGATTCTCCATTGTAGATCTTGATTATTTTCAGAGTATAAAATGAATGCTCAGCCATCTCCATTGTGATTGGGATCACACTCAATAGTTGAAGCAAATTTCTCATACTGAGATAGAAGAAACAAAATTTGTACGGTTATGTTGGAGCGAATGGCACAGATTTTCAGATAATAATCAAAATTATTGATTTCATAACTTGAATTTTCCTTCTAATGCTAAAATACGAGGGCTATTTATAAAGTAATTTCCATTTTATTGTAACTAAAATGACAATGTGATTACAGGGTTTGTTTACAACAGTTTGAAACTACAAACTTCGATTTATTTTTCTACATAGTTTTCGGCTAATTGAGATACTTAACATAGTGTTCAACGGGATTTTGAATACTGTAGTCATAAACGTTTTCTTCCTGTGACTGAAGCCAACCTCCAATGCTGAACTTCAACTCTTCGTCATCATCAAAATGATGGGATGCAAGTCACTTCTTCATATGAATGAAAAGAGGTAATCACTAAGCGCCAAATCAGGGCTATATGGAGGATGACCAAACACTTCCCAGTTGAAATTTTGCAGTTCAGACACGGTACGCTGCGCAGTGTGCGGGCGGACTTTGTCATGCAAAAAAATCACCCCAGAGCACAACATGATGGATTTCAGCTGCTTTACAGTTTTTGCCACAAGAAATCATATATATGAATTTAAATACTATTATAGTCACAATCATGCCATGGTATGAAACCATGTCATGATTGTGACGTCATCCAACATCGTAAGATGAAAATCGTATATATATATTTTTTCTTGGTTATTTAACGACGCTGTGTCAACTATGAGTTATTTAGCGTCGATGGGATTGGTGATAGCGAGATGGAATTTGGCGAGATGAGGCAGAGAATTCGCCATAGATTACCTGACATTTGTCTTACAGTTGGAGACATCGGAAAAACCCAACCAGGTAAACAGCCCAAGTGGGAATCGAACCCACGCTCGAGCGCAACTCTAGATCAGCAGGCAAGCGCCTTATCTGACTAAGCTATGCTAGTGGCAAGAAATCGTATGACCAAGCATATCTCACAGCTGGCAGGATTCTCAATTTGAACACACATTTTGAACACATACAACACTGTAACAGCAGCAAGAGTCCCTCTGTACCACTGCTTGAAGCAAACTGAATCACGCAACATTCACTGCAAAGATGACGTAGCTATGCCGATTACTACGTGCTCTATAAAAAGGAAAGTTACTTTATGAATAGCCCTCGTAGATTTCATATCATTATAACATTTAGCTCTTTCATATCTTTAGCTAGATCATCTATAATAACGAATTTAGGGATTATTTTTGCTTTTTCCTATTCTATTATAAAATTCAACAATTAGGTACATAATCAAAAAAAGGGAAGTACAGTCTTAGACACAAATAAATGACCAGCTGTCATATGCTAAGCCCCCTTTGGAAGACTTCGGTTTTTTCTGTGAGACCATAGATTAACACATGAAGGAATTTCTCATGCACAACTTCATTTGTTTTGTTGCTTTTTGTCAGTTTATAGGTCAAGTGTTATGAATAATCTATAACGAAGATATGCTCAAAGAGTAAATTAGGTGCAAAATAATCCTTTCCCTAGTCATGTGAACCAGGCACTGCTCGAAGTGGATTTAGACAAATTAATGCTACAGGAGATCGGTCATTTTTTGTGTCTGAGGCTGTATGTAGTAGATCTGAACTAATCAATGGGGTTCTTGGCAGAATCTTTGATTATGTGCAATTCTTAGAATTTTTACGTCAACATTTACCTATTTGGCATTGCTTTAATTTCATGAAAAATTTTACCAAAATCCTCATCACTTTCCATCCATATTTCCAAGGAGTACCGTAGTGAAATGCATTCCTTACCTTCCTACTCTAATCTCATCCTCACCTTCCCATGGTGCAACCTGTTTTTAACAAACGAAGTTCTGAGGACCGAGTCACAGTGGTAAAAATGCTCCATGAAAAATGGAGGAAATGTCATTTCAGCACGCTAACCTGCCATGGCATGCATAAGGATCCCCTAAGTGGTCAAGAGGGGATATGGTCGATGGAAATGTCTCACAATCCTTCCGGCCTGGTCACATGGATCAGCTAACCAATGGCAGGTGTGGTCCTCCATACACCAAACAGTTTGGGGGTTGTGTGTAGGTGATATAACCACCATAACATAAAAATATGGTGCCTACATAGAAACACTACTCAAAGGAGAGAAGTAGGCCCATTAATCACATTGCAGTTTGCCAGTGGTTCTGCTCATGGATTTAGGATGCAATGTGAAGTGGTCGCACTTTCAAACCAATAATGAGTCCTGTTGTATGTATACTCTTATAAGTTATGCAATAAACTATCCATCGTCTTCAGTATTACTTACAGTAGAAAAATATTCATTTTCTTTTAATAATATTAAATAAAATACATTTTACGGATATTGACATAATTTCAAACATCAGATCTGTAACAATTAACTTCGTTTTTAGTAAATACGTTCTTAAATCAACTAAATGTAATCTCAAAAGAAAGTCAAATAACAAAACTACATGTTCAACATGTTTATTGTTACAAAAGAAATAAAACGTCTTTGTATGTCATAGTGTATACCAACAATATGCTATACCACGTAATATACAATATAAATAAGCAAATATTATCGGGATAAGATGTACAGCTATATACAGTATGAAATTAAGATATATACAATAAATGTTTTTACACAAGAATTAAACATTAACTGCAAATATTCCTTAGTTTTCTGGGCATGTCATACATCAAAGCGCACAAGTTTTACACACATCATTATATAGCAATATTCTCTTTGCCATCCCTCCTACCCTCCAAATGGAGAAATGTATAATGTAGCACATAAATTCAACATCTTTTATTTTTCACTTTTTTAACACATAATGAACTCTGTATGCTGAGGGACTGAAGAATGTTGTGTTTGCAGTAAAGATTAGTCCTTGGAAAGAAAACTATGAATGAATGAATGAATATTTAGTGTTTGGTTTAGCAATGCAATTATGGTTCTCACAATGCAGGAGAAAGGTCTTTATTGTTTAGTTTATTTCCGATCTTATAAACTTGGGTGTGCAAACTCCCTAACTCAGAAACATGTTTCAGATGGCTTTCGTGAAATGTTTCACAAGTTGCCACTGAGTAACATGGTTATGGTACAAGTTGTTGACACCATCATAAACACACTCACTTTGCTCCGGAAACACTTTGAGGAATGCATATTTTCCATGGAAAACATTTTCCTTATCCATTGCATTCACCTAACTTTACACCACCTGATGACTACGTATTTGGTAATTTAAAGAAGTCCTTCTTTATGGACAACAATTATTGTGAAATTGTAGAACGGGAAAAGATAGTGACTTTCTTTCACCAACTACAGCAACATCTACTTGCAAACATGTTTGAGAATCTACGTAAATGTTACGAATTTTAAACAAAAAATAATGGAAAACATTATGAGCATGTGTTTTATGAAAAGAGGCGTTAGTGAACATGAGATTTGGTTTTACAAATATATGTTTATGTTCCAATTTATAAAGTCCTTTACTTAACTGCAGTTTATAGATTACTAGTTACATGAAAGCACAGTTTTCATTTTCAATTATGTTTATTTTGGCACAAACTGTATTAAACTAGGCCTCTGTTTTTATTGAAGGGATCATGCTTAGCATCTTCTTTAAAAATTCATTGCCCTTGACTAGGAGGTTTAGCAGAGTTGAATTTTGTCACTGATAAAAAATAGCAGGAAGCTTTGTCTTGAGCCCCGTCATCTAAGGACTTTTTGCACAAGATAAGACTGCTGGCTTCACTGTTCTACTGAAGGCAGATATGGTTATGATTTTATCACTCTTAAAACCTCATCACCCTTGATCAGATCTGAATCCATGCCCTGGAAATTTCACACAGTTGAATTCTGATGTTACCAGCTGCAAAATTTAGAATGTCTTCCTCTGAGAGCAAAGTAAAATTGTAGATGCCATGTCATAGATTTACAGCACATAAATTAACCCTGTCCCAGATAAAGTTCTCCAGGTAAAATTTTACTTGGCCATGCTGAACTTTAACACTGAATAATGTCTGTAATGTATGTAATCCAGTGAAGGAACTGAAATGGTATGCACCGGTATGGAATACCACCACTGGTTTCTATGGCCAGAAAACATATCGTTAGTGAAAAATGACATACCGTCACTGAATATATATGATCCGTGAAAATTTGTTTATACATTCTTTCACAGCAAAGAGTACTATCCATTTGTTTCGTAGATCTAAACCACAGCCTTCTGGAACTGCATTCAACGTGTATTTAGACACATTTATTTGATAAGTCAACCCCTGGAACACTTAACAACGGTAGCATTTCAACTATAGAAGGCTGTGATCTGTATCTTGAGGTGGCCATTGTTGCCAATTTAGTGACTATGTCATCAGATCTTATTCTTTTATAATATTTGTCAGTGACAAATATCTATTATTTAAATAGGTTACATACAATATTATTTTAAGTATTCGCACTTTGAAGCTTTAACATTATTTTAAATGATAAGTCTCAATGGAAATTGTAAAATAATCTAGTAAATAACTGAAGTAACTTGAAATTATTTTATTAAGAAATTTAATGTGTTGCATAAGCTTCAAAGACTTGCGTTACTGATTAAATGAAACAATTTATTGTATATATCATGTAAGTGTATATTGTAAAGGGAGGGGGGGATAGGCCTACACCTTTTTAAATCGAGGTATGCCAGGGGAAAATCTTGGGGTAGCATACTGCCTCTTGTTTTTTTCCGCTTCCCTCACTGTATGTATCTAATACTGAAGAGTTAACAGTGAAGTTATTCTCTTTAACACTGGATAACAACTGCAGTTTACAGCATCTCTCAATAAAATACCACTTATTAAAGACGTGAGATTCTTTGATAACCTCTCGCACTAATCAACTGTATACTTTTCTTATGACGTGATCTGTATGTGCTACATAGGCCCATCTCTCCATTTGATTTGTCACAATCTTTCCACCACCATTCATTTGATACCAAGTGTGATTTACAAGGACAGTATAGATAATAAATACTAGTTATTATGAAACAAAATATAGTACAGACATTATCCATCATCCAAATAAAAATCAGTGAATTATCTGAATTTTCTCTCTCACGTTTGCAGCAATCCTGCTTAATGTAATGTTCAATACTGTGATAGCTGGAAGCTAAGCCTTCCACAATACGCATTTCATAGTTCAACTTCAGGGTTCTTGGAAGCCATTCTATACTAGTAATTACACATTTACATTTCTACTTCAAACTTTTGCAAAGAAATGTCTTGCTCGAAATAAATTGCTAACAGAAAACGTGTAGGGGAAATTCGTTCAGTGCCAAACAGCAGCCAGTACCAAACAATAGCATTTCTAATGTTTTTTATCACTGACAAGAAATAGTAGCAACTGTGTCAATCCTTCTACTAGATACAAACTCATACCACAGTCTAATATGATACGGTCACAAAGCTTGAGGTGATTTTTTGCATTTCTCGCGATACAGCGCTCCAAGCAGTTAGCAACTGAGAGTACTAGGAACAATAGACTGTGCTGGTACTATTTCACATTGTCTGTGATGAGGTGATAGTAGCGATCCTAATAGCTAGCAACTGAAGTTCAACTGTCATTGGACGCATATTCCCTATGTATGTACTAGACTTTGTTGTAAACACCTGTGTTATTTTAACCGTTGACTGTGACCATTGAAGCTTTTATCTGTTGGTTGTGAATTGCATCAAGATAAGCTAAGCTTAGTTCAAATAAAGGAAATTGTGTAAGTATTATGTATCTCATATAAATCATTTATGTATACTGCGTGTTCAGTTCAAAGTGTGTCATGGCTCGCTGTATGCCATCATGTGGCTAGTCGATGAGCCTAGAGAATTCAATCTTCCTACACTTCCGCAGAGGCGTATTACCTATGTGCCAGAGAAGTTGCCTAGCAAGTACGGCGTTCATTCTGAAGAGTACTACGTACGGTAACGCCTGTAGTGGCAGGAATGTGAACTGTTATGAAACACATACTGAGGTGAGTTTTTTTCTTACTGTCGGGATATGGGGAGAGAGTTAAGACAATACGTATTTTTGTTGACATTAACTACGATGGTCAACATGGATACGGAGCATTTGATTTGTACTGTGGAATGTTGTCGTATGCAACCGATGATAACAAATACCCTGCTTACGACTTGCCGTGCAAAACACAGTTCGAAAGAGGTTATGGTAGCACACAGGCTTTACAGACAGCCATCTGTTGCTACGACGTTCAAGTTATACCATACACGTTCTCAAGTTCAGATTGAACGCCTTGATGAATAGGCAACTTCTCTGACATAAAAGCTGAAACTCGCTTCAAATCACTGTCATGTCATGACACACTTTGAAATGAACATCCAGTAGTCCACATTGTTTTTTATAGTCCACATTTTTATTTGATTTAATGTAGTTCAAGTGATGGTTTTAGAATAGGGTTGCCGCAATAACAGTTAATATCACAATAATAGTTTGTTGCATTGTATATCGTTGCTCAGCACAATTCAAAATACAAAAATTGAGGAAAATTTTCAGTATGGAGAACGGTTGCCCTGTCTCACTACATCAGAAGTAACTTCTACATTTAGTATCATGAATATCTTGTGGAATAATGGGAGGAATTACCAGTCATTTTACATACGCAAAAGTTTGGATGAATATATATTACTAAATACAGAATCTGCTACATGATATGAGAAAAAAAATACTTACTTTTGGCTTTTAAGGAACCCGGAGGTCCATAAGCCAGCCATCGGTCCCTATTCTGAGCAAGATTAATCCAGTCTCTACCATCATATCCTACCTTCCTCAAATCCATTTTTATAGTATCCTCCCATCTACGTCTCTGCCTCCCCAAAAGTCTTATTTCCTCCAGCCTCCCAAATAACACTCTATATGCGTTTCAAAAAAAAATAATAATAATAAATTTAGAAACAATCTTGCTTCAGTGTTCAAAAATGCACTTTTTAATTTTGTATTTGAAGTTTGATACCACAGTCTTAAGAACTTCTTTTTCTTTTCCAATAAAATTCTACACAACTAAATTTAAAATTTTCCCTAATATAAAGTTCAGCTTTTACTATTTCCACAGTTAAAACGATTCCTCTCATTATTCCACAAGATATTCATGATACTGAATGTAGAAGTTACTTCTGATGTAGTGAGACGGGGCGACCATTCTTCATACTGAAAATTTTCCTCAAATGTTGTGTTTTGAATTTACTGAGCAATGATATACAATGGAACAAACTATTATTGTGATATTAAGTGTTATTGCGGTATAAACTGTCTGGTGCGAATTACAAACTTAGGATCAATTGTCGCAGTACCAAATGTCTGGGACAAATTGTCGGGACATGCTGAATGCACATTCCACAAAAGAACTGCTTGCAGGAATAGCAAACACATGTTGATCCATTCTTATTTGTGGAATTTTTCTGAGGCATCCCTATCCTGAAAATATTTACACTATTTTATAAATGTGCATCTTTCATAAAGGAAGAATCCCGACATTTAACAAGTACAGTTCATCATAGGGTATATCTCCATCTAGTTGCAGCCTTAGTTTTTGTCTAATACTTAAAAATTCTCATATTATCTTCAGCTGCTCTGAATTAAAGGTTAAAATGTCCCACAAAATAGAGAAAAATCCCTTTTAGCATATATGATAATAGCTGTTATCACAAGTTCTCAAACTCATTTAATAAAATTACCGGGCACTGGCACTGGTAAGGGGTTGATACTGGACACCAGTTTTATGTTGAGATCCGCCAAATTTTTGGCCGTGCTGGTAAAATACTGGCTAGTTGGCAACCCTATTTCAGAATAATCTTGGTTTCGTATCTTCAGTAGTGTCGGTCAGTACCGGACACTGTTTAGACAGGCAGGACCAGACATACAATTTCGTGATATTTATATAGTTTTTCGCAATTTAATTTAATGGTCTGTAATTTATAGATCGTAAATGATGTTAGAAGTTAATCCTAAACCGTCGGAAGAAACATGGAATCTGGATGCCAAAAAGAAACTCAAACAAGCAGAAAGAAACACATACCTCTGAAGATATTGAAACTGTCTGCATTTTGTGTGGAGAAACCAGTGGTGTACGCAGAATTTTGTCGGGAGGCAAGGGTCATTATTAAAATTGTTTAAAATTTACATTATCTGTATTTTAAATTTTTTGTACTATTTATTATTATTATTATTATTATTATTATTATTATTATTATTATGTTACGGTATATTTCTTTACATTACACATGTTCAAATAGAACATATTCATGAATATCATCATGAAATCTTTGAAACGTACTTTTTCCACGGCCATCCAATTTTTAATAGACAAGTTAAATTTCATAATGTGTTGGCTTCATTTTATTACAAGGCGGTATTAGGCAGTAGGTCTCTCTATAATAAAGATAGCATTATTATAATTCGAACGTGCCCCAGAACCAAGCACAGGGATTATATTGGAGGGGTAGAAGGACTATCTATGCCTTACGTCGATGTAGATTTTGTTACTCTGACAGTGAAAAAAAATTAGAAAAAATAAAACAATTATGGGTAAAAAAATACTCAAATCTAAATATGTCATTTTTTTAAGTTCGTGGGAGAGTTCAAACAACCCCCTTGTGTACGACCCTGGGAGAAAAAGAGAAACACATTTTGAAGACTGAATTCAATGTTTATCTTGTAAACTGTACACTCATGAAGCTTGTGCTAGTGTTCCAAAAACATCAGATAACTATGAATGCAATTACTGTCAACATTAAAAATGGCTCTGGTACTGTACTCCATTTCTAAATATATGCAAATTTTATGTTCACTTTATTTCTTTACAGCATTTTTGAGATTTATTTTTGAAGTTTATATTACAAATATTAGTTAGTTTATCTGTTAATTTCATGTTAAAGTAAAAATAAAGTTAATATAATATTGTCTCTTTTTTTTTAAATATAAAAATAAAATCTTAAGTGTCTAGTACTGAATGAACTCCCCCTAATGTTAACCACTGAAAATTAAATAAGTACAATAGAATGATTCCAGCAAATATAACATTTATGCCATACAGATAAATCAAAGGAAATTTTTTATTGTTTTCACATCAAGTGAAAAAAGAGAAATACTGAACATTTTCATAGAAATTTGAAAATATCTACCAAAATTTATTACATTAACAAGATATTGTATTTCACAAAATAAAACAAAAAACAATTAAGTTCAAAATATTTCACCTTCAACAGGAGATATTCAGCATGACAAGCTGTCTACATAGTTATCTTTGTGCTAGCATTAATAGACACAAGAATTTCAATGTCTCCCATACTAAACTTTTTAATTAAAAGTATATCAGAAAGGTGAAACATACTTTCTAATTATATGTTTCACATGTTTTGTAATGATTCAGTTGTTTTATCATGTCGTGAGTGATATTACCATTGATAGTTTATTTTCTTGAACTATTATTTGAAAGACATGCATAAATAAAATTATTTTAATATGTATTCAAACAAAAGGCTGAACTTTTGTTCTGTGGATTACACGCTAAATGCATTCTCTAAAATAAAAAAAATTAAGACATTTGACTTGAAAAATAATTAAATGTTTTTCATTTCCATTTCAGTCTTTCTTTCACTGTCTTATTTATCTCCTCCTCTTGTACTGACATACATAGCATCTCTGCCCATGATGAGAATCACAGACTTCAATTGTTTATTAACTTTTATAACTGTATAACTATAACTATAATCGGAACAAAAGAGAATTGTAATAGATAACACCAGTCACAAACTACATCCAGCTGTGTACCATTTTGGGTAGATACTATTGAAATTATGATGATCGATATTGAAACAGAGAGTGACGGTGTAATGATAGAGAAAAACAGGAGAACTCCAAGAAAAAACCTCAGGAACCTTTCTTTGTTTAACACAAATACGATTCTGCCATCACTAGGTTTTGAATCTGGGTCCACAGTCATTGTAAGCTACCAAAGAAGCTAATGTAAGTTATCATATGTCCTCATTTTCTGGAGGACATTCCCCGAATTACGCTGTTTCTCCCCAGACAAAATTTGTTAGTGTAATGTCCCCAGATTTTCAGTGTTAATTATTAATATGGTTTAATGATACTTGCAGAATAAAAAATTATCTTTTATTTAACGACACTCATAACTGCCGAGGTTATATCAGTCACCAGTGTACCAGAATTTCGTCCCACAGGAGTTCTTTTACATGCCAGTAAATCAACTGACAAGAGCCTGTCACGCAATTTTTAGCATCTTTAGAAGATGGTTCTTATTCCACAATTGAATTTCTCAGTATCTTTTGTGAATTTTATGAAAATGCTGTTAAATATCTTAGTGCCTGGGTTTTCAGTCACAAGATATCGTATAATGCCAAGATCTCTTCCAGAAAGAGAACATTTTGAAGAGATAATCAGTTATTTTTCTTAAAATGTAAATGGACTTGACCTGGATAAAAATAATTTGTCTGATAAATTTGTTACTTGAAGAAACATGTGACATCACAGAAAATAGCAAAGTGGAATGAGGAAATTGCTACTGGTACGCTTTCCTCAAATTGGAGTAAAATTTAAAATATTTCTTCATTTCTGAATACACTCTTTTAACACTTACATAATCACCGATGAAGTGTTAAGTTATTTAAATTAAATAAATAACAACTTCACTCTGCTAACATTTTAAATCATGGTGTTATTATACCTAATTGACTAGTTTCGATGTTGTTGTTTAATGCCTGGCATCTGGAAATAAAGCCATTAGCACTCTTGCTCTCCAATACTTTTGAATTAGGTCTTTCTCTCCAGACAGTGTGCTGCAGGTTTTCAGATGTTCTCCGTTCATTCAGTTTGAGTGTTGCATAGAGTGCAGGTTGGTGAAGTCAGAATTCCTATTTTGTAGAGGTGGCTTGCCAAACAGTCATGCCTGTAAACAATCTAAAAGCTGCTACTGCTGTCTTTCTTGCACTGCCTGCTGAATCACATCCTATGGCTGCTTACACTGCCTGCCCAATCAACGGTTATACGCGAGTAACCGCTAGATGCCAGATAGTGACTTTGCATATAATGATAATGTTAATAGTGGTGGGCACTGTCTGCCACCTAGCGGAAAAATAACTTTAATTGAGCAGGCAGTTTACGCAGCTATAGGATGCGATCCAGCAGGCAGTGCTTTCTTGCATCTGAGTTGGAGAGAAGGATGTTCCATCACCGGCCTCATTCATCACCGAAATCATATTCATAACAAATCAGTAACATATATACAGTCGCCATCTAGTTCACAACAATAGAACCAGTCTCAACAATACTACATAGGCCTTCGGATTTCAACCAAAGATTAACTCGTGATATGACCAAAGATGTTAAAGTGAGTATAAATAACAGCGAGGAGAAAAAAAAAAAAAAAAAGGATGTTCCATTTCTTGTCTGCGAGTATTGTTGTCAGAGTTTTGATTTTATTACCCGTTTTATTGATGAAAATGTAAAATTGACTTTGTTTGTTTGTAATATTGTCCTTTCCTTGCAAGCATGTCAGCCAGTTCATTCCCTGCAATTCCATAATCCATTGAAAGCATACTGTTTTGTGAAGTGTTTTAAGTTAAGCTATCATCGGTTAGTTTCGATGTTATTTGCATCATCTTCTGAATCCTAGTGAGTTTCAGCACTAAGATTCAGAAGATAATGGAAATAACATCGAAACTAGTCAATCAGGTATAATAACACCATGATTTAAAATGTTAACACAGTGAAGTCGTTATCTATTTAATTTAAATAACTTAATAGTTCATCAGTGTTTAAATTTCTCTCTGAGAAAATGATTCCCTGTACACAATTCCAGACTTGATTTAATTATCTCTGTATATTTCTGGAAGTAATACTTCAGTGGAAAGAGTTTTTTTTTTTATTCAATGAACATGATGTGGACATCCAAATATCAGGATTTGCTGCAAAATTGGGATTTACAGAAGACCTGCTTAAAAAATGGACTATTCTGAAAAATGCCAGTAGTTTAAGTAGTAGGTAAGTAGTGTGAATATTTTAGTGTGTAAACGGAATAAGTAGTTCAATTCTTTAAATTGTGCGAAAACAATCCAAGTGAATGGCAAACTAACAGAAATGTTAAAAGTACCTAGTCTTTCTTTTTTTTTTCATTTATGTCGATATCTGTCCCCAGAAACTGTGAAAAAAAATCTGGTAACCTTAATAATGATATTATTAGGCCTAGTTTGTACTTTTATAAATATACAGTTAATCTTAAATATAATTATTGGTACAATTAACAAGCAGTTAAAATTAGTAATGTCAAGAGAAGTGCCTCTTGCACCTCTTTCATCCTGTCATCAGAGCAGATATTATCGTCGCGGCCTCATACTTAACTTAACATCATACAATAACATGCACTGTGCTTTTAAAACATAATTTTGCCGACCGATTGTTGCTCTGTAGGTTATTCCTGTACTGGTCTGATGATTGTTCATGTCTCCTGAGACATATGAACTGAGGCCAGGAGTCAACTGGTAGGTCTTAGTCCTCCATTGGCTGTCATGCAATGGATATGACTTGTAAACAGATTTTGGAATATCCCTCATACTATGCATTATGTTTTGGAGGATTTATAAAAATAAATGTCGAGGATTCTGGGTTCAAGACTACTGCTGTATAGTGTAACATAGATATCTTGGAATGGTGCAAGCAGAACACTTCTGTTTTTACAATAATTCATTATTAATACTGCTTATAATGCATAAAAGTGTAAAACATACGAGGAATGTAATTACATACAGTACAAAAACTAAATACGGCATTACTAAAGGTACTCTATTTCAAATTTCATCACCGAATGGTCAAACTCTGATACTCTGCTGCCTTTTGCTGAGGTTAATCTCATATGGATGGATGGTGGTGGCAGTGACAATAATTAAATATATTTTTCATCTCAACTGTCCAGTGTAAGGAGAAACATCAATATTATTACAATAAAATATATAACGAAAATTATTACTGTGTTTAATTTTATTATCATCTACCGGCACTAAACAATAATGCACTTAGAAGAAAATGGACATGTTTGAGTTTCAGGACATTAATTTTCTTTATGTAATAAATTATTTTTCAGAAAAAATTTATTATGCAGCTGCAAAATAATTTGTGTTCATTTGTAAATTAATTACGAAATCCCAGAAGAAACGCTCGAAAAATTACCCACAGTAATATTTAAGTGTGTTAACATTTACTATCTGTAAAATAATGAAAAATGCTGTGTTACAGTCATACATTGCCCCAAGATGTTACATAAAGATAATGCCAACAAATGCAGCTTATGTCTTAGAATACACAAACGATAATATCTATTTACATGTGAGAGATGGACATTTGAATAAAATCAGTTAAATAAAAAAAAAACATTGAAATCTAATCTACTAACAATATGATGAACTACAGAATATTTTAACAGTGAAACACTTTTTACATGTACGGAGAATTATTATTTCTTTTTGGCACAATAATGTTACATGCCTATATTTCACAAATGTATATATATCTTGTAATATTCTTCCTGTGTGTGTATATATATATATATATAGTAAGTACTATCTGAGCAGCGCGAAAAGTTAGGTCTAGACCAAATAGCTCTTTCATTATATTTCAAATATTGAAAATATAATAAAAATGTTTCAAAATTGTTTTTTTTAATTCGTCATTGTATAGTTTTTTTTGTTAAACTCTTGGATGATTTTAAGTTTCGAATTTATAAATTGAGCTCTCTGTAATTCCTAAGTCACAAGGGTAAATACCCTTTCTCTCCAGTCATTTAATAAACACTACATCTGTTACTTGTACTATCCAACATTGTAAATATTGGTTATCACAATCGCCCAGAAAATCGGACAGTTTCATAGGTTCTTACCAATAATTAACATTTCACTGATCATATATCATTAAAAGTAGAATGTATAGAGAGAGAGAGACCCATTACAAAAAAGATTAAATTCTCAATGACACTACATAAGCACTTAAAAATTGGCCAGAAAAAAAAAAAAACAAACAAACTCTACATTAGTTTGATTCTGAAGTGATTCCATCACATTACCTCTCTATGCATGCTATAAAAATAATTTACATAAAGCACTTATTTTTCTACTGTCAAATTGCAGATCTGACTCCACTGAAAACAAAAAAAGAGAGTGGACGAACAGTCGCAGGCTTTTAAAATGTGTGCTGCAGTAAGAAGTTCGTTCACCTCACTTAGACAGATAGTGCTGGAATATTTCCTTTATGAGTAATTCAGAATTCCGTATTAAGTAGAATTACATCAGATACGACTGTGTAAAATGGACTATTAATATTTCACTCATTCTTTGCTAATTAATTTAATAGAATTGTAATGTGGTGGTGGTGGAAGCAGCAGCAGTAATAAAATGTTCTAAAGCTCTTGTCTTAATGTCATTTGCTTGTGAATTTTTCAGTAGGACAAAAGAATTCCCCATATCCAGCAACTATGGGACAAATCCAATGCCTGATAACTGATTTTTCCAGTTAATTGGAAAATAATTTTGCAGGTTATTTATAACATATTGGTATAGGTCTCGCAAGCAAGGATTACAGACGACAGGAATCTAAATGAAACAATTAGATAAGAAAGAGCGGGTGACAGGAAATGTCACGAGATAACTTGAATGATATTCAGGAGTACAGTCGGAAGAGAAAAGACATTGATAGAATCAGTCTTGCATTGTGATAGTTACATTACGGTTTTAGTTTCAGTTCCACTACATGTGAATATGTGTCTTGTTCCAAGAGCATTTATTTTATTATGTAGTGATGGAGCATTTCCCTCGCAGAGTATCATTATTTTATTCGTGAACATAATGTTGCACGTTTAATTCACTTCGAATTTATCTCTTGCTATGCTCTTCTTTTCCATAGGCGATGTTCCTATCTCTTCATCTTCTTGGAAGAGGCAGTACTTCCATCGGCCCACATCTCTCGCTCCCTCAGCATGCCTATATATACACGTCAAAACAGACAGTAACACCACTGTTTTTCGGTAATCGTTCCTTGAGCGAGCTGTACACTCGTGTAAAGGTGCTCTCATCTTGCAACTGCTGTTACCAAATGAACCTAGATCGCTAACTTGCTATGTCAGAAGCTTTAGGGACTAAGGCTATGAATTAACTGTTGTGCCATTTTTAAAGAGGGCAAGAAAGTATATATTTCCACATTTCTCACATAATAATTGAATCGGTTGGAGCTAAAAGGAATTAAGTCAAAATATGAAGTTTTGGGTTATGCAACAATTTGAACAACTGATGTCATGCGCATCGAACGGTGGAAGAAGGAACTAAGACTTTTAAATATTCTTTTGTCTTCTATAACATAAAAATATAATATTTGTGTTATTAGATGAATATTTTTTGCTTCTCCTCAAAGGTTGTCAAAAGTGACTTAATTCCTTTTAGCTCTGACCGATTCAATTGTTAGTACACCCAAAAGTAGCACATAACATTCGACATTTTGTGATAATGTTATCCTCCCCTGGTAGAGGGGCAGAGAAGGCCTGACGGCCTTATCTCTACCAGGTTAAATAAATAAATCTAATAATAAATCTAATAAATAAATCTATCCTCGGGATATATATATATATATATATATATATATACGTCAAAACAGACTATGTAACATATGACAGAAATCTGTGGAGCCAACAAAGGCTCTTGCCTGCTTTAAAAATGGCGGCTTCTGACGTCACTTCTGGATGCGAAGTTACGTGTGGTGAGTCTAATATGTTTATTTGATGGAAATATGCTCGTTGGATTTATAGAATTGAAATAAATGACTATCACACTTTTTAAATTAATAACAGAAAATACTTCGGCATTCTTATGAATATACACACACATGTTTTACATGTAAGAGACTAAATATTTCCAAAAAATGTGGAACTTACATGGAAACAAATTTTAAAAAATTATAAGTTGTAGGTAGAGAAGAAAAAAAAAATTTTTGTAGCGTACAGTTTATGAATAGAACAGTTTACATGAGCAGGAAGTGCTCATTTTATCGATTAAATCTGTTAGAAAATATATCACATATATGTTCACACATTTCTTACTGGAACTCCTTTCCCAAGTTCTTATTCCAGCACTATACTGTCATTTGTTCTAAGAATTCGCCATTTCATATAAACGAAATAATAAACAGTGTACATACATTTGGTGAAATTATATACATGAAAAATTTACAATAAACCCCTACCTTCCTTATTGTACTCTTGTGACATTTGCATACTTGTTCATTTTGATTGTTAATGTTCATAAAACCGAAAGCAACATAGCACACTGTTCAAAACAATTAGGAGAACACAATTTCTAAAATGTTTTGGAGCCTCAAATATAATTATTCCACTGATAATGCTTGTCTACACCAGTACATTATGCCTGCAAACAAAATGAAAATTTGAGGGTGTCACTATTTGGTTAATGTGTCGACTATCAATGCCAGCAAGTTGCTATATTAGACAAAAAGCTTCACACTGTGATTTGTGTTCATTCATAACACACAAATGAGTATTATAGCGCAGTTCATCTTGTGTGAGCTATGGCACTGCTGAAGGATGTGTGCTTCAAACATTATGTCGCAAATGCGCTCAGGGACAAGTTACTGAGTTTGAACCTCTCCCCCTCCCCTTGAACTTAAAAAAATGACACATTTAGATTTAAGTATTTTTTTTATCCATAATTATTTTCTCTTCTATAATTTTTCACTATCAGAGTAACAAAATCTACACCGACATAAGGCATAGTCCTCTTACCCCTCCTTCAATATATTCATCGTGCCAATTTCATTCTTCATCCCTGGCGAGTTCCATGTTCCATTAACGTGTTTAACTATTTATTTCAATATATTTGATTGTTTTCATAGATTTTTTTGTTATATAAAATAAAGTGTCTTACCTATAATAATAATAATAATAATAATAATAATAATAATAATAATAATAATAATCATATATAAATAAGTGTTGACTAAATATATATATATGATTATTGTGTAAGCGTAATAATGACAAGCATTTTTTATTATACAGAATTTAAAAAGGAGTTAAACTTTGTTAAAAATTGAAAAAAAGTAGGCTTAGTGATTCCTAGACAATGAGCTGTACTGTAAATCCTGGCAACAAGTGACGACCTTGCCTTACTCCAACATCGCAGGGTTGCCATTCTGTTCTCTACTGTTATTTCTAATCTTCCACCATCAAAGGATTGCCTTTTGTTCTCAGAAACATTTCCATTATGATGGATAGCATCCAAATAACGGAAAATGAAATTGCCTTCTTTTATTAAAAGGGGACAGACATTATGTCCAGAGCATAAATGAAGGTAAGATTTCGATGGCTTTCAAACTCCATCAACCCCTTCCCAGTTTCCATTAAGTGATCTGGGAAATTCCAAGGCTGAGTACGCAGTCACACCATAACAGCGTTTGCCATTTCTACCTGATCAGTCTGTTTCTAGTGTTCTAACATTGAATGTGGTCTTTCGCAAGCAGATATGGGTCGACAGCATAGTTTAAGTAAATCAACTGTGAGTAATAGTATACAGTATACAGTGTAATCCATTTCACAAAAATGAAATATTTTAATTACTGTATAGTATTTTATTTTCTTCTTCACAATTTCATTCATTCATCATTTAAGGTTAAAGAAGAGACACTTCGAATTTAGTTAACCTCGGATATATGCTTGTCCACAGAGGTTTACTATAACTGGAGTTAACTGTATTATTGTTATAATAGTTTTTGAATAATTTACTTCAGTAATGGTGTACATTTGACTGTATTTAAAATAGGCAGATGTTTAAAAAATATTCTCCTAGTTCTTTTGAACAGTGTTTCGTCATTTAGTGTAGATTTATGTTCGTTCGGAAATAGATCAAATAATAAAAACAATAATAATAAGTTGAGATTTTATGTAGGGTATCTCACATTCTAGTTAGAGTAGAGTATTATATTAACTTTCGCAATTCATACCATCTTTCTAAAATATGGCCTTTGAGTTGTAAGATACCCTGCATATTACTTGTAATGTAACACATAATGAACTGCTTTGTACAGAATGCTACGAGTGCATATGTGCAAAATAAAATTTATCGAAATATTGTAGATATATTTCTATTTCATTTTACGGATTTGAAATACAATGAATTTGCTTGTAAATGAAGTTCCTGGGTTCCATTCCAAGATCAACATGATTGGTAACCCTCACAATTTTAACCAGTTTTTTTTCCGAGAAAATAAAGGGGTATTATCTTGAAAAGGAGTATCAGCCTTCTAACTTCATCTTAGTTCATTCAATACCGTTCTATTTTTAACTGAAGCTGAACAAACTATGCAGTGAAAATAACATACGACATCAATCAATTTATACATCACCAAAGTGATTTGATGCAAAAGGGAAAGAAAAATCAAAATGACTATTGTCTGGAAACTCGATAGATTATTATCTCTGAAAGATATAATGAAATTATCGTTTTGCTATTACCTTCGTAACATCTCTAATGGTATTCCAGCTGAACGCCTGCATTTCGTGATTCTGATGCACGATCTTTTTTCTATCTGTATATCACGAACGTGTTTATGGCATAGTTATCTATTTTTATAAGTCAAATATTTATTTTACGATAAAAGATACCTTGTTTCTAATTGTTATTTTTAAAAAGAAAATGGATTTCAACCATAACAATAAACGGACTTCTGAAATTTACACATATTCAATTCAGTGTTCTGCGTAATGGTAATTTTGAAAGCACATTTCATATATATAGCCTTGTTCATATTTTAAAATATACAGAGCATTGGGAAATAATAATATAAATACTTAATACAGGATAAAACTATGTACAGTAGGAACATAATTGTTGAGAGGTCGAAAATGTTTCAAGATATGTAGCGTGATTCATAAGAAGCTATAGTTTTAATTCCTTCTCAGCATAGATATGTAACATTTAAACAGAAAAGCGAAGTGACTATCTCGTCAAATATGACGGAAAACTTTCGGCTCGTAGAATGCAGAGTGTGGCATTCTTTGACTTAGAAAAACTCGAGTCACTCAACTATTATGTCCTTCATTGTATGTAACTTTAGGAATCAGTTCTGTAGGTCATTTAAGGAAGTGAGAAATAATTTGCCAATAGTGGTATGTATGAATTTTAATTTCGAACTTAGGTACATAGTATGTCTAGAAATTTTCAATTTAAAATCTTTATTTCTGAAATATATGTAAGGAAATAATACATATATGTCTCAAGATTAAGAGAGATAGGAAATAAAACATTTGATCTATGGCTGAACAAATATATTTCATATAACATATGAAGTGCCTGAATATAATAGAAACTTGAATAAATATTATTCATAATCAGTAAAAAAACATATGAAAATTTAAATATAATCTATTTGTACATAATCCTTAGTGTCATTGCAATTTTGTACCTTATAAGCACTAAGCAACAAACAAAATTAAATGCTAACAATTTCATTTTCGTAACATAACATATTTTATTCTGCACTCATACTCGACACACTCTGTACTTAAGATGCTGTCACTTACTACCCTATACTGTTGGGTTTGTGTGGCTCACTTGCAACTGCAGCTAGTTCCATATCCGACTCATGTCGCTGTAATCGTTTGTCCAATTTCTCCACTGTGGCACTCAACTCCTCCTCCCACTGTCTGTCACTACTCTGTCCCTCTCCTCCATCAACGGGCCGTATCGCTAGTTCCCGCACTCTTAGCTTAAGTGTCTCCAGATCCTGTAAAGATACAGAAACACCTTAAATATTCTAGAGGAGAGTTACATTAACTGCTGAACTATTACTAACACACGAAATCTAGACTTAAAAGACATTTTAATGTTTATGGATAGGGTGACCAGATTCACATCGATAAAAAAAAAAAAAGGCCATAAAGCTTCAAAAAGAAGGATGAAAAAGAGGACAGAAAATATGTAGCCTACTTAGATTTAGGCTTAGGCCTATATTATACTTTAAATAACATCAATATCTATTTTATTAAAAATTATTTACAGTAGAGATTTAGGCTTACATCACAGTCTAGTATACACAGTCGCGAAGCTTGAGTTGTGAGGGTGCTAGGAATAATAGACTGTGCCTGTACTATTTCGCATTGTCTGTAATGAGGTGATATTAGCGATCTTAGTGGTTAGCAACTATCTATGGATGCATATTTACTATGTATTGAGCTTTGTGACCATTTATATACTAGACTGTGCTTATATCATACTTAAAAGTATGTTAATATCTCTTTTATTACACAATAATTATGATAAAATTTAATAATAATAATTTTACAGTTAGCTACATATGAAAGTCAAGGGAACTATAATTACTAAAGAGGACAGAAAATAACTATTTAGATGTAACAAAGAGAGTTATGATATGATCATTGGCAAAGAGTATATTCTGTTGATGCTGCTGTTACCTACAAGCAAATCAGATAATTTCAAAACATCAGACATACAAGTTACCAAAAGGAAGACATTTCTTGATTTTTTAAAAATCCACCTGGACCCAGAACAAAGGCCTAAAAATGAGGACATGTCTGAACAAAGAGGATATCTAGTCACCCTATTTAGCAACGACATAGTACTTTCAGCAAATTCTGAAAATGAATTACATAGATCAGTATATCAACTAGAGCAGCAGTTCCCAACCTTTTTGTCTTATGTATCCCTTAACTAAACTTTTACTGAAACTGCACTTCTAACTCCATTGGACGCCAATTTTTTACCACACCACTTACATAAGATGTAATAAAACGATTTTGTATATATAGTTGATTAATTTTTAAAATCTCGTAACTACATTTGAGGAACTTGCACAAAAGAGCAAAATAGCTTCTTTTTCTTTTTATACCCCAGCTAACAACTGTTAAGTTTTTATTATACCAGCATGTAAAATATAGAAACATTTGCATACTTACGAGGAAGTGTTATCAGCAGATGCATTTTAAAATTAGACACAGATTTCGACATTTTGGAAAAATTGGACTACGAGGTTTCAGAAGCTCACAATATCTAGGTTAGTTTTTTTATTTAAAATAACAGAAACATAATAGACAAAAAGCAATATTTATTCTACAATTTTTTTAAAGTAACAATATAATGAAAATTAATAACTAAAACCAATAATGAAAACCGTCCTCACCTCTGGCTACCCTAAGCAGCAATGTGTAGAGCATGGCACGAAGCAAGAAGATGTACTGTCCACCATTACCAACTATGTTTGGCATACCCCAGGTTGGGAACAGCTGGCCATATTTCGGATATTTAACCTTCCAGAGATTGCGTGGATCACAATAGTAATCCAGTATTTTATTTTTGGTGATCTGAGATGGCAGCACTCATATCTACCATCGCAGTACCTTTCATTCATAGTAGACTATATTTCTCTACAGAGTCAGTCATTGTAATTGACAAATCGAAGCCCAGAACCATACTGTTCCAAGTCCATTTTACAATTTTTTTTTTTTTTTCAGGAGAGCTATTTTAAGCTCCTAATATTCAAAACTTCATAAAGTAATTTGAAATAGCTTCATAGCAACCTTACAGATACGAATATTTACAATTTTGTTCGATTCATATATGCAGAAAAAACTGGAACACAATGAAACACAGATTTCTTTCTTATAAAAAGTTGGACTTAGAACAGTCTAGTGCTCAGCCATCGAAATGTTAAGAAAGTGTTTTCTTGGCATGTAATTAAGTTGATGCATTTTTGGATCATGATTGTGCTCTGTGCAAACATTTCAGCCAATCCATTTGTAACGGATTCTACATGTTCACACGTTAAATCCCTTTTCTTCTAAAAAATAATTCAGTTTTAAGAAATATTTTATAATTTTCTGATTATATGGAAGCCAAACATTCATTCAGAAAAATTTTGTTTTGCAGTGCTTAGTTATAAAGGAGACTGACTGTTTTTAGCTGCTGTAACGGATGCTACCGCCTCTCTGTTAAATTCATGACATACCATTATTCTCACTGAAAGTTCAGGTTCTAGGATGAGGTTAACAAATTCATCTCTTTCTTGTTTATATATGAAGAATTGTACTTCATTTCTTTACAAGAATTTTTCAGAAATGATAAAAAGGTAATATATTAATGAATTTTATATAGTGTAACGGATTCTACATTCAATTGTAACAGATTCTACAAGTCACTTTGATATGTAGCTATGGATCTTTTACGAAGTATAAGATAGTAAAAAATTAATTTTTGAAGTGTAGTAATTTAATATTTACTATTTGAAATTAAATAAATGAACTCTGACAATAAATTAAATTATAAAGTGTAGAGGAAAAATGTATAGGAAAACAATGTAATACTGTAGGTTAGATATAGCATACACTAAAAAGAGTTTTATTTTTGTGTACAAAGAATTATTAGCTGTTTTTAGTCTCATTAATACTTTCAAGGTACTTCTCAATAACATTAACATCGTTGTGAAACTCTTACATTTAAGCTGTGCTGTTGAGTCCTGAAATCAAATGTTGGGAATATTTCTACAATTTCTCCGAAAAAAAAAATGTACTTATCACTTAAATTTGTTATAAACTTATACCATACACTAAAAATAGCTTTAATTTATATTTACAGTCTCATTAATATTTACAAGTTTATTTCTCATTAACATTAACGTCTTTGTGAAACTCATGCATTACTCTATGTCCTTGAGTCTTGAAATCAGGAGTTGGCAATATCTCACCACAACATATCACTTCCTCATTTGGGAGCCATACACAGCATGCCCTTTTCTTTGAAGGACTCAATGGTAGGCCTGAGTACATTTTGTACTTTTTTTACAGCTTTTCTTAAAGTGCTGGTACACTGGTAAGACCCAAAAGCCTTTTCTGGTTTTGACCCATCTATTGTCTTATTTTCTTCTGCTTTCTTTTTTCTATATTTCCTCATTGATTCTCTCTTTGCCCGTTTTAGCATATCATCCAATATTCTATCTAACTGACGCCTTACCTTTAATTGGTCCCTTTTACTTTAATCCCCCTAATGACAATAAAGTGGTGAATATTAGGACTTTTACTGTGGATATTTCATTCCCTATTAAAAATGTTTGATTAATAAATGAAATTTGATGTGATCTAACGATTGTAATGATTGTTAAAGTTAGTATTGAATAGATTAGAAAGTAAATGAATAATATATTTTCTCCAATATTTATAGCTACTAATATTCACCCTATATGATTAATTGAAGAATATGTCAAAATTTTTCGGATTGAAATTTGGTTTAATCCACCAATATTTCTATCTCGATCTTTCTTCAGATATTCAGTCCATTTTTTTATCTTCTTTCTTCTTAGCCCTAAATTTCAGCTTAGCCATACAATTATTGTATTTACTGTGATCTGCCATGATTCTGTAGAAAATTAGGCCTAAAATCGTAAAAAAATAAAACAGATTGTCATGTAGAATCCGTTACAGTGTAGAATCCGTTACAGTCCATTATGTTTTTAATTCACTTTAGAAATGCAAAAATATATGTAAAGGCAATGTTGGAACTGTATAATTACTTTCATGAGCTGTGGTTTTGTTTCTAATAATACTTACAAGTTATAGTAAAAAAAGACAATTTTCATGTAACGGATGCTACATTGGTTAACTGAATTTCAAATAAGATTTAAATATAATTTGGTACATACCTTGAAAATGTAACAATCAGTTCAAGAAACTACAATCTTTATGCCATGCTTTAAAACAAAAATGGCTGATATTAGCTGATAAGATTGAATGCTATAGGCTGCCCAACCCACATATTTTGGAATCAGTGTTGGGTACATGAAAAGTACCTACAAGAAAGATGCCTAAAACTTCTTTTACCTCTATAAAATTGAGGAAATCAAGGTGGAACCTTAAAATTTAATGTGTTTTAAACTATTTGTAGTATGAAATAATACTTCTTTCTAAATTTTATATTTTTAACTACAATTCCCACTTTTCGTGGAATGACTGATTTTCAGTAACTAAATTAATGTTTCCAGCATTTATTATAATACTTAGACGAGCAATTGTTCTGTAAATTAGAGCTTGTACAATAAAGTACTTTATTGAGGCTTCCGTTGTGTATACATTTTTATTAGTTGATATTAGAGGAATAAATGATAATAAATTAATTACTAATCCTATTCATGCCCCTAATCATGAATTAGATGAAATTGAAATTAATATACCTCTTATGAATAACTGTGTTCTGCAGGAGGTAAATTTTGTAATCATTCAATTGAGTTTCTTGTTTGTGTTGGGAATAAAATTGCTATGATTACTGCATTATCTAATCGGATTGGAGACATTTGTCTATTAATAGCAATTTCATGAATACTGAATTTTGGAAGATGAAATTATATTTACTATTTGTTTTTTAATTTATTTTTTTATTTAGAATAACATTAACTTAAGAACTTAATTTTACATAATCTGACAGGTACAAAATATATAACTTAGACTATAGAACACATGTCATTCACATGACCACTAACATTATGAGTGCATGACTACTGGAGGATTAAGAGAAAATGAAGATTTTTAAGAGGTCATGTACACCACTGGCTTGTATAAATTTAATAATATTAAAAAATTCATGACTTTCTAATCTCCTTTCATTCTGAAATTTTGTGTAATGTTTACACAATTCTTCAACATCATTAAACAAATTTTAAAATTAACAATAAATTTACCTTTAATAGTTTATGGTTCATTACTTAAATTGGTGGGTGTAGTCTGCATTAGAAAAAAAAACAGTTTCCCAAATATCTCATATAATTTTCAATAATTTTTATGGTTTTTACTTCATTTTATTCACAATTAATGCCTTAAAAAATTGACCTCTATAATTTCAATACACGAATGAGAAATATTTTTTTCTGACTTCTTTCTCAATTAATAAATAATTTTCACTTTTTTTTTTGTTGTAGGCCTATTAAAAAAACTTATAAAATAAGACTAGTAAAGATATAACAGTGATCGACATTCAAAGTCTCTATGATCACATAAACATAAGGCACCTATGAATAGGAAGTATATTAAAAATCAACGGTAAATTGAAGGGATTGTACTCTGATAATCAATAAATGAACAACAATAATGTGAAAAAGTATCTGCGGGCATTTTCATATCATATGAAAGTGTATGCTGACTCCAGTGCAGCAGAAAATTAGAAAATAAAATTAGCTATAGAATATTGCAAATTTAGCTTATATTTCATTGTTAAATTATTAATTTACATTTAATAAAGACTGTTGTGAACATATGTAATAACTCCGGACAATTTTATAATGGTAATTTTAATGACTGTGGGCATAATATTTTTACTGGATATTTGATGACTGGGGATATTTTCAAAAACACACACAAATACTCGACCACACATGCATTCATACAAAAAACACATAAGTACAAGCCCACATACATTACAGTTATCTCGAAATCTCTGACATTTTAAAAATAGGCTAAAAACGACATTAATGACAGACATTTTTGCAGTGGACTAATTGAATGATAATCAAATGAAATGTGAAGAGCAAAGCATTGCTATTCTACCCCTAACAGTTCATCTCCCACATGTTGTGAATTTTTTACAGCAGTTAGGTGTTTGCCATTGCAGTAATTGTTGTACCTCGAATTTCTTTATAATACGAGGGTCATTTCATAAATAATGCACAGGTTAGCAGAACTGTGAAGTGGATGATGAAAATTACGCCAGTTGCAGTTGAAAGATTGAGGAAGAAGCATGTGTGTTCATTTTGTCCATAGCATATTCTGTGTTTAGGTAACAAGAGCTAGAAATGGAGTCTACATGTGTCTCGGGTACTGTGACGATTGAAGACCAAAGAACGAATCTTTACGTGGCAAACCCTCCCCACAGAAATCCACACTTCCACAATTCTTTGAGTGGAGTTTGTGGTGAACTTACAGCAGTGGACCGTAATACCGTTTCTCGTTGGGCTATTCATTTTCATGATGGTCCTGTCAGCAAGTTTGCAATGTCCAGGCATTTCTACTTCTTTTCAACAGTCAAGCAGTAAGGGACCCAGCGTGCGGAAATTTTTCTCTTCAAAATTTTTGTTAAAATACGGAATACTGAATTTGGTGAAATCCCCGTAGCTTCTGAAAGTTCCTCACACGTTGCTCGACAATCTTCTTGAAGAGCACCTACCACAAGTTTCAAATTTTGTTCATGCGTTGATGTTTTCGGCCTTCCTGGTCTTGCATCATCGTCTAAGCTGACACAAAAATGAGTAGCCCAACGAGAAACTGTACTATGGTCCACTGTAAGCTCACCACAATCTTCACTCCACTGTGGATTTCTATGAGATTAGATCTTTGATCTTCAATCAACACAGTACCCGAGACACAAGTAGGCTCCATTTCTAGCTATCATTACCTAAACACAGAGTATGCTATGGACGAAACGAACACACTTCTCCCCCAATCCTTCAACTGCAACTGACGTAATTTTCATTGGTATTGAGTCATCCACTTCACAGTTCTGCCAACCTGTCAATTATTTATGAAATTACCATATTTTCACTTAAGCTTTCACAAGCAAAGTTGAGTTTCAACGTAAAATGCAGATATTGCATTTTCACTGCAATAGTATAAATACATAATTATTTTAATGTTTAATCATATGGGAATGAAGCAGCAGATTTTCTAGCAAAGAAAGAAACAACCATCCTCCTTTCACATCCTAGCATGTTGCCATTCCATTGAGCAGCTAAAAATATAAGAAGTCGAGTGAGACAATGTTTCCGTAACAGTTTGGAGGAACAAATTGAGGATAAACACTGGAAAGACGCACTAAACTTCCCTCTCCCCAAATGGCCCAGAAGAGAAGCTGTTGCAACATTCTGCACCGCAGTGGGTCATAACTGTCTGGCTAAAGGCCGGTTCACAATAAACTGGAAACGGAAACAATGAGAACGAGAACGCAAATATTGTTAAAATAAATGTATTTAAATGTGAGCATTCACAAATTGTGAACACTTACATTTAAATACATTCATTTTAACAATATTTCCGTTCTCGTTTTCATTCCTGGTTTATTGTGAATAAGCCTTAATCATCTGTACCGTCTGGATGCATCATCCAGCCCCCACTGCATGCTCTGTGGATGTTCAGACAACATGGACTCAACTTGTATTAAGACTTGTTCAGCACTTTCATCTGTCAGCTTCGTGAATAGATATTGGGAGGCCAGAGAAAGAGTGCAGCAGTGTTGATATGGACATTGTATCTTCTTCGTAGTTTCGTTCTGTTCATTGTTCACTTTATTTTGTTTTCTATCTTTCATTTTGGGTTTAATCACCATTATATGATCAATGACTTCAGCCACTGCATTGAATTAAATAAATAATGTTTAATCATATTGATAAATATAAATTAATGTCTGGTTGCCAAATTTCGGATAATGAAAGAATGCCCAATTCCAGATATCCGATATTATAGGCCAATTTTATTCTTGTCTATGAACTAACAGTACACATGATTGCAAAATTTTATTAAATTATCTAAAAAATTGTACGAGTTATCAGGGAAACTGTTTCAAAAAAATTTACAGGAAATGAATAGCAAACTTACCAAAGATGTACTGCTGAATGACATGTCCTTTCATTCTTTTCTTGTGTTATGTTTTCTATAAATCTTCAAATACTGATATGATATCCAGAAACAATTTTTTGAAATTTATAGTGGAAACCTTCCACTACATTATTGGCCCTATGAACAACTTCTCCTGAACTGCATTCATTTGCAAGACGTTCATCTTGTATGTTTGGCTCATCCTATTCAAGTGAGAAACTATTTTCTACAATGAATAGTATCAAAAGTGTGTTATGTGCTAACGTAACAGATTTTAACTTGGTTGGCACTTTGAGATTAAACTCATGTGTTCTTCAACTGAATGTTGGTAAAATGGTGGAGAGGAAGAGATGTCAGAAATCTTCTGCATACCATGAAAATTAATTGTACCGGTACTTAATCCATTTACTTATTTACAAATGCATAAGAAAATCTCCTAATCTTCATTTTTAACAACAATCACTGACAAACTATGTTAACTTACATTCTTATGACATGAAAGCTATGCAAAATGATAATGTGTAAAATTTTTTTAAAGTGTTAAACTATACAGTATTTAAAAAAGATAATTCACCTTGGTTTCTGCTGCTGTCAACGGAAACAACACCAAACAGGACCAGACAGCAACCTAAGGCACATTATCTTTCTTAAATAGCCTACAATTTTAACAGTTTTAAGTTTTTAAAGTTTTTACATATTGTCAATACTTGTGTCAGAAGGCAAAAGAAGAACTCCAAAACATAGATTTTCAGATTATGGTTGATTCATATACAGTATTTTATGCTTGTTTTAATGTTGGTACTCCTGAATTGCAGAGATATATATTGCCATATTTCGTAAGCCTTGAAGCTTTATGCAAAGTGGAACATTCATCTAGCCATATCCAAAACAGAGATTTTGGACTTACTTCCTTCTGGCTTCTCTGGTAAGAAGTGTTATATATAGCAAACTACAAAAATAACGATATGCAATAAGAATTTAGTTAATAGTGGATACATAATAGACTGTCCTATGTTCAATAATATAATTTATGTTACTTGACTGAAATAAAATGACACACATAATACGAATATCATGCAGATATATTATCAATGAACTAAAGTAAATGATGTGATGGGTCAAGATGTTACTGTAGAAATTGGCATTCCACAAGGAACCGTATGAGGTCCTCTTTTATTCATCATTTATACACGTAAATAATCTACTATTTTTAGATGTAACTGTCACAAAAGGCAATGTGTATCCATTTGCTGATGATACTGTTCAATATTTACTGGTAGCAATTGGGAAGAAGCACTTAAGAATGCTAACATGGGTATAAATAAAATTAAAAAATTGCTAGACACAAATCTGCTTTCATTCAGTATAGAAAAACAACAAGAATACCATTCAGAATTAGATTTTTGGGTATGTCAAGTTCAAAGACATGGTAGAATATCCTAAAACCTAGTTCTGATCACTGTCACCATGAAAAAATAAAAATGCATAAGCATATCATTCTCTCTCAATGTAACAGGACTTCCCGCAGTTAATTAATAAACATTACAATATGTAGCCTACCTATTCATGACAGTAATGGTTCTTGTAATTGTCCGAAGTCGAACCTACTGAACCACGTAAAATATTTAGGTATTATTACTGATCAAAATTTGCATTGGAAAAATAAATTCAACAACAAAATATTTTGAAAGGTCCTTCAGGTGTCATTATCATGTACATGGATATGTAAAATCAAAAGGAAATACTAACATTATTATTATTATTATTATTACTATTATTATTATTATTTTATTAAATTTATGGTACTTGGACTCTCACTTTGAGAGAGAAACCAGCGGTCAAGAGTATTCGAGAATAAAGTTAACTTATTAGGAAAATATTTGGGGCTAAGAACGATGAAGTTACAGGAGAATGAGGAAAGTTAAACACTGCAGAACTGCAAGCATTGTACTCTTCACCTACATAGTTAGGAACATTAAATCCAGACGTTTGAGATGGACAGGGCACGGCAGGGCAGGGCACATATGGGTGAATCCACAAGTGCATATAGTGTGTTAGTTGGAAGACCTGAGGAAAAAAGATATTTGAGGAGCCTGAGACGTACTGTAGATGGGGGGGATAATACTAAAATGGATTTCAGGAAGGTGGGATATGATGCTAGGGACTGGATTAACCTTGCTCAGGATAGCAACCGATGGCGAGCTATGTGAGGGGGGCAATGAACCTCTGGGTTCCTTAAAAGCCATTTATAAGCAAGTAAGCTTATTAAGCTTAATTTATTTTGCAAATTTTTCAAACCATTTCCTTATACTTCTTCCTATAACCCCAAAAAAACCACTTTTGAATTCCAAAGTAATGTGAATTTCCATAATAACAAGAAAAACTTAATTCAAGATTTTAAACGAATTACAGGATTAGGCCTACTGTATTCGCCACATCTTAACAATAACGTATTTTTAAGTAGGCCCTAATATTTTTGTAACTTCAGTCCTTTTTTTTTTTCGATGGTACATTTCATTCCGAATTAAAATAGATTATATAAGTTGCAAAACTAAAAAAAAATTTATGCTGAAAATGCTGCATACTACTCTTATTGGGTTTAATACCTTAACCAGAGTTATAAAACTTGCAGACATTATCTCATTCAATCTAATATGCTGACATTCTAAGAGAGAAAGGCTGAGGATTTATCTCTATGACACATTAATTGGATCTAGAGGCAAAATACCGAAATGCCTGATCAAAATTCGAAGGTCCACCTCTATGGAGTAATGGTTAGCACATCTGATCGTGAAACTAGCAAGCCCAGGTTCAAATCCTGGTTGGGGCAAGTTATCTGGTTGAGGTTTTTTCTGGGGTTTTCCCTCAACCTTTGAAGAGCAAATGCTGTGTAACTTTCGGCACTGGATGCTGGATTTATTTCACTGGCATTATCACTTCCATCTCATTCTAATGCTAGATAACTATAGCAGTTCATAAAGCAACATAAAATAATCAATTAAAAAAAGATTTGGAAACTTTTCATCTAAACTTCCAGAAGCTGAAAACTATAGCTCAGTTAGCTATAAATGGGTCACTCCAAATTTATAAGAATCATTATAATAAAATTTAAAATTCTTTTCAATATTGTTTTGAGCATTTTTTTTTTTTTTAAATTGTCGAATATTTGAGTTACTTTATTTGTAATTTTTAATTTGGTATTTTAAAGACAAATTGACCTCCATTAGCTCACTACTATTCATTTTCATCAAAATTTGTCAGAATACTTGTATGTAAGCCTACATATTGTATTTGAAATTTTATTCCTTGTTATTTTATAGACCTACTCTGTCTTTATTGGCAGCCTACAATTTTAGGAAATAGGATAAAGTAGGTCTATAAAGTAACAAGGAATAGGCCTATGCAGTTTTTAAGTAGAGCAAAGTAATGTCTTATAACTACTCTTGTCTACTTTCTGAATCGTGTTACTACAATTGTGTAACTTTGCCGCATGCGTAATTTTCATTTGATTTTGCCAAGATTAAACAAACACTTTCACCTCCTTCGGACTCGAATAAAAAATTTCAATTCGTACCCACTTGTAGAAATATTTCTTAATAATTACTGAGTTTAGAATGACAGAAATAACAAAATTATTTGTAAGGAAGTGCAGAAAAAGTAACCGATTATTTTATTAAAATATTTTAAATGTCGTCAGATAGATTTAAGGAATCCCAAAACATTTAATAATAACAATACAATGTTTATATAAAAATACTACAATTAAAATAAAATTAAACAAAGGTATCACCAATGAAATTAGAGAAATAACGAGGGGTAAGACAAAGGTGTCCATTGTCGCCTACTTTATTTAACTTTTATATAGACGAAGTCACAAGACAGTGGCAGATAAATTTAAAATCAAATTTTAATATAAATAAGGAATATCTGAACACCTTACTCTTTGCAGATGATCAGGTAATATTTGCAAATTCAGAAGATAACCTACAGAGGGCCCTATATAACCTGAACATAACAGCTAAAGAATTTAACTTAAATATTTCTTTAAAAAAGACAAAAGTTATGGGATTCAAAGGAAAAACACCAATAAGATTACAAATAATCCTTAATGATGAACCAGTAGAACAAGTGAACCATTTTGAATATTTAGGCTGCACATTATCATATGACAATATAGGCCTAAATGATTTTGACAAAAAAATATTAAAATTTCAAAAACTAATAGGAACAGTTAAAAGAACCTTCGTTAAGAAGATAAGGACAGATACAGTACTGAAGTTTTACAAAACAATGGTCATAACAACATTAGTATCTGGCTCAGAGATTTGGAACCTAACTAAACAGCAAGAAAGAAGAATGGAGGCAGCAGAAATGAAATTGTTGAGACCGTTGGCAGGATATACACTGTTAGATCATAAACAAAACAAATACATTAGACAGGAATTAGGCATTTCAAATATAATTGATGTAACACATACCTATATAAATAGATGGCACGAACATGTAGAGAGAATGTCATCAGACAGAGTTCCAAGAAAACTGCACAACTATAGACCCATGGGACGACGGGATGTAGGAAGACCGAGATGACGATGGAGTGACCAGTTTTAGACTTCAATTAACTATTGGGACGGAACAGGCCGGATGGCCTAACCCGTGATGTTTATGATGATGATAATGATGAAAAATTCATAATACGAAATTTATCAGTTTTTTTCAATTAACTATTCACTATGTCCCGTCCATTAAAATGAGTAATCGAGGTTGTAGTGTATAGGTCTATATTATAATTTTAAAATAACACCACCACATTGGCATGAACATCGGAACCTTGAAATTTTAAAATAACTTTCATTAAAACCAAAACCACTTTCACGGAACTATAGATATTAATTATAGGCTTTCCTTACTTGAACTCTTGCACACTTGTAGCACTGAAAATGTTACGGCAGATCATCTGTGATCTGCCAAGAGCACACACGTGATTTATTGGAAATGTATTTGAGTGCAAGTACTCACCTCCTCATCATCATCTTCATCCACTGCTTCACTGTCATCCTTTTCACTCACAGCAGCTGAACTTGTTCCCACAGAGAGACTGCCCAGAGACCGAATATCACAACGATCTAATTCCAATTCATAGTCTGCCAGCACTGACATCTTGTTCGTTACATCACTTTTCCCAGCCCCTTCACTCCCTCGTGCTAAGTCCGGAGGTGGACCAAATTCTGACACATCATACACATTGAGTTCCGCTCCAACCCCAGGCTCTCGTGGTCCATGTGGGGGAGGTAGATCATCACTCACTTTGCGTAAACAACCACTACCGCGCTTGTAATGTATTTCCTCCGAGATTCTTTCCAGCTCTTTGAGTGATTCTGCATATTCACTTTTCACTTTTGCCACAGCACGCTGCAGAGTTTCTACCCTCTCCTTCTGTGTTGCAAGTTGTCCTTGGCACAAAGCTTTCTCTTCAAAATAGGGTCGTGAGTTGGCAATGCTCCGACGTAACCTTTGCTCTAATTGTTGTACCTGAAAAGATACACGACAAGATTTACTTTTACTCCACTGATTCAGTTACTGAAGAACATTTGCAATCAATTTTAAATATCTTGATGTACTAATGAATTTTATTAACGATTATTTTCTTTACCTCTATGAGGATTTAAATTTCAGCAGTTCAAATTAATTACTGGATGAAAATTATCTCCAAAAAGGAAAGCAATAACTTTAGCAACTGCCAGGTGCGCTCCCCCTCACCCCAAACACAGTGGTTACAAAGACAGAGCAATATTAAACAAACAACAAAGTACTGATGTAAAATACATAGCGTTTGTCAGGAAAGAACTTTCACTAAGGCAAATATCGGACTTTCACCCTTATATATTGAATGCAACTACCAAAAAAAAATAGTCTGTATATTTCCCATGGATCAAGCATGGGAAGGTTTTATGTTGCATAGCAAGAACAGATAACACAGGCTGAAGAGATGACAAAGTTAGAGCATTAGTATACAGCTGACTTCCATTCAGTGCAGTTTACTTGTGGTAATGCAGTACACATTAATTATAATAGCAAATCTTAATTTATGATATTTATATTACGAAAAAGTGTACAAAAAATTTCTACGGAAATATCCTGGTTTTCAACAACCATCTGATTCAACAATCCAGAATTTAGTGAGGGAGGGGGGAACTCAGAGATACAATTTTTAAATAAGAAAAGAAGGCGCAAAATCGCGTTCTAACTGAAGAAAAGCTCGATGATATAGTATGATCTAAATTCCACACTGCATATGATTTCTCGGTTTAGTTTTATAACACCTGGCATCGTGAAATAGGCTGTAACAGTCTAGGCCTACCATGAAAAGCATTCAGGAAGTTAGCTCAACACCTACTATTTCAGCTTAGAAAGTGATGAAATTGTTAAAACCAAAGCCTTTTAAAACACAGAAAACGAACTCTAGTGTGGCATCTACAGCTTAGAACAAGTAGTAACGTCATTTACTTTGGAAATATCTATAAATAGAACAAAAAAAGTAATTGCTATCTCTGCAAAAGACCATGCCAGAAGTAAAATCTGTGTCAATAATTCGATTCTTCGACAAGTTAATTCTTTTGACTATTTAGACTGTGAAGTATCATATGTTGTATAGGAGATATATCTATGAAAATATAAACATTTACAAAGATTATGGGAGTTGTAATATAGTCAATTTTTATAGTAATAGTGCTAATGCACAATCAGCTCAATACCACTGTAGACTTGCGATATATGAGAAAAACAGCTATGTATTGGACTGAATTGGATACAGCACGTAAAGAGGGTGGAGAGAATGAATGATAGCAAGACATCCAGAAACTCCTACACCATCAGTCTAAAGGACAAGAAGTTTGGAGTGACAACATAACTGACTGACCAGGTCATGAGGCCTACCTACAAAACAAGAAAGGAGGATTATGATGACGACGACGACGACGACGATGATGATGATGATGATGATGATGAAGGCTGGCTCTACCTTCAACTTCAGATTAACAAATGAGGTGCAGGAAATAGGGTGTTCTACTTGAAGGATTCATAACAATCCGCTAAATCCATTTTGACCTAATTCATAAAACTAACGTGAACCTGTTCAGAAAACGATCCAATTTCCACAGAACCAGGAAAGTCTCTCTAATCTCCCAATGCAAACTTTTCACCCAGCTATTTCCAGGTATTATAAACATAAACTTACTTTTTGTTCAGCTGCATTAAAGAGAGTTGCCCTTTTTTGGTGTTCTCTTCCACTTTCAGCCTTCTGGTTCTCTGCATCCATGACCTGTATATCATAAATATTATATTAGTGTGCATTCTGACAAAGGGTGTTACAGGGTTAGAATAAGTCCAGACAATGTTCATACTTCACAATTAAGAACTGAACACTACAGTGTGGCCAAGAAGTTCCCATACTCATTATACTTATTAGCATTACCAATGAATGTTATTTCAATAGGTAGTGGGGTTAGCAATAGTATTCATTTGGCTATTAACTTAGACAGGCAGCACTGAGTTCAAGGTCGCGTAAGATTTCAGTATATCACATCATGGCGGATGTGTTTTGTTAGCACAATTTCCAAATGCATTGTCCTACACAAAGGTCCAGTTTTCTTATGAACAGTAGGCTATACTCCTCATTATCCCTGTGTGGATTATCCATTTTTCGGATTAACCTCGCATAATTTTGGCTCAATAATAAATTTAAAAAGTCGTACTTCCTGATCTGCTCCTGGATATATTGTACATAAGTCTTCATAAGAAAGACTGACAATTGTGTATTGTGGAAGTGCTTTGGGGAAACACAAGCTGAATTTTTCTCCAATTGGAAACGCGACCCTCGCAAATATCTACAGTAAAAGTAGGATTTTTGGATTATCTGTGCTTCCAGAATATCCATACCCATTCCCCTATTCATTAGCGAGAGGCAGGGGCGAATGCTAGTCACGAAAGTTAGGCTTGCTCTTTTATTCATAGGGGAAGATGGGAGGATATAATAATTCATAATTAATAAAAATAATCAGACCCACATAAATAATTTATTTTATAATTATGAAATCATTATGAGTCATGGCTCATATTCGCTTATCAGATGTAGAAGTTCGATATAATATAACAAACATGGCCACAAAACAGTTTATTTAGTTTTTTCGATCCTGCCAACCAATGCATATTGTTGTATTGAGCTGCACTGAACGAGCACACATATATCTATGTCTGTCTTCTCTTGAATAGTCTTTCGGGAAAATGGATTTAATAATAAGGTTTCAATAACACACAATTCCGAACTCATTGCAATACTTCAAATTAATGTTTAAGAATTAATAATACATGCAGCAGCTAACATATGCATTCTGCTCATAAAATTACATTGCACTCGCAAATCACAGTACAGTCCCGCTGTCAGTACTGCTCTGTGTAACGTTAAATAGTCGTTGGTGTAGCTCTCGGACCAGAGCTTCAAACAACACACTACAGAAGCATGTGCGCCTAGGACGGACTAAGGAGGAAGGCACTTGCACACGCATCATGTTCTCGCTATTTCTACGTCTTTCCTGTAGTTCCGAGAAACGAGCAAGCATTGCGATACTTGCGTGTGCAGCCTGTGGATGGTATTAGCCTATACAATATTCCAAAAATCAAAATAAATTTTAATGTACGTAATCCCATTTTGAGAAATACACATTCTACGAAAATATTGGGCTTGCGCAGCAAGCATAGCATGCCCTGAGAAATCACCCCTGGTGAGAGGAATTCTACCATATTTTCATTGCACTTTAACACATAAATGTTCAAATCTTAATTTCTATATCAGAGTTAATTTTGTTAATATCTAAATGGTTTAGTTATATTTTACTTCAAAAGAATTGTATTGTAATACATAAGCAATTCCCCCTCTTAACAGATATTGCCTGAATTCTACGCAGCTTGGCAGTCATGGGACTGTGCCTTTTGTTATCTGAAGAGCACTCAGGAAATGTACCATTATGTACGGTTCTAACCTTGATGGTTGCATGGTTGAGCATCTCTTGCCAAGCATTGTCAAACTGCCATTCATGTTGCTTGCTGAGGAAACGCTGTTCAGCCAGTGCGACAGTTTCCTTAGCTGCCTGGTGGATTTCTATAAATTAACATGCATCATAATGAACACATTATTACTAATAATCCTATAAACAAACACTTCACGAATTGCTTGCACTGATACACCGGCTGTATTTTCTGTGCATACAGAACCATTAACAATTTCAGTTTACTGTAAAAGACTCCATAGTGCTTTTGTAAGGCAATTCTTTTGGCGACAAGTGATGTCATCCAAACATTTTTCAGACAGAACTCTATGCTGAAGTCTAATATTGTCTTTTAACACTTTCTGTCTCATAAAACTTATTCACCAGTCTATGTTAGTCTTAAAACTTTGTCAGTGGAAACTCTTCTCTGAAACTGTCTTTTGAACTTTCACATGTTGTATTAGTATACATAGTGATTCATGAGGAGTTACCGCCATTTACAGAGCTTATTTCCAAAGACATTTTCAGCAAAAAATTTCACATAAACATGAGCCCTATTCTCAATGTTTTGAAAGTTATACTAATTTAAACTTGTTTTTAAAATACCTTTTTTCTTTAGTTTTAAGGGTAAAAAAATATTACAGACAGAGAATAGTTTATTCAGAAGTATCATTTCTTTAATTGGCTAGTATTTTGAAGCTAAAAATGTGTTGTGAATGCCCTAGTTGCTTCGTAAAGATTTTTTTTTTCGATTTTTAACCACAAAAATACATTTTTCTTACGCATTTACACAAAAATTCTTGCAAATCACGCCACTCTTGTACACTCTCTAACAATTTACATTAGAATTAAAAATTGAACTGTACAGAATCAAGTTGCTAGAGGTCGTGTGATTTGTAACAATTGTTGTGATAAGTACGTAAGAATAATGTAATTTTTAGTTAAAAAAAAAAATTCTCTACAAGGTAATTAAGGAATTAACACATTTTTAGCTTCAGATACTGCCAATTAAAGAAATGATACTTCTGAATAGTTCATTCTCTATTTGTAATATTCTTTTACCTTTAAAAGTAAGTAAAAAAAATATAGTCAACTCTGGATATAGTGAACTCGGTTATAGTGAACCTAAATCATTGGTCCTGACCCGCATACATTAAAAAGTGCATTAATATTTCTGTTTATAGTGAACCTTTGCTTCGGTTATAGTGAACCTTGTATCCTGATAAATTCTTATTTGAAGTCAAATCTTCTTGTATAAAATTGAAAGAATATGTTGAGAACAACATTCTAAGTTTCTTACTCCTTTTGTCAAAGGTCAAAGGTAGGATTAGTGATTCCTCGAACAACATTCTAAGTTTCTTACTCCTTTTTTCAAAGGTCAAAGGTAGCATTAGTGATTTCTAGACAATGAGCTGTACTGCAAATCCAGACAATGCGTGACGACCTTGTCTCATGCCACCGTCAAAGGGTTGACATTCTGTTCTGAGACACTCTACCCTACTGTTATTTCTAATCCTCCACCATCAAAGGGTTATCTTTTGTTCTCAGAAACATTTCCATTACGATGGAAAATGAAATTGCCTTCTTTTATTAAAAGGAGATGGACATTATGTCCAGAGCATAAATGAAGATAAGATTTCGATGGCTTTCAAACTCCATCAACCCTCTCCCAGTTTCCGGGAAATTCCAAGGCTGAGTACGCAGTCACACCATAACAGTGATCTAATGTTCCAACAGGGAATGTACTGTATAAAAATATCGAAGCGTAAAGTGTTTTCTTTGGAAGATAAGGTGAATATTATAAGTGACATTGAACGTGGTCTTTCGCAAGAGGACTTCAGTCGACAGCACAGTAAATCAATTGTGAGTAACAGTATACAGTGTAATCCATTCCACAAAAATGAAATATTTTATTTTCTTGTTCACAATTTCAATCATTTCTGTCATTTAAGGTTAGGGGAGAGACACTTCAGATATGGTGAACGAAATATACAAGTCCGGGGTTGACTGTATTTTATAAACAACTTCAAATTACTGTAACTCTGAAAATATTGAGAATAGGACCCACATTTATTTGACTTTTTTTGCTTAGAATGTCTTCGGAAATAAGCTCCGTAAGTGGCACTAACTCCTCGTGAATCACCATGTATGTGGATAATATGAAAGCTGATCTTTATGGTTACACACACACACAAAAAAAAAAAAAGATAATAACAACAGGAATTTTACATGATGACTACTAACATAATAGCCATCTATGCTAAAGCACTTGCAAATGGGAAATGCAGCCTGGCATAAACCTTCTCAAATATTCACTCTGTACAAATAAAAATTGATTAGGGAAAACACGGGAATTTTACTGGAAGCAAGTAAAGAGAGGTTTGGAAGTAAATCCCGAAAAGACAAAGTATATGATTATGACTCGTGATGGGAATATTGTACGAAATGGAAATATAAAAATTGGAAATTTATCTTTTGAAGAGGTGGAGAAGTTCAATATCTTGGAGCAACTGTAACAAATATAAATGATACTCGGGAGGAAATTAAACACAGAATAAATATGGGAAATGCGTGTTATTATTCGGTTGAGAAGCTTTTATCATCCAGTCTGCTGTCAAAAAATCTGAAAGTTGGAATTTATAAAACAGTTATATTACCGGTTGTTCTTTATGGTTGTGAAACTTGGACTCTCACTTTGAGAAAGGAACATAGGTTAAGGGTATACAAATCTGGCTTTCAGGTAGTAGCTACCTGTAAAGCAGGTTTGAATAATTTCAAGGAAAAATTGTTCCAGGGCCGGGTATCGATCCCGGGACCCTTTGCTTAGCGCGCGAACGCTCTTCCGACTGAGCTACCCCAGGAACTATACACGACACCGTCACAATTTTTCCTTTTTATCCACATGACTCAAATGAGCTGACAAGACGCTAGAACTCAACTATGAGTGCACACACAATTTAAAGTCACACAAGTATTTGTATGCACTCACAGTTGAGTTCTAGCGTCTTGTCAGCTCATTTGAGTCATGTGGATACAAAGGAAAAATTGTGACGGTGTCGTGTATAGTTCCTGGGGTAGCTCAGTCGGAAGAGCGTTCGCGCACTAAGCGAAGGGTCCCGGGATCGATACCCGGCCCTGGAACAATTTTTCCTTCAAATTATAGGTTAAGGGTGTTTGAGAATAAGGTGCTTAGGAAAAAATTTGGGGCTAAGAGGGATGAAGTTACAGGAGAATGGACAAAGTTACACAACACAGAACTGCACACATCGTATTCTTCACCTGACATAATTAGGAACATTAAATCCAGACGGTTGAGATGGGCTGGGCATGTAGCACGTATGGGCGAATCCAGAAATGCATATAGAGTGTTAGTTGGGAGGCCGGAGGGAAAAAGACCTTTAGGGAGACCGAGACATAGATGGGATGATAATATTAAAATGGATTTGAGGGAGGTGGGATATGATTATAGAGAATGGATTAATCTTGCTCAGGATAGGGACCAATGGTGGGCTTATGTGAGGGCGGCAATGAACCTCCGGGTTCCTTAAAAGCCAGTAAGTAACAAATAAAAATTTACCATTTTGAAAGAGATACTTGTATAAGCTTACCATTAGCCCTCTGGAACTGGACGGCTGCTCTTTGGCACTCAAGTTGAGCCTTCTTTGCCACTTCAAGGGAATCATAGTAAGGCCGAGCACGTTCAATACAACTTCCTAATTTCTTGCTCAGTAATTTCAAACGTCTAGTTGATTCATTCAAGAGAAGTCTGAATGTTGTATTTGCTTCCTAGAAGTACAAGAAATATTATCAACATTCTCTGTATTATGTCTCTGTTAAAAAAAGGCACATCACAGCTATTAAACCACACATGGGTTGAGATACACTATTGCCACTGATTTGCCCGACTAATAAAGTCTTTCTCTTCCATACTACAGTAGAACCTCTATTATCCGTGGTAATGAAGGGGGTGGGCTGAACTGTTAATCGAAAAAATCGGATAATCCGTACCATGAAAGATTTTGTAATTTCCTTCATGGTCTTGTATTTAACACGCTAGATAGTGGATCAGAAGTCTACTAATTTAGGTAAGTCTGGTTGTCAACGACGGAATTTTAAGGGAAAGTGTCTGTCTGTGGAAAGATAGGAATAATTAAGGTCTCGTGTTGTAGATTTACATACTTTATACACTCCAATCTCGTATTCTGATGAGAGATGAGCCACAGTTTCTCTTAAATCACTCAATTTTTTAGGCCTACAATTTTTTTTCGATACTTAGCAAAACAAGATTTATTTTGACACACGTAGAAGAATTTTTATACAGAAGTTATACAATACGACAACTCGAACAGTAGACTATACTGTGTAATAAAGTCTTGTAATAACACTCTAGAAAAATAACGTGCTAATACAATGTATAGTAATATTTATGCAGAAAAAAAAAAAGAAGAAAGCGAGAGAAAGACAGACAGATAATCCAACAATCGGTTAATAGGGTGACAGATAATCGGGGTTCTACTGTACTAACTATCTTGCATCCTGAAAATATTCGAAAGAAGATTTAAAAAGTCTATAGTTAAACAGAGTAACAAAACATGTTTAACTTTCATAATGACCTTAATGATCTTACATTAAATCAATTTGATTGTTCACACTTACTAACAATGAGCAGACACGCTTTCATATTTCAATTTTACGAGTACATTTCACGAGCAGTAAAAATATACACTAAAAAGGAAACTGTTAATGAGCTCATGCCGAAACTTCCCCTGCACACACTATTAGATTTATAGTAGACAATAAAATATAAGAACATTATTTTCCGATATCTACTGTAAAGGCGTGAAAACATCGCTGGAATGTTGCTTTTAAGAAACAACAGAGCTTACTTTGGAGTAGACGAATTGTAATTTTCCATGAATCCTTATCGTGACATGTTAAGCAAGGACGTCTGCTGAATATGTTGTGCCAGGTGAGCGAGTACTATCAATTAATTTTTAGGCGATATTTTATTAATGTTTTAATTTCGTAATCGTACTGTCGGTAAGGGCTATTATATTTCTGTATCTGCCATGGAGATCAAATTGTGCGTAATGTGAGGGGGGATTTCAACATGTGCTCATTAATATTTCCCTTTTAAAACAGAATGAAATAATCTTCACATTTTGCACATGCATCAGAAGATATTTACATGATTCTCCTGCCTGTATTTCCAGAGTGCAAAGAGAACTCCCATTTGACCATTTCAACTACATGAGAAACTAAACATATTGTTAAGAAAAGAGTTTACAACTAGTAATCGTTCCTCCTTTAAGAAACAGGAACACTTTCTTATTGGTACAGTATAGCTGTCTGACCAAAAGAGATAAAAATTTAAAGTGAAATTATAACAAAAATAAAAATAATATTGCAAGGATAGCTAAATCCTGGGTGACATGGTTACCATGGTGCCTAAAAACTTTTACACGTGTCTGAGTTTTTATTGCATTCAAAATTTTTTAAGACTTTGATTCCTTATGTCACTATGACTAATACATTTTATTTATTTATTTTATTGGGTTATTTTACGGCGCTGTATCAACATCTAGGTTATTTAGCGTCTGAATGATATGAAGGTGATAATGCCGGTGAAATGAGTCCGGGGTCCAGCACCGAAAGTTACCCAGCATTTGCTCGTATTGGGCTGAGGGAAAACCCCGGAAAAAACCTCAACCAGGTAACTCGCCCCGATCGGGATTCGAACCCGGGCCACCTGGTTTCGCAGCCAGACGCGCTGACCGTTACTCCACAGGTGTGGACACTAATACATTATGTTAGCAAAAGGAGACTTTGTAGGAAGAAGTTCGAGTGTGTAATGTTTTTTATTCATTACTACAGCAGAAATTATATTTTTGAAACAATAATAAAAAAGGTTTACACTTGAAAATAGTGCCCAATAGGAACAGTCTGTAGCCTAAATGTATTTACATTTCTTGTTGTAAATGATCACACATTTCGTCTTCTAATTATGGACATAACCTTTTCAATAAACCAGTAATTTCTTTAAAAAGATAACATTTCTTCAATATGATGTGTTATTTCATTTATCAATTCATTTCATTTAATACAATTAAGAAGAAATCGTCTGATTTGTTACTAAAAATTACTAAATTTCATGTACATCATTCCGTGGAATATTGACTCTCAGATGCTGAATATGAACAAAATCCATCCAATAGTTAGGACAACATGCAATACATAAACAGGACGCATAACCATGAAACACCTTTTCCGATAATAAAACATGTATTTTCGTGAAAATCTCAAAATCGATTTTTTTCAGCAACACAATAACACCACAGTCTAGTATATACAGTCACGAAGCTTGAGTTGTGAGGGTGCTAGGAACAACAGAATGTGTCGGTACTATTTTGCATTGTCTGTAATGAGGCGATAGTAGCAATCCATCCTAGTCGTTAGCACCTATCTATGAATGCATATTTACTACGTATTGAGCTTTGTGACTGTATATACTAGACTGTGATAATACTTTCTCCAATAAGAAAGCAAAAGCGTATGAAAGACAACTCAATCATAAAGTAACAGATCAGCAAAATAAAATAAATTTTGACCTTCATAGAATTTTCTTCTAATACACTTTCCAGCAAGTTTAATGTTACCTAAAATGTTTCAATGAATAATAATTATTACTTTTTACTAGGTTTAGGTGAAGACAAGGAATTAATGAAATTGAGTAATGACAAATAATTACCATATGTTGGCTTGAGCATTTTTTCAGCATCACAATAATACCACAGTCTAGTATATAGTCACGAAGCTTGAGTTGTGAGGGTGCTAGGAACAACAGAATGTGTTGGTACTATTTCGCATTGTCTGTAATGAGGCGATAGTAGCGATCCATCCTAGTCGTTAGCACCTATCTATGAATGCATATTTACTACACATTGAGCTTTGTGACTGTATATACTAGACTGTGATAATACTTTCTCCAATAAGAAAGCAAAAGAGTATGAAAGACAACTCAATCATAAAGTAACACATCAGCACAATAAAACAAATTTTGATCTTCATAGAATTTTCTTCTAACACACTTTCCAGCAAGTTTAACGTTACCTAAAATGTTTCAATGAATAATAATTATTACTTTTTACTAGGTTTAGGTGAAGACAGGGAATTAATGAAATTGAGTAATGACAAATAATTACCATATGTTGGCATGAACATTATTAAAAAACACTCACATTTACTGAGAGAAATAATTGAAGTCACGTATCTATAATAATCCACATAAACCTGGACTTTTACTACAGGATGTAAAGATTGCATCAATAATAATTTAAATAAAGGCAGTAATGTAACTGGAAAAAAATGTTCACATAACTTATGGCCTTCAAGCATGTTTATGTTATCTTACTTCCTATTTGTTAAGCAAAGACTATTCCGTGCAATGAGTGAATGCGTCAAACAACTTGACTGTGAATGGTATGATGACTCATTCCAGTCGGGAAATACACCTTATTTACTACTGTGTAATAACTAACAGGTGTGAAGCAGTACCAGGATGTCAGAGATAAACATCCCACTCTTTCGAAGAAAAAAATCTGCATAGTAACACGACGTTATCTAAACAAGGAATATGAAGTATTCCCTGTTCAATATTTTTGTGTAAAATTACCTGGAATAGTAGAAATTACTCAATTATACATTCAAATATAGGCTACATAACTTTCTCTATTACTTTAATATTATGTAACGAACAACATTTCTTTTCAAAATTAGGAAAACTATGATTACCTTACAATTATTTTTATTTTAAGAAACAATTTTTTATCGGTATGCTTGAATGCAAGGAACCTAACCTAATTTGTAAGTTATAAAACAATTCTGAGGGCACCATTTTGTTTTATTGTTTCTGAATATGTCTCAATATCCATTTGAATATTAAACAAATATATTTATTTTCCAATTATGCATAGTATAAAGAGAAAGTACTGTGTTGTTCGCAGTTGTTGCAAAAAAAAATCTACTTCGAGATTTTCACGGAAATTACATTTTCAGCATTTCTGTTACCGGAAAAACTAATTTTGGAATGTTATTTTTATAAGTGATCAAATTCTCCTCAAATGTTCGATCGATATTTTCATATTTCTCGAACTGGCGGATCAAGGACATGTACAAACCACGCACAAGTCACAGAACTGAACCGTGAACTGAAGCACTGGTAATTCCAATTGCTCAGCTGACTTTAGTTTAGAACAGTGGTCGTCCGCACTCACTGAAATGGGTAAAGGGTATCCGGAGCAACATCAAATGCACCGTTGTGCAGCAGAAAGAGAGGGATAGAGCATACCCGCCAGCAGCTACGGTGCACCATAGTGCAGTCTCTTATCCGCAGGTAAGAGACGCTAGCCTGAGCGTGCTCTGTGCTGACGACCCCTGGTTTAGAAGAATGGTCCAGGATTGGGGGTAAGCAAACGTGGCAAATGCAGTCCATTGCTTGACCTTGATCTGCCACACAGTGTGCAATTTGCGAGATCTAGCTGGGCAAAAATCAATGTTCGACTTTCCGATTTTGGCACAAATGAGTATTAATTTGTGGTTTTGACTGCATAAAGAATGTTGGGATGCATCCCTTTTACAACTGTGTCAGCTATTTGTTACTTGTAGGTTAGTAAAAAATGCACTGCTGGGACCCTCCACTGCCAGTTCAGTCTTCGTGTAAAGTGCTCTTTGTAAGAATGTTTAATTGGTGGTTATTGTGTGATGAATTTGATTCACTGTGATTGAATCTATTAATCCAAATATGTTCTTTATGATAACATACATGTTTTTATTCTTCCTTTAATATTACTGTGTATCATAAAAGGTTTTTATGACGACTGCAAATATGCAACTTAAAAATAATTTTCAAGTTTTAACGAAACTTGTAGTATAGAGACTCACACCGACTCACAAAGAAACTTTAATCGTTATATCACAGTCTACAATATACATTCACGAAGCTTGAGTTTTGACGGTGCTAGAAACAATAGACTGCGCCAGTACTATTTTGCATTGTCTGTAATGAGGCGATATTAGCGATCCTAGTGGTGAGCAACTATCTAATGTTTGCATATTTACTACGTATTGAGCTTCGTGACTGTATATACTAGACTGTGGTTATATTCTATGTTATTTTCTGTAACAGCATCTTTTTTCTCTTTTGCGGAAACGTGTGAAAATGTACGCAATTAATTATTTTCTGTGCCGTGGTGTGCACGATTCCACTGAGAGTTCTTCTTATTGCTATGTGCTCTCTTTAATTATGCTTCTGTGGGTGTTATCCCTTGGTATATATATACAGAGTGAGTCATAAGCATGCTTGAAAAAGGCGTGAGCGTGCTCCTGGATCAAAAATAAGAACAATTCCTTATATGAAAATTTGACGGAAAATATTTATTGGAGAAATGGTCATACTTTTTGTTGTGTTACAAGTACATGTTTGAAAACATGTCATTTAACGTTGACAAAAGGTGCTCAATGTGACCCCCTCCATTGTTTACACATGCCTGAGCACGTGTACATGACTGGAGAATGTTGGCTCTCGCTTAACCGCTTATACAACAATGTGAGGGAAGCTAAAAATGGTCATTTATTTCAAGACGGTCCTAACAATCTAGCAGTCCTTTACATTTATTTCTATTTCTTTGTTAAATACGATAAAGTGACAAATTATACAGAAAATTTCAGATGGTCTTGAGATGTTAATATAACTGTAAATGTTACAGAAAAGAATATACTTTTCTGTTGATATCATTAAATGTAGGCTAGACTTCAGATTATTTTGTCACAAATAATTTAAAAGGCAAGCAGCATCGCAGAAGAGCCATCTGAAGTTACTTTTGTGACTAAAGAATTAGCTCCTTACTACATGCAGTGTCAGTTAGAATGTCTAGCTTTGCCATAATATAATACTAATTCCTCTTAATTGGTGAGTTTATATAGTACTATCGACTGTTTGACAAATAGGTAACATACTTGGAAATTAATTATGAATGATTCATATCTTTGACACAGTTATCTATGCATGTGAAGAGATACAAGTACTGGTACTGCATTATTTTAAGAATGGGTATAGTTTTCATTAGTTAATTATTTAAATACTTACATCTAACTCTATTTCTAATTTGTTTATTTCATCAGTCGCATTGTTCAATTTCTCCAACTCGATCTAAAAAGAAAACAAATAGGATATTAGTTTTCAGATATCAGATAATGTTACATACAGTTATATTACCAGTTGTTCTGTATGGTTGTGAAACTTGGACTCTCACTTTTAGAGAGGAACAGAGATTAAGGGTGTTTGAGAATAAGGTGCTTAGGAAAATATTTGGGGCTAAGAGGGATGAAGTTACAGGAGAATGGAGAAAGTTACACAACACAGAACTGCATGCATTGTATTCTTCACCTGACATAATTAGGAACATTAAATCCAGACGTTTGAGATGGGCAGGGCATGTAGCACGTATGGGCGAATCCAGAAATGCATATAGAGTGTTAGTTGGGAGGCCGGAGGGAAAAAGACCTTTAAGGAGGTCGAGACGTAGATGGGAAGATAATATTAAAATGAATTTGAGGGAGGTGGGATATGATGATAGAGAATGGATTAATTTTGCTCAGGATAGGGACCAATAGCGGGCTTATGTGAGGGCGGCAATGAACCTCCGGGTTCCTTAAAAGCCAGTAAGTAAGTAAGTAAGTAAGTAAGTTAATGTTACATAGAGAGACAATGCTATGTATTGGATTCCATAAAGCACTGTACATAAAATTTAGGGTTGCCAGACCAGGTTTTCAGATTGCAAATAAAGGACAGTTATAACATAGAACTGGAATATATCAGTCCCCTAACTGCCCATTGTGCAACTCAAACCAAGAAATGGATTCGGAACACCTCAAAATCTGTGCTTCAGTGGCTGACCATGATAATGTCTTTGAAAAATATTGGAGTGCAAGAGGTCAAATGACTTTATTGTCAAACGCCTGGCATTAGAAAACAACAACAAAGAACAACAACAACATTTAACTCGAGGAACTTCTAAGAGAAAGATCTATAAGTGCCATCTCAGAGCATATTAGCACATTAAAGCACAGTATAAAGAAAAAATATCTTTGTATTACACCATTAAAGTTGTTATATTACTAACCATTACTTTATTTGTATTAATAAAGTTTAGAAAGGGCATTAATGATGCAGATTGGGAAAAGGTAACTGCAAAGATTGTGTTTATGCAAACTAGTGAATATTGCTCTATTTTTCTAAATGCAACATGTCCTCTCCATTTTATGCAGACGAGAAATACTAATTTTGGTTTCAAACATTTTATGCGTCTTCATACATGCAAGACACAATTCAATAATAATATTACTGTACCAATCATGCACAGATATTGCTTGGGAATGAGATTATTTTAAATGAAAGAAGTAGGTAGAGGTTTAAATTTCTTTGCTTTATTGTCACGTTTCTAAAGATACTGATGTTAATAAAAAAAAATGACCATTTCTTATCATAAGTCTACATCACGATATGCGTGCAAACAGCAAAGGAAAAGAACAAAAGAAAGATACGAGAAAGACCTGTTGGTTGTCTATGACATAATGTCCGTAAATATGGGATTTCTGGTGTCCTGTATGGATTTGAAAAGGGACAAGATTTTCAGGCCTCAAATATGATACACTGGCAACCCTAGTACAATTACAATTTATATAGGTTACTGTTCATCAACAAATGACTTACATTACTGACATTATATCGAAACCTCCCCTCAAACTGCACTAATAGATCTCTGCAGATTCTTCCCCCTTCCTTTAATGCAGGTCTGTCTACTATGTTCCAGATGCACTGGTTGAACTCTGTACCAGCTCATCAACTCTGTATTCTTCGCTATGAAACACTGTTCTGTTAATGGAGCCAAGTCAAAATTCTCTGGTGACAAAGATAACATATCTTCTGCAAACCAAAGCCTCGCGAGAGCAAATAACATAATTGACTGTTTCTGTATCTTCTTGCAGAATCTTCAGTTCAGGTTTTCTTCGACCAGAATCATAATGTTGAGATATCAGCCTAGCTGAGATCCAGTGCACATGAGAGTTAAACAGTTTACTTACTTACTTACTAGCTTTTACGGAACCCGGAGGTTCTTTGCCGCCCTCACATAAGCCCGCCATTGGTTCCTATCCTGAGCAAGATTAATCCATTGTTAAACAGTTTACTACTAACTGTAAAGTAAAAAAATTTAAATTTCAATGAAAGATTATCAAATAACTGAATAATTGTCATGAGTAGATAGCACTTACTCAGCTAAGAAACAAACTATCTGTCCATTGTGGATGTTACATAACAGTGTAGACATTCATGTTGGGTGTCAAGTCAACTACTCTCCCAAAGTATCTGCGTTGTTTCTTAATGCAACATTCCAAGTAAGTTTTCAGAACTTTACACTTAGTATGGAAGCTATTTTTTTTTATATATATTCATCTACATGCTGTGGAGATATGTGTGCTCAGTTTTGAAGGAAGTTTCGACATTAGCTCAAAGACAGTTCCTTTGTTAGTTAAAAATTCCTAAAAATAGATCTGTATGCTCAAAGACAAGTAGGGGAAGCTGTTGTTCCTAGGAACAAGTTGTACCTGGGGACATTTGGTTTATTTCAAGATTATGTGGTGGAATTTTTATTTTTGCAGTTTACCACTCTAATTTCATCATTCAGCTGTTTACATATTTACTAGATCTCTGATGGGCAGGACATGTAGCACGTATGGGCGAATCCAGAAATGCATATAGAGTGTTAGTTGGGAGGCCGGAGGGAAAAAGACCTTTGGGGAGGCCGAGACGTAGGTGGGAAGATAATATTAAAATGGATTTGAGGGAGGTGGGATATGATGGTAGAGACTGGATTAATCTTGCTCAGGATAGGGACCAATGGCGGGCTTATGTGAGGGTGGCAATGAACCTCCAGGTTCCTTAAAAGCCAGTAAGTACTAAGTACTAGATCTCTCATTAGATAACTGATAGCAATTGTCAGCATATATCACAGATGTAATTTTAACAACTAGGCCTATGCACTACAATTAATTTATTCAACATATGTTTTTCGAACTATTTTTTAATTGTTTTTAATTGTATTTTAACTATTTTATCTAATATTTAAAACATATCTATTGTGCATAATATTGTATATTTCTGGTTTTTCCATATTGAACAATGATGTGCAAATGCCTCCTAAATCACATATGGATTCTGACATGCTACTAAAAAATTCACCAGATTTTCTAGTCTTCATCGCAGTGATATAATTCATGCATGTTGTAACTTATGTAGTTTCATAATGTGTTCCTGTTATGTTCATATGAGAACTGATGATGCCATAAGGTGAAAGCACTCGTCATTAAAAAAAATAAAATAGGTTATATTTACACTCAATGATATAATTCATTATGTAAAAGTGATAAGTGTAGACTGAACAGTAACCTATAATTAATATAATATTCTTGTACACTTTCATTCTTTATTGGGTTTGAATATATTATTTTTAAAAGCTTTGAAATTTTACTGTCAATTGAAATACAACAGAGGGACAGATGATTCTTTATTAGATTTCCTATCGATATGAATAAAAATCACGATTCTACTCACAATAGTTACCGACTAAGAGGGTGTTAAACATTTAGGAAAAAACAATTTCTTTCTGAGAAAACCACGGACTTTCCACCAATATGGTATTACACTTTTTGTTAAATACAACAAGAGCTATTTGCTCTGAAAATCTGCAGGGTTATTTCACTTCCACCCTGCAGACTAGTGTTTTATTAAACTACAAATGACTGGCATCAATATGTTAACCCTATGTGCAGGACCTATTAAGAGATGGGCCGAAAACTTTTTGTAGACTGTAGCAGTTCTTTTAGGACTAGGGTAGCTCAGTCTGCTAAGGCACTTGCCTGCCAATCTGGGGTTGCGCTCGGGGGTGGGGTCGATTCTCACTTGGACTGATTACCTGGTTGGGTTTTTTCCGATGTTTTCCCCAACCATAGGGCAAATGTCAGATAATCTATGGTAAATGCTCGGCCTCATCTTGCCAAATATCTCGCTATCACCAATTCTATCGATACCAAATAACCTAGTAGCTGATACAGCGTCAATAAATAACCAACTTAAAAAAATTGACTGTATGTAACATATTAGCATGTGGATGATGATGATGATGATGACGACGACGACGACGACGACCTATCTATCTATAAAAGGTCAACAGAATTACGAACCAGAAATAAGAAAGATCCGACAGTTTTATACTGGTACCAGTAATGTAAAAAGCCAATAATTTAGAACTGAAAGCTGATATCATTGGAAGATAAAACAGTAATATTGCTTCTGTCATAGCGAATTTACGATTTCCTGAGAGTGCATGCTAAACCCTTTTGATGAGCCTACCCAACCCATCTATAATTTTTCTAGTTACTCTAACTGTACTATAAATTACAGCATAATAAAAAGTTGTTCTAACTTCTACAGAATAATTTACAATAGGCCTAATCTACATACCAGTATGTTACTGAACATATAATAAATTTTGGTAGTGGAGAAAATTCCAATGGGGATGATGGAGGTGGGAAAGAAATCGAGGTCAGTAGGCCTTCCCTTAAATAGGCTACATCACTGCCCTTTTTGCAGGCTCCATTCAGCATAGGCCTATTATTGTATTTTATATTCAGTAACAAAGATAAGCACAAATTCTGTATCAGTATACATTTACTGTTTCGTGTGTTTGTATGCAGCTGGAAAGATCTGACATTTAAATAAGTGGATTTAAAAATCATACTTTCACTTTTAGGCTGCAGGTAGTACCGGTAATATCTTTACTGAACAATCCTTGACCTTTCGAAATTCATCGGGCTGTCATTACATCGACCTTTAATGGAGTTCAAAGGTTAAAGTTTGGTAATACAAGCTATGAAGTATGATTTAATTTAAAAAAAACTTGATGAATCATGAGATGAAAGGGTCCAAATTTGTCATAAAACTCTTGAATAAATTTAAATTGATATCAGACATCATTAAGACGGTTTTAATGATCTTGGCTACCAAATCACTTGTGAAGACGAAAAAGAACTCAATGAAAAAAAAAACTTAAATTTAACAGAATAATGGGGTCCCGTAATTGGATATTGAAACCTACTTTGGTATTACAGAAACACGCGCGTTAGAATTTACAAAACATTGGCCAGACCTACATTATGCTATGGCAGTGAGGCATGGACAATTCGTAGTATAATTAGATATAGGCCTAGAGATTAACTTCGGCAGAAATGAAATATATGAAACGTACCTTACATTAGGATAAAAAAAAAAAAAGGACCACACAAGAAATTGTGACATTTTGAAAGAACTACAGATTGAACCAATCGTAGATCACCTACAAATTACAATTAGGCTATTATTATTATTATTATTATTATTATTATTATTTCTTTGGGACGCCCCCTGAAAAGATGGACGGAGACCGTAACAGGCCACTAGGCCTAATACCTGCAAGGACGACGACGACGACGATGATGATTATTATTATTATTATTATTATTATTATTATTATTATTATTATTATTATTATTATTATTATTATTGCGGAAAAAACACCGTGCAAACTTCGAGTAGGTTATTTTTTTACAGTTACAAATTAAATTTAAAATTAGTGAAGAGCATGACATGATATTGATGCGTAGCTAGGCCTAGGCCTAAATGAAAAATATACTATTATATTGTATTCCCATAAACAATTGCACATCTACCAATATTAAAAACAACAATATTTTTTTTTATTCCAACATTATAAACAGTCTTTATCATTACTAAAATCGTGCATAAATATGCCACATTACTGTACCTGTGCCGTAAAATATTGCCATGCCAACTAAAACGTTATGACTTCTATTATGACTGTATAACTTGTGGCGTAAAGTTAATAAAGAAACGATTTGCCATGTAATAACATTTGATACATCATTTTTATCAGAGCAATCTCTTTCTTCATAGACCGTGATATCGAACTACCCATCATTATGAATCTGATGTTGTTTTTTTATTACAAATTTTTTTATAATAATGTCGTACAAATAAATAACGTATAAAACATGTTTACAATGTTAAACAGTTATTGCACTGGACAAAATTTGGAAACTCGCTTCGATTGTTCCCTAAATATTGACTCGTGCAATAAAGTAGGCTATATAGCTTTATAAACTTGTTTCATAATAACTATTATCTTACAGGCAGGTTAAATTTATTTTATTAATTCATTCCACATCTATTTATATTACGCTCATTAGTACGACTATTAATTTAGCTTAATTTGAGGGATAGATAATAAAGGTAACCTTCCGCATGACTATGACAAACTCATAGCATTGAACATTCAGAAATTATAAGCTTGCTACTTACTTGTATGAACTTTTGATCAATAAATCAAACGTGGTAACACAATAGTAAAGAAATGAACCTACAATTTCGTTTATTCAAATGCATTCATGAAAGGTATTGTTGCTGTTTAGTCAACTGTCCGAAGACAATTGTCTGAACCTCTCAACAAGGCACCACCTATGAGGCAACTAGACCAGGAGCTAATGGGGTAGGGTGGCCAATTCCTTTCCCATTGTATAAAATATTATATACCAGTAATTAAACTACGTCACCCTTATACTGGTTAAAACTGAGGTAGGCTATGTCCGAATTTTACTGATTATTACCACCAAATAATAAGCAGTAACATGAGGTGCTGCCAAGTAGTCAAAAGAAGAACAGCAATGGCAAAGGAAGCTTTTAATAGAAAAAGGAGCATCTTCTGCGGATCTCTGGAGAAAGAACTAAGGAAGAGACTAGTGAAGTGCTTTGTGTGGAGTGTAGCATTGTATGGGGCAGAAACATGGACATTACGACGAAGTGAAGAGAAGCGACTGGAAGCATTTGAAATGTGGATATGGAGAAGGATGGAGTGTGTGAAATGGACTGACAGAATAAGAAACGAAGCTGTGTTGGAAACAGTGGGTGAAGAAAGAATGACGCTGAAACTGATCAGAAACAGGGAAGAAATTGGCTGGGTCACTGGTTGAGAAAAAATTGTCATCTGAAGAATGCACTGGAAGAAATGGTGAACGGGAGACGAGTTCGGGGCAGTAGAAGATGTCAGATAATAGACGACATTAAGATATGGGCCTATGGATCATAATTATGAGACAAAGAGGAAGGCAGAAAATAGGAAAGACTGGAGAATGCTGGGTATTTTTAATTAGGTCTATTTTGATCTAAAGTCACATTTTCGTTTGAAATGCCCTCACTTAAGTAGGCTATTAATTATTACTGGTTGTAGTAAAATGCTTTGCGGAAAATTTTCATGTTTTTCAGATTCTAGGGCTACATTTCTTTTACAATTCCTTTGACGTTCATAATAAAGTAGGCTAGTCATTTTTGGGATTCAGAATGTTAGGTTAAGTTTGAACATTACGAAAGATGAAGGCATTGAGTGAAACTAGCGCTGAGTTTGTTCCGATGATTTCGGAAGGGAAAAATCTGTCAGCATCATTCTTCTAGAATGAACACCAGCTAGTTCTTACTTCGTCTACTAATAAAACAAATTTCGCAAACAACTGTGTAATAAACCTAGATTTGTAGGTGTCAATCGGTAGTCATTAAGGTTATGAAAATATTATCCTCTTAATGTTAAAAACAACCACATTCACTAAAGGCATGGGAGAAACCAGAACCAGCGCGTAGTGACTCACATAATTAACTTATTTACTGAAAATCTCTTCAAAAACACTTCACTCACAATTTATTATTGCCCATCTTCCAAAGTTTGTCATTACACCTGCATGACATTACAGACGTAAGTTAATGCGCACATTGTACATAAGATGTTTACGACTGTCTATTAATCTTGGAATATTTTCAAGTCACTTGTTCCCCCGAATGGTTTTCTGTTGAACACATAACATGTAAATTAACCACAATAACAATGGCTGTAAGTAGTATTTACTTCACAATTCAAAACAACGTATTCAACTACAGGTTATGTCTTCTGCATTATAACAATAAACACCATATTTGTATTATACAATGATTGTTACCTGTATTCTAGGGTCCAAATCTGCATCTCCACTTTCATCTGGGGCACTGCAGGGATGCTCCATGACCTTTTGCGGAGATGGACTCTTCCCAAACTTCTACCAGCCCAAAGCACACTTGCACCAGCCTCAGCCATAAGAAGGAATCGTACTAAAGCGCGCAGTTACGCCGAAGAATACGAACTAATTCATCCTCTAGCTTGACGCATAATTATACACCCACATACAGTGATGACTCGTTTCGTTTGAGTAAGGTTTCAGCTGTACAAGGTCATTTTATTATCAGGCTTCCGTATTCCCATTCTTATGGTAGGAATCATCTTCTTTATTTCGATTAAACGCAACAGTCGAACAGTTGACAGTCGAAAGTGTCGATTCGAGTTGTAGGCGCGGTACAATACGCGAGTGCGCGGTGTACAAACGACCACTAACGAGGGCATTGACAGTCCACCCACAATAATATGATATCACTACTATATTTTACACCTGATGCAGAACTTACAGTCTAAAATGAGGTCAAACGGAGGTTTATATTGACATCATCATATATGAATATGTAAATTAAGTGTTAATTTCTAGTTTCGATACTTATTCTGCCTGTGTTTCTTTTCGGAAAGAACTATAAAAATCGTGACTGCCAAACTTTAAAGTGAAACGTGGGGCTTTAATCAATAAAACAACACCTCATATCATAAGAAGTATCTTGTGTGTGCAAGGAGAAGGAAAGTTTCGCTACACACTGCACTAAAAAATCAGCTCACTGAGACTGAGCTCACTATATTAATGTCAATACCAGTGGCGGCTCGTGGATGAAAAGTCAAGTGAAGAGCCAAATATCAGTGCCATATCCATTCCGGTAATCCCATATAACCAAATACAAATATGAAAATTTTAAGAATATTGGTACCGTAATAATTACTATTTAGGTATGATCCTTAACTAAACTACGTATATTAAATATAATAATCCTATTTAAAACAGCTAAAGAAGTAGATGCCATACATAATTAAACAAATGTAAATTGAGGGCTCTAAAAATAAGGTAATTTCCCAAAAAGTACCTTTAACATGGCAGTCGCTTGCAGAGTTCATATGAAGGAAAGTAGTGAAATATTGCGTTATTCTTCGTTTTCTTACACCATACGGTCGTGAAAGCTGCGACGCACGAAATAGTCGTTTGTTAGCGTATCAAATGAGAAACGACTGTGCACTACTGGTAATATTCATCATACACATTTCCTTCCATACAGCCTACAATAAATAAAGAATATTTTTCTCACACCAAAAGTATACTGGAGGTTCGTGTAAATAAAGGCAAATATATTCCCTGGACCAAAAGGGCAGGAAGCGAGGACTGTGACAAGGTTAGGTTGGGTTAGTTGAGGTGATAGTGAAATGACAAGAAGCCAAGTGATCCCTAAAAGGTATTTTCTGTAAACTTAAGTAGGAACTACATAAATTATATGGCGACATACCTTTATCAATGGTTATACGCCTTAAAAGACTACAATGGGACGGATATACTAAGATGAAAGGGGAGAGAATCCCTAGGAAAGTATTAGAGGGACATTTTGGAGGAAGAAGGATGGTGGGAAGACTCCGGATCCAATGAGAAGAGATGGTACAGAAGAATGCAAAGGACCTACTAGGTATCAGGAATTGGAGAACAATAGCTAGAAACAGAGATGAGTGGAAGGTTTTAATTGGGGAGGCCATGGTCCAAAGACGGACCGAAGCGCCATAGGAAGAAAAAGTAAACTTAAGTACTACAGCACAACCGTAATAACAAGTCTCAGAATCTGTCGACTTAAAGTCACATTCTCATTATATCTGAAAGCACGTATCTGAATACTGTGTTTCTGTTTTTTTTTTTTTTTTTTTTTTTCAAATGAAGGGTTCAGAACCATAGTGGGCAAGCGCCATTTACTAAAACCGTAGAAAACAAGGGTTAAAATTAAGTTATTAACTTATTACCATAATTCAATGGAAACATATAGCAAGTAATATAAAGTATACAGATTAAAACTAAATGATATATCAATCTTCATTAAACTACGGTATTCACTTAACTTTAACCTTTGCTTCCTCCGTTTTTAATATCTGGCGCTTGGCCCACTATGGCTCTGAACCCTTCAAATATTCTCAGTCGTGACTGGCACTTCAAATGTTCTTCACTGTGTTTATGCTTATTCAACCCACGTGTAATCAGTGTAATGTTTTGAAAATCGCAGAAACCTTGTTCATTCCAGACACCACTTCTGTTTTACTAAAAAAGTAAGCAAGACCAACAGCATAGTTTTTTCCCCCCCACAACAGAACTACTACATAACCATGGGAACTGTTGGAACCAAGATTCTTTTCAATGAAGGCTATTTATAGGACTTTCCGATTTCCTTAATGCCTTTTCATCAAGTCCTTTGGCCGTTCCCAACTTAATAAATCCCTATTATCTTGTCTTTCCATCTACTGAATGGAGTTCCTAATAAAGTAAATACCTTATCTTTCACTGGAAAAATGACATAATGCATAATAATAATTATAAATAAATTATTTATGCTTGTACATTTAAAACCACCAACAATAAGCTTTATAATGTACTAAATGAATATTATTTGCTGAGAAAATAAATACACGCCAGTCATACTGTCAACTTTCACCAGTTATAACTTTTGTCGTCAGACGAGTTGCTTTAAACAGATAGCAAATTTCTCACTTGTGTGATGTTTCTGTTTTAAATGGTCTGCAATGACGTATATGGTGACATCAGGTTGCCATGGCAACAGAGGTTGAAAAGCATTCTCATAACTCGACTCAGAATAATTGCGACAGTCGTACCATCTAGCAACGGCGTGTAAAACTAATAGCACGTTGGCCATGCAGCCTCGTTGCACACTGACATTATAAGGTTTACGCATTGCACAAACTAGGTTTCCAATTGGTTAAGAAAAATTCGTCACCTGAATACAAGAACCAAGGTACTCGAAATTTGTGTATTTCTAGTTATCTCTGTTATAGCATAGCAAAAATCGCACAGAATGTAATGCAAGAACTAGGTAAATGATCGAACGATACCAGTGACATCTATTTTCCAATGTAAAAAATAGGTAAAAGAAAACGAGACATATTTCTTGGTGCAATAAATACGTAAATAGGCAATATCTCAAAATAGGAAAAATTGAGTTACCTAGTTCTTGCATCCAGATGACGAATTAATATATTACTTTTTTTTTGGTGGGGGGGGGGAATACTTGAAGTGCCACTTCATTCTCTTCACCTGAATAGCCGCCACTGGCCAACACCACAGCGAAAATGAGTGCTCATTTCCACTTCGTATTTGTGCGGCCCGCTCACACATGCGCGGTCGCGGCACTTCGAGCTTTGTAGTCTGCTCTCATCAAAGCGATATGGAGCAGCGCGGCAGAACTCTGCGGGTATTATCTGAGCGTTTAGAACTGGCGGATCAAGGTCACGTACAAAAGTACAAACTACGCACGAGTCACTGAACTAAAAACTTTGAACTGAAGCACTGGTAATTCCAGCTGTCCCAGCTGACTTTAGTTGAGGATATGGTCCAGGACTGGGGTAAGCACACGTGACAAATGCTTGACATTGAGCCGCTAGTTCGAAATGCATAGATAATAAACAAAGTGGATTAAAACCATTTTCTCACCTGTAGTGCTACATATTTCCCTCGAGGCATATCACCATGTTATTATTACAATAATATCCGTGGCTTTTGTAATAAAGAAACAGATATTTCTTCACCAAATTAATTATCAGTTTTTCACAATCCACTTCAATTCCTAACCTATTAAGAAGTTACTCTACTCCATTATCTCCTAGCCTAGTTGCCTCACAAGTGGTGCTTTGTTGGTATCACTTGTGAAGTTAGACCTGCCTTCGGATAGTTGACTAAACAACAACAAACAAAGAAGTTAAAGATGCACTTACTTAGGGCTTTTAGAGGACCCGGAGGTTCATTGCCGTCTTCACATAGTCCGCCATCGGTCCCTATCCTGAGCAAGATTAATCCAGTCTCTATCATCATATCCTACATCCCTCAAATCCATTTTAATATTATCCTTCTACCTATGTCTCAGCCTCCCCAAAGGTCTTTTTTTCCCTCCTGCCTCCCAACTAACACTCTATATGCATTTCTGGTTTCGGCCATATATGCTACATGCCCAACCCATCTCAAACGTCTGGATTTAATGTCACTAATTATGTCAGGTGAAGAATACAACGCAAGCAGTTTTGCGGTGTGTAACTTTCTCCATTCTCCTGTAACTTCATCTCTCTTAGCCACAAATATTTTCCTAAGCACCTTATTACCAAACACCCTTAGCCTCTGTTCCTCTCTCAAAGTGAGAGGCCAAGTTTCTCAACCATACAAAACAACCGATAATATAACTGTTTTATAAATTCTAACTTTCAGATTTTTTGAGAGCAGACTGGATGACAAAAGCTTCTCAACCGAATAATAACAGGCATTTCCCATATTTATTCCGCGTTTAATTTTCTCCCGATTGCCATTTATATTTGTTACTGTTGCTTCAAGATATTTGAATTTTTCCATCTCTTTAAAGAATAAATTTCTAATTCTTATATTTTCATTTCGTGCTACAGTATGTTCTGGTCACGAGATACAGTATAATCATATACTTTGTCTTTTCAGGATTTACTTCCAAACCTATCTTTGTACTTGGTTCAAGTAAATTTCCCACGTTTTCCATAATAGTTTGTGGACATTCTCCTAACATATTCTTGTAGATAGGCTACATAAAAAGACAGCTGACTGTTATGTCAACGATTTATCTTCAAACGAAAAAACCCAAGCGTCTACCCGACAACTTCCGATTATGATGAGCCATCGAAAATTATTCTTCCTCTCGATAAATACCGATCGCATCGTGTCTTGTGAAAATTGTAGAGCAATCGACTTTCCAAGATGAGCCTACCTTATAAAATCCATCATTGAGAAATGCTTACCTTATCAGTATCGGACCAAAACATCACTGTCTCAGTCCGGAAAGGTGGAGTCTGGAGTTAAGTGGGTAGTCGGCAACAATTCAAATGAAGTATTAGTGCCTAAGGTTGGATTAAGGAAATGCAAAAAAAAAAAAAAAAAAAAAAAAAATCTCGAAATGCATGCAATATAATAACTATTTCGTTTTATAGTTCGCTTTTTACTTAAAATCGCATAAAGTGTAGTCCAACACATATTCCTAAATCATAAATTATTGGCCTTTTAATCAGAAGTTCACTGCTGGCATGATATGTTTTTTTCGAAATAATAAACAATAATTAACAGCCATTACAAATTATTTCAATCAAGAAATCAATGAAAACAAATCATGAAGAGAGATGATTATCATTTTTAACGCGAAAAGATTATTTTCGAGGGCAAGTGAATAAAATGTTATGGAAGTTTCAATATTTGACGTCACTTACATAAAAATGGCAATAGATTGCGTAAAGTTTTATGGTCTACAATAAATTGATTGTACATAGGTAAAAAAAGGTCGAAACTTGCACTAAAACAATAGGTAAGTGTAAGATAAGCCAAAAATGAAAGTGGCTAGACCAAAGAACATTAGTATTACATAAAATTTGTTATTAGAATTGTATATTTGAAATTGTTAATAGTAGAGGCATATAACTTGGACATATTGTTTAGCATATGTATTAACTTTGTGAATTATTATTATTATTATTATTATTATTATTATTATTATTATTATTATTATTATTATTATTATTTACTTCTCTTATAGCCTATATTCATACTAGCAGCTTTTCAATAAACCAATTCAGATGGAACACAGTAATTCCGTTGTAAGTAGGCCTACTTATAAATAAGAAGCAATTTTCTTAGAAATCAAAATATCACAATAACATCACATCACAGTCTAATATATACAGTCACGAGGCTCAATACGTAGGGAATATGCATCCATAGATAGTTGCTAACCACTAGGATCGCTACTATCGCTTCATCACAGACAATGCGAAATAGTACCGGCACAGTCTATTGTTTCTAGTACCCTCAACAACTCAAGCTTCGTGACTGTATATATCAGACTGTGATAATATCCAATGCATCCTTCCTATTGTTGTTTCATCGACTGTCCCAAGAGAGGTCTGAACCTCACAAATGATAGACCAAGAATACATCTATTAATATTTTTTTAAAGAAACTAAGTGAAGGGAAGAAAATAATAGGGTCTATATATAAAACTTCATTTAAAATAAATGGATTTGTGAATTTCGGTAATGATTTTAGGTACAAATAAAATTAAATACCGTAACAAACCACGCCTTCTCAATACGCAGTAGTTGGTAATTCTGTAAAAAACTATTATATGTATAAGATATTACCATTTAAGTTATAATGTTATAAATAAAATTATAATACAACTGAAACAAGATGAATGTAATTTTTTTCATGAATATTCAACACAACAACGACTAGGCCATAACTATTCTTCAATTTGTTCTATATTTTTTAACTTCACTGGCATTTAATAAGTGTTTTTTTAACACTAGGAAGACTGGATATGGTAACATACCTAGAAAAACTTGGGTCATTTTGACTCCTTGTTTTATATTGCCTTAATATGCACGAAAAAATGATTTGGTTGTGTAATATTTAATGTAATGCGTTAGCAATATATTTTTAAGCAACATAATGATGGCTCTTAACAACAGAAGTACGGTCAGTATAAAAATGCAATAGGTTGCACAAAACAGTCTCATCGACGGCGCAATTAAAAAAGAACAACCGGGAAGACTGCATCAAGTGATTTTGCAGGAAGTTATGATAATGTCCGTCCATATATTGCTAATATCACAGTCTAATATATACAGTCACGAAGCTCAATACGTAGTAAATATGCATCCATAGATAGTTGCTGACCACTAGGATCGCTAATATCGCCTTATTACAGACAATGCGAAATAGTACCGGCACAGTCTATTGTTCCTAGCACCCTCATAACTCAAGTTTCGTGACTGTATATATTAGACTGTGCTAATATTACAAAAGCGTTTACCCAAGAGTTCGGTTGGGAGGTTATTCCACATGTGCCATATTCTCATGATCTTATTCTACCAGATTTTCATCTTTTCCGCTTTCCATTCAACATTTCCGGGGGAATCTGCTTTAATCCTACAGCACTCGCGCGGATTACATTTGTAATCCATCTCTTTTTCTTTTAATAATCAATTATTTTGTACTTATGAATATGTAATTTTACAATATATTATAACAGTAACAGTACTTTACTGATTCTAATTTTAAGTAACCATGTCCACGTAATTATTTATATTGCAGGATAAAATAATCACTGCAACAATGGAATATACGTATAAAATATCTTATGAACGGCTTATAGAAATAAATTAAATTACAAATAAGGAAATCGATAAATGCTTTTGTATTCTCTCCTGTTAACATTTCCTACTGAACTTTATTTGTTGAAACTTTGTGCATACAACACTGAAAGATGGGAGATTCCTCAGAGCTCAACATGATCCCCATTGTGTACACTGCACAACTCATAACGGTGATGCAATTCAGCCCATGTCCGTTGTAGATAGATGGATTTATTGAGCAATATTACACATATGTACTATATTAACAGAATTTTCTCTTAAATCCCATGCACAGGTCTTCCGACCGTATGTGCTGTGTAAAATAAGTTCTACTTTGTAGGTTTCACCCCCCTCACCTATAGTTAGATCCAACCACTCTCCAAAAGAACAGAGATTAAAATAAAAATGGCACAAACAAAACACATTATATAATATATCCTAACCTAAACAGGCATAAAAGTGTTAAAAACACTGGCGTCAACACTCGCTTGGATTACATTCGTAATCCACTCTAAAACATATAGGGCCATATTCATAGACATTCTTAGCGCGGGCTTCCGGTGGATGATCAGCGAACTAACGTTTTTCATATTCATAAACCAGTGTTAGCAATATGATATGATATGAATCCTGTACAAGTAATCAGTCGATATCCGGGGCTAGTTTAGTACGTTCGTATTGCGGGCTAGCGAAATGTCTATGCATAGCATCCCTAGATTGCTACACAGAAAAGGGACACAATTACATCCTAACAATCCAGATATTAGGGCTAAACTGTAACAGGAAGGTACTGAAGAGCGTATTTCGAATCTCAGCGCTGAGCAATCTGATGGCATAACGGTGTTCCGATAACGTCACTGATGCTCCACCGGTGTCGCACCGGTTCCATCAGCTTGTAGAGGTGGTGGCAGTATCCATCAGTGAATCTGATTGGTTCTTGTATAGGGCGGGAATTAGCAGACGAATGACATCGTGCACTGTTGTGTCATGGCGGTGTGTTCTGCTTTGGTTCTGCTCTATTGTTTGTAATGAGCACAACGTAAAAACAATATGTTAATAGCTTATGAGCGAACATGTCAACGGAACCAGTTATTACTACCGGTTCAAGAAATAATTTGTTTATGCTTTCCTGTCTTTCAACGAGATGGCAGTACGGAAACTTCGCAAAATCTTGCTATCGTAGCACAGACAACAACTTGTACAGCCGCCATGATAGCCATCGAACCTTCCAGCAGTTTTGTTCATATTTCGCTGCAGCGTGACGACATTGTCCACCGGTCCAGTGAGATTCGGAATACGCTGTATGATACCACGCTATCAGCATTGAAAGCGGAGATTTGATGACGTAATAAAGAGCAGTGAATTACAAGTGTATGCCGCGCGAGTACTAGGGAGTTGATAACGAAGTTACTCTTCAAAATTAAACAAATAAGTTTTATTTAACGACGCTCGCAACTACCGAGGTTATATCAGCGTCTCCGGTGTGCCGAAATTTTGTCCCTCTGGAGTTCTTTTACATGCCAGTAAATCTACTGACATGAACCTGTCGCATTTAAGCACACTTAAATGCCATCGACCTGGGCCGGGATCGAACCCGCAACCACGGGCACAGAAGGCCAGCACTATACCGACTGCACCAGTCAGATCGACTACTTCAAAATTGGCATGACGATTTCTTCAAGTCCAAACATCCGCGTGAAGTCAAAGAACTGCCACTTAAAGGGTGCAGGGGATGTATTATTGATTAGTTTATGTATTTTGTGTACTGGTATGTAAAATAATTACACTACAGATTAGAAATTGAAAACAACAAATCCATAAATTTTCTAGACATCACAATAACGAAAGTCGACAACAAACCCTCATTCAAAGTCTACAGAGAATCCACCACCACCACCACCACCACCACCACCACCACCACCACCACCACCACCACCACCACCACCACCACCAATCACCCAACACAACACAAACAAGCTGCATTCCGAACAATGGTAGACAGACTACTCAACGTAGGTACCAATGAACCAACATGACTACAAAGAAGAGCTTAACATAATCAAATACATAGCACAAAAAAACGGATACAACCCCAACATAATAGGCAACATAATAAGAAAGACAAAACATAATCACAAAAGGCATAAGAATACAACACAAACACAAGAAAACAAAAAATACATCACACTAACATAAGAAAACATAAACACACACAAGATTGCAACCTCATTCAAGAAATAAAATTACAACATTTCATACAGAACAAATAATACGCTACAAAAGCATCTCAACACAAACAAATACAACCACACAGGCGTATACAAACTCAAATGCAACACCCCCAACAACTTTTACATAGGACAGACAGGCAGATCATTTCAAACGCGTTACAAAAAACACATCACAGCCATAACAAAACTACAAAACACTTCCACATATGCAGAACACACTCCTACAGAGACATCAACACAGACATGGAAATTCTACACATTCAACCAAAAAGCCAGAAGCTAAACGCACTAGAGCAATAAGAAATATATAGACGCAAAAAAAAAAAAAAAACACACATCCAAATGAAATTCTCAACACACAACTCAATTTCAGAACACACACGCTCTTTGACTCCACATTACACTACACAAACACACACCCACAGGAAAACAAATAAAAGGCGCAAAGATCAGCAAAAACCAGCTCTGAAAATGGCCGATAACAGGCTGAAACATGTTACGAGGTAAAGTACAATTTACATGAGGAAGACATATAATACGTTTTCCGAAGTGATATATAGTGTTAACAATTTTGTAATAAAGATGTAAAATAATTAACTTACAATTAGGTAATAAAACACGTTAAGAATTTATGCATCAACCTAATATTTCTGTCAATAAAACATTGGTCCTAATTGTTTTCTAGTCTTGTACAAATACGTATACAGTATAATGCTAATCGGTAGGATTTTAACACTCATGGGGCTAGTCTGTGTCTGATTTTGCTCCGAGAGTACTGCCCGAGGATTTACGTTGATCCGGTGACATATTGAACGAAGAGCGAGCTGTCAGGGGCCAACCGCAGGTTCTGACAAAAATTATGCATGTCATTTGTTCGAGGAGAAGGTTGAAGGGTAAGGGAGGGATAGCTGATGACCGCTGTGTGGGAGAAAAGTAAGCGAAACGGCGCGGCGTGGCGTCCGTATTTCGTGCATTTGGTGTCCTAGTTTACAATTTAAAGCAACGTATCTGCGAAGTTCGAAAATTCTACACGTCTATACTCCACAAAACAGACATTTTTATTACATAGCAACGAATATAAATACAACATTTCTACATTTATAGTCAACATTGTTATACAGTGAAAAAATACAATTGCATTTAATGCGATTTGTGTTCCTATTATAGATGTCACGAACTAAGGGAAATAGCAAGAGTGATTTAAATTGATGCCTTTTTTTACCACATTGTTAAATACTGGCCCAGTGTGTTATCTCCCGACTACAAAAACGGTAATATGACTGCTGGGCCGATGTGTTCTCACGCGCTGGTTACGAAGAGAGCATGTTATCAGCGACCGGACGCAAGGGACGCAATATAATTTTCACATACCTTTGAGCATTAACAGTTTGTTAAAGGAATAAGGCATATATTAATAAAAAATATGAATATTAAAAATTATAAATTATAAAATATTAATAAAAATCAATATGTATCTTTGTTCTGACAAAAAGTATTATTATTATTATTAATATTATTATTATTATTATTATATTATCCTCTCACAGTTCATACATTATCGTAGGCGTACTCTTATTTCCATATCTTGGAAAAAGTTGAGTCCGAATACAGAAGGAACCTAGAGGCAATTTCGTCGTCATTAATTGTACTTACAACCAGTGGCGCTAAACACTTGATCATAATTTCCCAAAATAATCTCATAAATCCTCCCTTTAACGATATTATTTTTCGTAATATTGATGTAACTACGAATAGTATAAACCTATACAATATACTATACAGTAGAACGATAAAAATAACAAAATGGAGATCTAAGAATGATTTTGTAATGTATGTAGCTAGTATAAGGTCCAGGGGCTATGTTCCATTTACTTGTAGGTAACATTCTTTTCGATTTTATGTGAATACCAATTTGTTCCTTCATACTAGTAATTACTATATATATATATATATATATATATATATATATATAAAATCCCCTCATTATCTTGTGCGTAGCTATTCTGCACAATTATCGATTTTTAGTAATTACATAGAACGTTACATTTATATAAACATTTTAACTTGGGGACTTGAATTATTTCTAACTATAAATTGATAATACGAAAGTGGACTCACTATTACGTAGCACGGAGTGATGTAAATGTGTTTCTCCCTATAAATTCGTCACAAACATAAATCTAACTTTTCAGCACGATACTTATGTGACACTAGAATAAATGAATGAAGTGCACACCAACAATGCATTCTTACTTATTGTAATTTACTGATTTCAATAAGCAACCATCACATATCGTGTTCTTGTTTAGTCAACTGCCCGAAGACAGGTTTGTACCTCATGACACCAGTAAGGCATCACTCATGAGATAACTAAGTCAGGAAAGAATGGAAAAGGAAATGATGATGATGATGATGATAATAATAATAATAATAATAATAATGATAAATTTATAAGACGACAAATTATTGGGTGGGCTCGGGCCCCACGGGCCCATATAAGTTGGCGCCAGTGCTTACTGTACATTCCATTCACAAAATCACGACTGATTACGGGATCACCGAATCGTATTTTTTTTTCCACTGCAATTTATGTTTTTTTCGTCAATAGCTTTGTAGAAATTCGCACATAACTCTACGACACGTCATTACTCGCTTCCTGAGAAAGGCGACGAATCGATTTTTACGGAAATTTTCCAAATGATGTTCAATGTCATCGACGAGGACATTACGTCGTCTTCTGTGTTTTTCTATAACACTTACCATCTCCCGGAATTTATTCATGAAGTTATGAGTCACTGAATTATTCGGTACCTACGTTAACATTTGACAATGTTTTCTGAACTTTTTTACGAACACAAAGAGTTTTATTTAAATGAGATGTGTGGCTGTTTAAAGACGCTAAAGGTTTTACTTCAATTTGGTTTAGTACTCCAGTGGCTTTAAGTTATTAAAACACTTAAAATATTACATACCGGTAGTTACATTACAGATGCAGACTTGTGAATCTGAGAGGTGTTTCTCTATCATAAAATTAATTAATATATATTTAAGAAATAGTATTTAAAAAGACAGATTCAAAGCACTCGGAATGTTTTCAATGGAGAAGAGATTCCTGAGTTCAACATAATTATTAACAGGTTATGGGAGGAGAATTGTGACATGTAGTGTCAATTAAATAAGTAAGATAATGATATGTTACCACTTATCATTAAGCTTATGTTTTTATTTGACACTGTAATATTTTTCATGACTCGGATCCTTCATTGTTGTTGTTGTTATTATTGTTATTATTATTATTATTATTATTATTATTATTATTATTATTATTTACACCATTGCTATCACTGACCATTAATTACTATTTAACTAAAAAAAATGTGACTATGAGCTAAACCATAATTTTACGTGTAGTGGTACATAAGCACTGGGAGAATGTTGATCACTGAAAAGAAGAGTAAGAAAAATAACATAAGGTATAACAGAAATTCCCAGAATATGATTAAATAATTACACAAAATTAAAAAAAAAAGACCTAATAATAAAAAGTTGTCGAGAACAATATTACAATTTACATTTCAATAAGCGTGAGATTATGAAGAGTCTAAGCACATATTATTATAAGCTTACAAGCAAATATTCTCATCTGGGCAGACAAAAAAGTAATTTTTTTTCCTCCACCATGTTAATAATGTCAAAACAAGCGCTTATAAAAATTTTGGTCACTCCACCACAATTACGAGGCCGTCCAGAAAGTGATGTTCCCTGGGACCGTTTACAAAAAAAAACACATTTTCATGGAAAGATTTATTGAAACAGATACAGCAATAGTTGCACTATTTTTCAACATATCCCCACTGGAATTCAGACATTTTTCATACCATGGTATCAATATTTGTATCCTTGTGTCGTGTTGTGCACCTCTCTGTTGATCCCACGGTATGACAAATGTCTCATTTCTGGTAGGGAATATGTTAAAAAATAGCGCAACAATTGTTGTATCTATTCCAATAAATCTTTCCATGAAATTGTGCATTTTTTCTGTAAATGGCCCCAGAGAAAATCACTTTCTGGACGGTCTCGTAATTGTGGTGGAGTGGCCACAATTTGTATAAACACTTGTTTTGACATTATTAACATGGTGGAAGAAAAAAATTAACTTTTTTATCTGCCCTCATGAGAATGTTTGCTTGTTAGTCTCTAATACACCAATAAAAAATCGGGGTTGGCTGTATTGAAGACACATCCGCAAGTTTTTTGCGTGAATATGTCGCTGATAGAATTGCTGTTAAAGTAAACGTCATCGCTGACAATCAACATCTCTTCTCTCCACATAGGCTACCCTGAAAACTCAGTATATTTTCGCTGTGCTGGGACTTCTGGGAGTAGCCATCATTTATGCATTCAGAGTAAACATGTTGGTTGCTATAGTAACCATCATGATCTATCGTTTGTTACCCGCGCTTTTACGCTCTATCCCAATGAACTGCACAGGCCTCGACATCGTGAATTTTCTTTCTTCACTCAACTTCACTTGCGAATTCTTTCAATTTAACTTGTTGACTACTGATTGTTGTTCAATTGAGATTCTATCCTGATTCGTTGTGAATCGTTTGACACCACTGCGAACGTTCTATTGCTGCGCATTCTTGAATTACACTGCCTCGGCTGCCGCGAGAATCACCAATTCGTGCCTCAAGTTCCCTCTCTCACATCGCTAGATGACATCACCCCCTCTAACTCAAGGTCACTTGGATTCATTCATCCTTCGTCTGTCGATCGCCGTTTACTTTATTGGAATATGTCGTACAGTTTAGAAATTATAGGCGCGACAAAACTGTCCTGAATATGTGTAGGTCGGCTTTCTGGGATGACATCCTAGTACTGGACCGAACTTTTAGACGTATCCAATATTATGCCATCAAAATCTGAGTTCTGCTCAATACACGTTCTAAAAGGATAAGGGCAACAGAAATGTATCTACAAAAACCCTTCGCAAACTACTCGTTAAGATATGAAAGAAACACAAACATAAGAAACTAGCTGACTATTACATAGATAACTGTACTTCATAAATATAGAAAATAATTATTTTATTGCCTGGCCAGTTAATGGCATTAGGAGAAACTCTTTAGGCAGAATTATAGAGTTATTAACAGTGCTATAGGCCGAGGAGGCGAAGAGACGCTGAAGAGATCAGCTTTAATTTGAAGAACGAACAGGCATCTAAATTAACCCATTATGTTTTTAATTACGATGATTGCGCTTTTATGACTTTTTAATGATCCGAAAATTTATTCGAAAATTAAGGCTTAAATCTGCAGTTTGCCAGCCCATGAAAGAGCTTCGAGAACAATAATATACGCTGTGAAAATGTGTAAATTGTAAGCGATCACAAGATATTCACTGACGAAGTTAATATAATATAGTCCTACATAATTTTCCGTAAATTCGTTTAATTGACCAATATTAACAACATTCATAGATAATATGGCAAATCTGCATAAGCTCCGAATTATTCAAACATATTTCGCAACAGACGTATCATATCCCAGGTCGCTGTGTTACAGAACTTTGATTTGTGTGAGACAAACAAATTCCTTCCTCCTCATATCATCTATTCTCATATATCATCTTTAATATATCACCTCATCTCACATAATCTCATGTCTCATCTTATATTTCATGTCTCATCTTATATTTCATATCTCATCTCTCATATATCAGATCACTTGACCTCATCTCACACTTCATTTATCTCATATCTCTCATTCTCCATATCTCATCCCATCTCATATCACCTTACATATCTCATCTCATATATCACCTCATCTCACATCTCACCTTAACACTGAAATATTCTTTTGCAAATCTAAAAGTTATATTTGTTTTAACAAAATTCTGTACATTTAAAGGACAAAACTAAAATTCTTTCGATCATTTATTATCATAATACATTGCTCATTTAAATTGATTGAGCATATTAGGAATTCAATCAATGTCTTTTCCAAAACACGTCATTAAATATTTCATATAAAACAATTTTTATCTCGTAAAGGAAGCAAAATCGAGAAAAATTGTAGTCTATTATTGAAATATCTAAAAAAATACCCCCCCCCGAAATTAATGACATTACTTACGGTCCACTCTGTTTATATTACCTCACCTTACGTAGCTTCGTACCACATCTAACTTATATAGCCCTATCACCTCTCATATCATAACATATTTCAGTACTTCATTTCATCTCATGTCTCATCTTATATCTCACCTTTTATTATATCACCTCACTTCAGCAGATATCTCACCTCTCCAATATCTCTCGTCTCTCATCTCATACATATCACATCATCCAACATCTCATCTTATATCTCATATTTCATATTTTATAATATATCACCTCATCTCATCTTACGTCTCATTTTGTATCTCATAATATATCACCTCACATTTTATCTCGTTCATATCTCTCGCCTCTCATCTAATTTTATATCTCATATATCACCTCATCTTTCATCTCTCATCTTCCATATATCACATTATCTAATCTCACATCTCATATCACACATCACATCTCAGACCTCTCCCCTCTCATCTTTCACATGTGACACCATTTAATCTGACATCTCATCTCATATCTCATATATGAAGGGTTCAGAGCCATAGCGGAGCAAGCGCCATTTATTAAAAACGGAGAAAGCAAGGGTTAAAGTTAAGTAAATACCGTAGTTTAATGAAGATTGACTTATCATTTAGTTTAGACAGACAGACAGACAGACAGACAGACAGACAGACAGACAGACAGACAGACAGACAGACAGACAGACAGACAGATAGATAGATAGATAGATAGATAGATAGATAGATAGATAGATAGATAGATAGATAGATAGATAGATAGATAGATAGATAGATAGATAGATAGATAGATTTATTCGTTCCATAATATTCTTACATTTGATTTATAGCATAGAATAAAGAACATGTCCAATTCTTACGTTTAACAATAAGATGCAGTACATATAAAATGCAAATATGAAATATGTACAGAATTAATACCTTAATAATAGTAATATTTTATACAATGCAGTATGTTTACCATTTAATAGTATTATAATATTTACACAGTACTGTGAAATGTCAAGAATTCATCTACAGAATAGAAAGTGTGAGATATTAAGTAATTTTTTAGTTTTACCTTAAATAATGCAGGGTTTTGGCTATGATTCTTAATGTCTTCAGGAAAACTATTGAACATTTTTATCGCCATGTAACGTACTCCCCTTTGAAAGCATGATACATTTGATGATGGCGTATGAAAATCATTCCTTCTGCGGGTATTTATACTATGTATGGCTGAGTTAGTTGGAAAATTTTCTTTATTACATAAGAGGAAATTTATTGTAGAGTATATGTATTGATTTGTTAAGGTTAGAATCTCTAATTAAAAAAAATAATCTACATGATTCTCTAGCCTTTGCTCCAACTATTATTCTAATGGCTTTTTTTTTGTAATAAGAATATATTTTTACTATCTGCAGAATTTCCCCAAAATATTATTCCGTAGGACATAATGGAATGAAAATAGGCAAAATATATTGTCTTTAAGATACTGCTGTTTAGAAATTATTGTAACGACCTAATTGCGAAGCATGCTGAGCTAAGTTTGGGGGTTATTTCTTTGATATGATTTTTCCAATTTATTGTATTATTAATATGCAAACCAAGAAATTTGGTTGTTGATATTTCTAGTAGAGGTATATTGTTGATAGTTGTGTCCAATGTTTCAGAGATTAAATTTGAAGTGGCTTTAAATTGAATTATGTTAGTTTTATTAATGTTTAATGCTAGTTTATTGGTTGTAAACCAGTCATAAATTTTAAGGAGAATTATTTCTGTTTTGTATTTGAATGTGGCAAAGTTCTTGTCTGTAATTATGATACGTGTGTCATCCGCAAATAGAGTAGGATAACCTATTCCTTTTATTATGGGGCCCAGGTCATTTTTAAAAATTAGAAAAAGAAGGGGCCCTAATATAGATCCTTGTGGGAACCCTATATGAACATTTCCCCATGTTGAAGTAGATTTAAAGGAGTTATTAAATGCATTGATTTTCATTTTTTGTTTCCTGATATGGAGATATGACTCAAACCACTGATATGCAATGCCTTTAATACCATAGTATTCTAATTTTTGTAGTAGAATTTTATGGTTAATACAATAAAAAGCTTTGGAGAGATCACAGAATATCCCTCTTACTTGTAATTTTTTATTAATAGCTTCCAGGATTTTATCAGTTAAATTAAACGTCGCTTGCTCAGTTGATTTATTCTTTCTGAATCCAAAGTGTTCCGGAATGAGAATGTTGTATCTATCAAGATGATGATATACTCTCTTATATATAACTTTTTCGAAGACCTTTGAGAAGACTGGTAGAAGAGATATGGGCCTGTGGTTTTCGGGCGAGGTTCTGTCCCCTTTCTTGAATAAAGGAATAACAACTGAATATTTCAGTCGCTCTGGAAATACACCATTAAACATTGAAAAGTTACATAAATAAGACAGGGGCTTGGCAATTATTTGTGAACTGGCTTTTAATATTTTGCTAGTAATTTAATCATATCCCGAGGAATTTTTAGACTTTAATTGCTTTAGAATTGTAATTATTTCTCGTGAATTTATTGGAAAAAATTGAATATTTGGGAAAATTATAGGAATAGATATTTTCAAACAATCGATGGCATTATTATTATTATTATTATTATTATTATTATTATTATTATTATTATTATTATTATTATTCTGTGGGATGTTTAGGTTATCAGTTATTGAGAGAAAATGATTGTTGAATATGTTCGCAACTTCTGTTGTATCTGATGTTTTTCTATTATCTGTTACAAGAGTGTAACCTTGTTCTTTACTTCTAAACTTTCCAGTTTCTTTTTTTATTATGTTCCAAGTTGTTTTCATTTTATTATTATTTCAATGTGCATACTTTATAGTATTTGCTATATGTTTCGTTCAATTATTATGGTAATCACTTAATTTTAACCCTTTTTTCCTCCGTTTTTAAAAAATGGCACTTGCTCACTATGGCTCTGAATCCTTCATATCACCTCACTTCAACTCATCTCATGTCTAATTCCTCACATTTTTCGTCTCTCGTATGACACATCATCTCATATCTCATATATCTGCATCTCATCTCTCGTCTCATATATCACCTCACCTCACCTCACCTCACCTCATGCCATGTCATCTCATATCATACCTCAATTCTCTCTCGTCTCTCATATCTCATGTCATCTCACTTCATCTCATATCTAATATCTCCTCTCCTCTCCTCTCCTCTCCTCTCCTCTCCTCTCCTCTCCTCTCCTACACTTTTTGTCCTACATCTCCTTTACTATTCTATTTTCTCCCGGCCTTCCCTTTCTTCTCTCTTAGTCGTCTTTCTCCAACTCTGTTATCTTTTTGCATACGACATCCATCATGTGATTTACAACTGCCTACGCCTGTTTCATTACTCTCGTCTCTCCTAAAGTCCACTGTCCTCTCAGTTTTTTCTCCTGTCTCGTGATTTCTCCTGTTGTGCCATCTACTTTTCTCCATCTTTTTCTCTCCTTTCGTCATTAACAATCTCGTCTTGTCAGTTCTCTTTTCTCTTCTCCATTTCTAATCCGCCTTTCTCCGCTTTCCACACTTTCATATTGCATCTTTCCGCATTTTCTGCTCTCCTTTCTCCCTTTTCTTACTTTCGGTTTGATCTCATGTATTTACTCGGACGGTAAGATCGGAACCAAACTCGCGCAGCTAGATTCTCTTCCGCCGGTAGCGAGAGAGAGGAGTAGGGGTAGAAGAGAATGGATATCATGTCAGGAAAATCGAGATTAGTCATCGTAGACGTCTGCGCAACCCGTTTGTTTGGTTCAGGTCTTACCGTCCGAGTTATACTCACTCTTCTTCTATCTTCTCTCCTTCACTTCGAATATCAATGTCGTCCATATTACCGAACTCCGACTCACATCTTGAAAATGTTCTTCTGTGTTACTTAAATGTTATTCGTAGACACGTGTGTGTCAAGTAAACAAAAGTGGAAATCATAAGCAAATCCTAGAGTTCTAGTGATATCAGAAAAATCAAACAGATTTTCGTTGCAGACTGTCCCGACGATGTATTGACTCGCCTGGCAGCCTCTACCCCGTCACCAACCACAGACTTGGAGCAGTTAAAGTAGTTGAAAGTTTGGCCCTTCAATCCACTTCCAATAAGAGAAGGAGCTTATCCTCACGTCCCCTCTCCTCCCGTCTCTCTTTTATGCAAACCCTCAGAGATATTTTATCGCAGAAGAGAGAGCGTGAGGTTTTGTATCAGTAATGGAAAGCGGCGCGGTGTGACGGGAAAGCGCTATTAGTCGAGCATTCCTTCTTGAAGCGGAAAGACAGTTTCGCTTCGTCGTACCGCTTTAGAGGCTCGAAGTTGGTATTACTAATTGACATCGGATTTCCTGAGTGTTTCTAACGACAGCTCTTGAGATTGGTTAGCAAGGAATAGCGCACGAAAAAGATATTTATCTAAACTCACATTTACTGTTTCCCTCTTTCCACTTATTTAATAGGTTCTTTAATTTTCATAAATTTACTTTCAAGTTTCAGAGTAAGCTTACATTTATAAATTGAAATAGACACGAATATTATTAATTACATGTACTGTAGTTTAATATAGTATTATTGTTGATAATGAAACGTTATTACTAGGGAAAGGAAGTTCATGCATTTGTATATTTGTTTTCTATCGTTGTGTGAATATTCTGAAAGATTATCTACATAAATCACAAATTTCTGAATACAATGATATTACTTTTATTGTGCATAAAAGTGCATATTTTACCTTTATTTATAAAAGCAGTATATTTTAATATTTGTGCAGGGAAACTGCATATTATGTATGTTTATTTGTCTTTCCCTCATTTTTAAAAGTGTGTAACCTCGTAAACACGACTAAATTATATTTATGAATTTTGAATGTAACGATGACGCCCTCATAGGGAGCCTCTCAAGTTAGCAATTGGTGTTCCTCTACTGCAGTCTTTAGCTGATTTCGATAGAACAATATCCAGTTTAACATCAGTTCCAGGAAATGTAGGATATAAAGTGAACGAGAAAACAGCAAATATTCTTTCCAAACAACCTGGCTATTATCAATTTAAGGAAATTCAAGATATTTTCGAAGGAAAAACACCCCAAAAACCAACCAGAGTGCCTCCGTGGTCTATTGGTTAGCATGCTGGCTTCCAGATCAGGAGGACCGGGCTCAGCTCTCGGTGAATTTTTCTTGAAGAAGAAGAATTCCCTGGGTGTCTAGAGTCCGGAAATTTGTTTGAATGTGAGTGTGATTGTGAGTGTGCCAGGTTAATATTAATTAACCAATCATCACAAATATAAAAATACATCATGACTGTCGCTGGGCAGTAACCTGAACACACGTTTCAGGGTCACATTATTGACAAGTAACTCCATCTGTTAGCACAACCATAAAACATCTAATAGATGCTATAGAGTTACCAACAACGAAAAAAAAAAAAACCAACAAAATTTTCTATAGAACAGCTCACAGCTTTTGTGCAAGCCCCTCTTACTTCTTGTGACGTACAACGAAGTTTTTCGCGCTACAAAGCTATGCTGAGAGACAACAGGCGAAAATGACAACAGAAAATATACGTCACTGCTTAGTTGTGAACTATAACAGCATAAATGGAGCATTCAGTAATGAGGCAAGCACTTCAAAATCCATAGACTAAACGTAAGTTACCTATACCTTATTATTCTGTTAAAGTAATCTCGGACTGATAATGCATATTTTGTAGCATATTTATCTATTTTTACAGCATAAATGCATACATATTTTTCACTTTTTAGGGCATGAACTTACTTTCCTTGGTTATTATATTAAAATATTAATTATAAAATAAATACGTGTATTTTTAAAAACAATTACGGATATATAGCCTGTACATAATTCAACAGTAATTTCGATAGTTGTTTCTTTCACAGTTACCTCATTTCTGACTCTTCATGTTTCAGGTTAATTTCTCGTTAATTATTCTCCTTCAAAATTATCCATGTCTATAGATACAGTATTGCCCTTAATTTCTGATTCTTCCATTCCATCATTCACTCTCATGTTATTTCTGATATTCTTATTCTTGGCTTGTAACACTAAACTGATATCAATATAGCCTAAGTATATAGAGCAGGGGTCGTCAGCACAGAGCACCCTGGGGCTAGCATCTCTTACCCGCGGAGGACGCAGTGCACCATGGTGCACTCGTAGCTGCTAGCGAGTATGCTCTGTACCTTTTCCTGCTGCACGGCGGTGCACACGGGACGGCACCGCTTACCCTTTGCACATTTCAGCCAGTGCTGACGACCACTGACATAGAGCATAGATGTCAATTGTAACTCGTACGAGGTAACCCCTGCGTAAGCAACTCTCAGCGCATATTCTTTAAGGTCGTTTTTCCTATTTTATATGGAAAGTTATTGCTCTTAGCAGAGCATGCTTGAAGTGCATTATCTCCAGGTTCTATAGGCGTTTGGACACCCATGATATAGAGGGTTGAAGTAATAAAACTGTGCAGATTATAATATCTTAATCCTTGGATAAGTCAAAAGGAGGATAGCAATGGACAAAGGAATCTTTTAATAAGAAAAGGAACATTTTCTACGGAACTTTGGTCCTAACGTCATGAGCAAGCAAATGGTGTGTTGCTCCACAAGGTCGTCTGTGATGATGGTTGGCCTCCCACTGCGCTCCTCGTCATGCACATTTTTGCGTTCTGCTGAAAATTATCTACAGCAGCAACGCACCATCTGCTTGCCCATAGACCTGGCACAGCCGACGATCAATTTCAATCGGCGCTATGTCCTGTGCATTCAAAAACTTTATCACTGACCGAACTTCTCGCGGCGGGAGCTGGAATAGGAATGCCCATCTTCAACCAATGCAACGAAGCTACTGAGAGCACTCGGGAAGTTCTGCTACGCATGCGCCATGCCAGGACAATACTCTATCACGTACACGCAGTCGCTTCGCGCAACGTATGGTTTTCTAGCTGTGGGACGAGTGGGAAAGTTACCTTATGGACGCGCCTCATATATTAGAAAGAGTGATTTTTATAGAACCGAATTCGGGAAATTCGTTTCAAAACACTTCTAAATCAAGCGCTTGATAAGATGCTACTGGATTTTCCTATTTACCATTATTTCCAAAAGTTGGAATTTGTCCATTTTATCAATATGTCTTTAATTAATTCAGTGTTAAGTCAGTGTTACGTTCTAACAGTGTCTAAAACATTTTTAATCAACTTAGTGCTTGAAGAAAATCTCCTTCGCAGTGTTTCTGATATAAGTCGATCTTATAATAATAATAATAATAATAATAATAATAATAATAATAATAATAATAATAATATATTTAGCTATATTTCAGCTGGCAGAGTTAAGGCCGTAAGGCCTTCTCTTCCACTCAACAAGCAAACATTATACATATTTATGAACCTACAAGTTACAAAGATCACAACAATAAATTTAATTCGATAAAAGTTGCGTATATACAAGAGTTACTTTTGAATTAAACAGTAAACTATTATGAACTATTAATTAAACAATGAGATACAGAACGTAGACATAGATACATAAGCGTTCTGCCCATGAGCAAGTCTTTCACTTCAAACTCAGCATTCTCCAATTTTTCCTGCTTTCTGCCTTCCTCTTAGTCTTCGCATATGATCCACATATCTAAAACCTTGGGTTTTTCTGAACCGACGCATGCGACGTGGGAGGTGCGAAGCCCGCGTCGCACAAATCCGGACTACACGAGAGATAGTGAGTGGTTTATATGGCTGCGAGGTGTACAGACCTCGCATCTTGCAATCATAGAAACCACTCTCTCTCTCGTGTAGTCCGGATTTGTGCGACGCGGGCCTCGCACCTCCCACGTCGCATGCGTCGTTCAGAAAAACCAAGGCTTTAATGTCGTCTATCATCTGATATCTTCTTCTGCCCCGAACTCTTATCCCGTTCATTTCAAATAATGCTTGATAATAATAAGAAATCATAATGAGAATAATTGTGAATATTCAGCGTCATCAGGATGAATGTTTAAAGAACGAAATTACCATGTAGTCAGTGAACGTTAAGGTCAGTATAATTAGATGAATTGCTAAGAAGATTATCCTTTAAATTATTTGCAGTCCCTAATACTTTATGAGAAGGAATTACATTGTCGTGAGGTGGAGACTGTAAAAGATGAGGAGTAATAAGACGTTCTATGAAGAGGTATACTTAGCGTGCCACAGATAGTGATTGTTCTTTAGTCAACTGTCCGAAGACAGGTCTGAACCTCCCAAGTGATACCAAGGAGGCACCATTTATGAGGCAACTAAGCCAGGAGATAATGGGGTAGTTCCTCTCCTCCTCCATTGCATACATCGCCGATTAGCTACATATTACACTAATCAGACTTCAGATGCATACAAACAATTGTTTTTCCTCTGACACATATCGTCAAGTGAGATGTACTGCCTGATAATAGATCTACATATCAGCAAGAACTTCAATCAGAGAATACAGATAGTGATCTGGTATTTAATCGTTGTAATAAGATAAAGAGACGAAAGGTCATTTGGTGATGAGGTGTGCAGAATTCGAAAAAGCAAAGACAAAGAGTGTAAAGTTCTACGTTCCTAGAGTCGGAGCCACGAAAGACTAGAGGGACGGTGATATGTGCTCATATTGCCGGATATTGCATACGTATCTGACGCACATATTCTGAACACACTGTAGCTTGTCTGACTGTTCAGAATTTAGGTCATTTAACAGAACGTCACAATAATCGAAGTGCGGCATTACTAGGGTTTGCACTAGGGTAAGTTGCTGGGACAAAAAGTTTCTTAAATCTTAAATTCGCAAAGTATCCTATAGGATACAGGTTAATAGGCTATATGCTATAATTTTAATAGAACAATAGAAAATTAAAATTTCACAATACTATAATATTGTACAACATATAAAATATGGACATTGCGATAGTTGTTTTCTTTACAGTCCGACACGGTTTGATAAACTAGTGTGAGAAATGAAGTTTTCTCAATTTAAGGGTTAAGCAGCTCAAATCTTAGACGACTCTTGTTCAGAAAATGGACTTGGCTTCAGTCCATGTTAAGAGGGGGCGTACGAGTATTGTTGGTCACATTGTATACTAATGAATAGTAAAACAAGGATGGGCACGCCATACTGGAATACTGCTAAAGGGTACATTGAATAATAGCTGTACATACATATTCTGTTAAACCACAGAGCGTAGCAAGGCAGCGTGGGAAGACCAAGCTCGCTATGAAGATGCAGCCACTGCACTAGCAACCCAGCTTGATTTACTATTATTGTTATTCCAATGTCTTACATTCATTATACTACAAAATACGTTAGCATAAACCAGGGGTCGGCATGTGTGCGTCTTAGGAGGGCAGCTATAAGAACTACCTTAGTGTGCAGTTGTGAAAATGATGTAACAAACCTGCCAGAGGCTTTCTTAATCCTGAAAATTTTAAAGTAGTGTCTGAGTGTGATTTGAAGACCTGAGGATTCTGTCGATACGCTGTGATAGGTTTCTCACTGTTTCCGACTGTGACTTATTTACTTGCTTATGGCTTTTAAGGAACCCGGATGTTCATTTCTGCTCTCATATAAGGGCATAGGTCCCTATCCTAAGCAAGATTAATCCAGTCTTCTCCATCATACTCCACATCCCTCAAATCCATTTTAATAGTATCCTCCTATCTACGTCTCGGCCTCCCAAAAGGTATTTTTCACTCCGGCCTCCCAACTAACTCTTTACTCTACTATCAAAAACTTCTGTGGCTTTGACCTAGAAAATCGAGCGCTAGTGCAGTACTTATCATCTACCACTGGGGCGTAGGGGTGCCAACTTACTTGGAACTGGAGTGCGATTCTCATGATTGTGTCAGTTAATGTGTTGCCACGTCTGATGAAATCATCATTAAGGATGGTGAAAACTATGTTATGTCGATCAATAATTGAGAGTAGGTGTTAACACTGGAGAACCTGAGAGAAATTCAACAAGCTGATAATGACGAGTTGGGACCTGAGAAGATAAAAAGAGAGGAAGGAGCAATCCAAGCAAATATGCTTGAAATCGGTGCGACAGATATGACGTCAAACTACACCTTCTATGCCCCATAATCCTCCGCGAAATACCGCCAATCGCCAAATATTCAATTATTGCTATTATCGGTTTCGGTCATACGTAAACAGTTATAATGGATGTGGAGGTAACAGGAGTATTAGCAGATTATTATATCAATGTACATTTCACTGTATATTTATTGAAAGTGCTATGATTGTAACATGAACCGAACACTTCATTTCCACATTCTTTCTTTTATGAAGAAGGAAGTTGGCAGTTCTTCATATGTTAAAGCATAGGGTGACATATCAACGGACATATTCTACAGTCGAGCCGAACAGAATATTAGCTCATTTACAAAAAAAATAAATAAAATAATAATAATAATAATAATAATAATAATAATAATAATAATAATAACACTTGCTGAACTTGACTACACATCTGAAATATTCACAACAACACGAAACAATTTGTAATCGTAATAATATGAACAAAATAGCTGATAAACACACCGGGTAATTTGACGGCCATAATAGTACAACTTTTTGGTTTCACCGTTTCAAGCTTATGGCTCAGGGCTGGTTGGGACTTAGCGGCTGGGTGAAAGAAATGTCAGTCGATCTACAGTAGTGGTACGTATATTTTCCTCGTCGTCAGAAGTTTATATGAAATTCTGAATTCGCTAATACGTGTAGATGCCGTGTCCATCTCAAACTCCTGATTTAATATTTATAATTATGTCAGGTGAAGAATACAATGCGTGCCGACTCTGACTCTAGTTCCAAAATCACAGCTCCGATTGTTTGAATTTGCATAAAAATAGTGACAGAAGAGCCGAATATCCTGCATCCCTAGACTTCCATTAATTGAATGTCATTTTTCTTGCCCGCACTTCAGAGAAATGTGTTTCAAATTATATTTATGAAACTTGTGGAGACAATAATTGAGGACATGGCCCGAATAAGGGCGTTTACCGCTATACGCCCCTTTTCCGATTATTGCTGATTTGTAAGTAGGGTGTCTGCAGTATATTGTAGTAAAGTTTTGTATCTCTAGGCAGTGCTGCGCGTACGTCAGTGTAACTGGGAACCTCAGTCTGTTTAGCGAGTCAGGTTATTCAAGAGTGCGTTCCTTGTGCTACAGGTAAACTATGTCTGAAAAAAAAGGAAAAAAGAAAGCTGTGGACAAAAACAAGTGGAAAAGAGACGAACAGAAAACTAATAGAAACAATGGAAAAATCATACACGACTTGTAAAGGAACTCAAATAGCAGGAAAATAATTTGTTTCAATAAGAAAGTGTTGTAATAAAACTTGTCATCACAACATGTCTGAAGATGATCAACAATCCATTTTAGATTATTTTGGGATATGGGTGCTAAAATTCAACAAGATTCCTTTCTTCCTTCTTGTCTGCAAACGAGTGCTCTTTCTGATGCAAAAATACCAACAGTTTCTATATAGTCTATCTGGCGTAGTTTCAGCGTCAGTTCGCACTCATCATCTTTAATTCATTTCAACTTCTGGAGAACTCCAGTGGAATTGTTAGGAGTGCTGCCATGGAGGCCATACGGTGCCATACATTGTATAGGAACCTAAAATTTTTTTAATTAATCATATGAGGAAAAGAAAATTTTGTCTCTATGGAGCCATACAGCATTTCGGTGCCTAAGTTTTGTACGCGAAGATCTGTACAGATCTTAGATCATCTCTTGCTGTTCCTAATGTATTTTGTTTGATGTTCATAAACAAAAATTGTACACCTCTGTAGCACTGGAATCCATAATTACATACAATAATGATTTAAAAACAAGAAGTGCTATAAATACACCTCCAAGATTAATCGAGACAAGTGTGCATCTACGGTGGTGCTGCATGGTGTATTCTTTAAATCAAACTTGTTGTACAATTAAAATGTAAAGCAAAACAATTTCTTTACTTCTTCCTTAGTATTAAAAAAAAAATAATTAAATGACAGTCGGAGAGATAGAGAGAGGAGAATAAAATATATTTCAAGGGAGAAAACAAGGGGTGGGGCGTATGGCCAAGAAAAAAATTACCATGACAGCATTGATTGTTAGAGATGAAAAGTTTGAATCTACCACAAATGAAACCAGTACCTGCCTATTAACCCCTCCAAAGAAAAGGACGTAAGAAGTTTCTAGCCATTCTTGAATGAAGAAGGAAAAGTGTGGTATGATAGCCTACAGTGTTTGAACAAATGACAACAGCATCAACAGCAGCAGAAAACACGTCTGATGACGCATATTAACAAAAAAATAGAAGAAAGAAAAGTAAACAATAAACATATTGGTATTTATACATGTTTAAGTTATGTATTCTTTATTTCCATCAGAGAGTGCAATTACTGAAGTACAATAAATGCAAAGGGGACATAAGATTTAAGAAACTGCGGCATAACTGATGTAAAAAATATTATGTCCAGTTTTGTAGAGATTTACAAGTTTGTTAAGCATATTAATTACAAATAACATTGTTGTCCGAAAAAGACGGTATAAAAGTTTCACAAAACGTTTTTATTACAGAAACGTGATGCTGTTTTTCAACAGTTTCCTTCATTACATTTATTTCAAAATGAATTTAAATAAGGATGTGTTAATAAATATTGGTTATCTTGAATTCGATCGGCGTAGCAAGCTCCTTAACATGTAAATCACGTTTATCTGAAAACACAATTTTTCGTTTTACGACCTTATTCGGGCCATGTCCTCAATTCCTTTCATTACAATACACCACGAGAAGGTTTCTTTCATTAAACACACAAATTTTGTGCCTTCCCGAGTGTGTTGTATTTTAGTGCCGTTTTCAAATCAGATCATGAAGACTTAGATTTAGAATCCAATCCATGGAGACCTTGACCTTACATGGGCTTTTTGCTGATGTTTTACGGGAACTGTTTGGCACGTTTGCTCGAGATGTTCTCTGTGTCTTTTTTGTGTCTGCACTGCGACATTCTCGGCAGTGATTTCGATTAATGATTCACTTTTGTACTCTTTAATAATTATAACAACTCAATCACTGATAGTTGGGAAGGGAAAGGCCAAATTTCAGGTTACATGAATAACACACAACAATTACGAGAAAAGAGGAGCTTGGTTACAAAACTGCTTAATGGAAAAGGGAAGTTCTGCTGTTCACAGGGAGTTGGAAATGGAGAGTTTTGTAGCAGCACTCGTATTTCATGGCAAAGATATATTTTAGGAAAGATATGGTTTTGACATAAATTAATTATCACCATTTCAAGATGCATGTGTACCAATATTAACAAAATCATATGAAAACTATTTCTTTTTCATTTGTGGAAAAGGTAGGTTGATCAGATTCACATCGATAGAAAAGAGAACACAACGCTTAAAAAAGGAGGAAATTGTTTGAAAAAAGAGGACGAAAAATATGTACTTAGAGATTTAGGACTAGATCTATATTATAGTCTACTGTAAATTACGTCAATATCTATTTTCTTAAAAAATATTTACTGTACAGATTTAGGCTTATACCATACTTAAAAGTATGTTAATATTACAAAATAATTACGATGAAACTTGATAACAATGATTTTACATATGAAAGTCAAGGGAACTGTAATTATTAAAGAGGACAGAAAACATCTATTTAGATTTAGGCTTACGTCTATATTATCCTTAAAATTATGTCAATATCTATTTTATTACAGTGTACTTACGATAAAACTTAATATTATAAAATGATTTCACAGTTAACTACACGAAAGCCAAGGGAACTATAATTATTATCGAAACACATAAAAAGACCGCACAAAATGCGAATTTAATATTGCTTTGTAAGCAAATAGAGTTTTGATCGTTGGCAAAGAGTATATTCCGTTGATGCTGCTTCCACCTACAGGCAAATTACTTGAAAAACGTGTCAAATCATATAATTTCAAAATATCAGACATGCAAGTTACGAAAAGCAGGACATTTCTTGATTTTTTAAAAAATCCGCCCGGACCCCGGACAAAGGCCTAAAAAGGAGGATATGTCCGGACAAAAGAGGACGTCTGGTCACCCTAGGAAGAGGATAGTTTTGTAAATCACCTGCTCAATTGTACTGCGTTCCATAACGTCTGACAGCCGACGTAAATATTTCCGACAGAGGAAGGGAGAAGTGTAATTGCTAATCAACCAATGCAAAGGCCACATTCCAGGCTTATCTTGAAATTAGGTGGTCTGAAGCGTTCTACCTCCTCCTAACTTTAAGATAACCATGTGGTGGTTCTTCGTTAAATACGCGACGAAATTCACGTCGTATATGAGTTACAGATTCAAATCTTGCCGGCCACAAACCACACTCCACTTTTCTTTTGACATCCATCTTGTATAATTAATTCTAAAAATTATAATTATTGCTTTTGTTCGATTGTTACCGTCTTTTGTTTCCTTCAGTGCCTCAAACTTATAGACGAAAAACTTTGACAGTTTTATTTTCATCTGGCACCATTACTACATTTTTACCTCTATTCATTCAACAATATAATCCTCTGAAAACCCATCGTAACTTTTGGGACACTGTGTATAGTCAACAACATCATTAAACGTGTCAGAAAGCAGGCCATCTTATCTTCACAGAGTACCAAATGATGTTTAGATATGAGGCGTTTAGTTGCAAAATCAGATACATCACTAAAACATAATTTTTCAGTATGAAGGAAAAACGTTTGCAAGTAATCAAGGATTTGCAACCAATACCATTTTTCATCATACAAATCTATGTGATGTATCTAACTTTGGAGTATAACAGTGCTATAGCATTTGTAGAATCATATGAAGATATGAAATATAACATTAACTCGTTTCGAAAAAAAAAGTGATGTATCAGATTTTGCAACTACACGCCTCATATGATATGATATATTTATTCCACCAGCTTACATCGGTCGTGATGGCCCTTCACATTTCTGCATACAGTGCCATCACTCTCTTGGATACATAATTTTCTGCTTACGCTTTTTTTGAACATCCGGCTATTACATATAAATGACCCTGGTCACTTTTCTATCACGTCACTCACCTCTGTTTCCCTACCTTCTTTTTCTATTTACCCTTCATACATACAGCCTTAATTTTGTATAAAACATTAATCAGATCAGTAATATTATATGCTTGTCCTGCTTGGGGACACGCACCTTTTACAGTTCTTAAAAAATTACAGGTTTTCCAGAACAAACGTTTAAGATTAATTACAGGACTACCTAGAGTTACACCAGTTAGATTGATTCATACAGAACTAGAAATTTGCACAATTCAAGAATATATCTCAAACCAAGCCTTCTGCAAGTATACCAAGTCGTACAGCAGCATAAACCCACTAGGAAATTACAATCCTGCATTAGATAAACATAAAAGACCTAAGAGCGTACTCCACCCTCTAGCTTGGAACGACAACGTACTAGACGAATAACAACTCCAACACTGAACAACCATTTGACTCCACAGACATACATGTCAATTAATGCACTAATAATGTTATTTCTCTGTTTCAGGGTCATCACCTTATTGGCTGTATAGTTGAATTGTATTTCCTTGTAAACAATTTTATGTATTTTTAATCTATATGTACTTTGAATAATGATTAAAACACAACCTCCCACCTCAATATATTCAGACCCCACTATAGCCAATTGGCTTGTCGTCAGCACAACACCTCACCCTGCTCAAGGTTTTCCCGTGGTTTCCCTTGAGCAATAAGACAAATGTCGGGATGAACCCTAAAAGAAATGGGCCATGGACCACTTCCCTTCCCCCACTCTTTCTCTTCTACTATCACAAAGAACTTGCTAATTTCTTAGATAACAACCCTGTATTATAATAATAGGGGAAAATAAATATATTGTAAGTTCACAGGGCTAACGGCTTCGAAGCTGGGTACCTGGTTCTAATGAAGTGCAATGGTAGCAATTTAAAACATGGGGTCATGAGATAGTTACTCTGCCTGCCATTAAATTCCCCAAGGTAAAAAAAAATTTTAGTTATCTATCTTATTCACACTAACCTCATTTAACTAAACAATCATTTTTCTCAATCTCTTATTAATTGTTCCCAACATTGTTTACATTTGTTGAACTCTTCCATATTTGTTAACTTATTTATAATAGAATTAATATGAAAACAATTCTGTTTATAAGCGTGTGTCAATTTACGTGGAACTCTGCGAGTTGAGACTTTTTTAAACTTTATTGACTCGTTGTTAATTGAAAACACTGAGCCGTTGCTAATATTAAACTCATTTGCAATGTCATCAATTTTGACACGCCTATCGTCACGTATCATTTGCTCAACTGCCTCGATATTGAGGATTGAAGTTGAAGGCCTAACTGAACATTTTTGGTAGCAGACAGAAATTCGTTATTTTCAAAACTAGCTACATATCTATAGTCGTGACGCTGTTATTCCCGGCATGACTCCTCTTTGCTTACGCCTTAGGAAGTGAAGGCTCTATACAATGTAGGTACGTAGTATCGTTCGCCATTTTTGTTCTTTCGTTGCCGAGCTAACAGACGAGGAATCTATTTGCCGCACCGTTAAAAATTATCATGTCGTAGCTCCTTAGATAATAAATCAAACGCACTGCAATTGAGCAAATAATTGAGCGGCAAATAACGTCCTTGTATGTTTTCTGCGAACGCCAACGAAAGAGCCAAAATGGCGAGCTATTATATTAAGTATTTATCGAGCATTAGGGAATGCATAACGTTATCAGGAGCGACTCACAAGACGCACACGTTTAAATGTAGCCGACCTGCAACGTGATTACTACCGGAAATAACAGCGACTGGACTATAGTCTTCGAGACGTAGAGCTGGCTTAGGCTTAGAACATTCTCATCTCACTACTGTTGCATTCGGTCAATGAACTCTGTAGATTGTAACTATTCTGAGTGAAGAAAATGTATAATTTCTTTTATTTTGACATCTGCATTTATGAACTCAATCAGCAGTATACGGGCTGCACTTCGGGCTATGAAGTAAAGGCAAATAATGATATATAGCGAAAACCACTATGCTTCTTAAAGTAACAGACTTGCAACGATGCTACTATAATATTATAGAGTAAGAAGTCCCGCAGTGATAATGCCCAACGAAGTCGCGAGTACATCCCCTTCACTCCCGGGTGACGATCGAAAATGATGTCATGTTCTGGCCGCGCGGTAACATTCCACTCAATTTATCTCGGCATGTGATTGACATAACATTTTCGTGTTTAGTGTCGTTCTAAAGCGCTCAAAAGGATCTACGTGATGAAAAGCGAATTTACCTCGTTCGACGCGAAATTAATTTTATACCTTTTTTTTTTCAAGAAGAAATATTCACTTTGAAGATACAACGTAATATCGCTTATGAACTTAACAAGAAATAACAGATAATTCTGTAGGACCAAAAATTTAATCTTTACGTAGATTAACGAGAAATGCCGAAAATATCACCAGAAGGCAAGAGTAGTTCAAAAGGAATCGCACAAGCCAAAAATCACGATCACTGAGCGTAATAAACGATTTTAAGAGCGCAAGAAAGAAGCCGCGGCCGAACTTATTTTCGAATTCGTTTGTCGAACTTGTGCTGAGCCGTCCAGAATCGAAATTCACTTTTATTCCAACGTAAAGCCCTCCAGCACAATCAAACTTGATTATATTGGTATAGGCCTATATATTTCTTCTTCTTTCCTCCTGGCGAACACTAAAATTTTCCTTGGTAAACTCTATTTTACATTATTTTATATATCCTAACCATTTACTCTTCCACTTACTCATGGCTTTTAAGGAATCCGGGGGTTCATTGCCGCCCCAACATAAGCCCGCCATTGGTCTCTATCCTGAGCAAAATTAATCCAGTCTCCACCATCATATCCCACCTCCCTCAAATCCGTTTTTATATTATCCTCCCATCTACGTCTCGGTATGCCCAAAGGTCTTTCTTCCTCCGGCTTCCCAACTAACACTAACTAACACTCTATATGCATTTCTGGATTCGCATATACGTGCTACATGCCCTGCTCCTCTCAAACGTCTGAATTTATTGTTCCTAATTATGTCAGATGAAGAATACAATGCGTGCAGTTCTGCAGTATGTATCTTTATCCACTCTCCTGTAACTTCATCGCCCTTAGCCTCAAATATTTTCCTAAGCATCTTATCCTCAAACACTCTTAACTTCTGTTCCTCTATCAAAGTGAGAGTCCAAGTTTCACAACCATACAGAATAATCGGTAATATAATTGTTTTATATATCCCAACTTTCAGCTTTTTTGAGAGCAGACTGGATGATAAAAGCTCCTCAATCGAATAATAAGACACATTTCCAGGGTTGTCAGATTTTAGATCTACTAAGGAGGGACATCCTTCTTCCATCACATACAGTACTTAATCTTAAAGGAAGAATGATATGAATGGGGCAGAATTGAAATTTTCGTGACCGCGAAAATTTATTAAAAATGATCCCTTTGTTTGCAGTTAAAGAAACTAATAGCTAATATGAATATCAAAATTGCAATTTTAATAAAAAAAAATATTGTAGGTACAGGTTTCCAAGCGCAAAACAGTATTTATCTGACTATAAGTTACACCACATTTGTCTGGCGTCTTTCTGAAGGGCTTGTGACAGTAATATGTTACGCCAAATTATTATTAACTCAAAGACTTAATAGTAGTTCTGTCTCATAGATTTCCCCAGCTGTTTATTATTAATTATTGCACAGCACAAATTCCATAAAATAGCATCACATGTGACAAAATATTTAAATTTCAATGTTTTTCATTGATTATAATGATAGCTAAATTCATATTTATTTTGTGACTTAACATATTACCGTTCTAAACCCATCATTTATTATACAGTATACATTTTCAGAGCTTATATACATATTTATCTGTAGTAATGTCACTAGAGGTCTGAGATCTGCCGATAAATCCACGAGCGAAGCGAGTGGATTTATCTGGGAAATCTCAGACCTCGAGTGACATTTATTAGGACTGTTTCGTGAATAAAATAAAAATTTAAATAATATATCCCTAAAATTCGATCACAAAATGTTAATAATTGTATATTAAAGAATACTTAACCTATTCAGACATTGTGAAGTTGAAATACTCGTAGATGAATATTGATTATTGCAATAAAGAAATTCGATGTTATTATTCAGTAATGCCAATTGCGAAAAGCGAAATATAGGTTTAACAATGTTAATTACATGTACTGCACTTTTCTGTTATTATTATAACAAATACATTTTCATTATCTGCTGAAATCATAATTTATTTTAACAGTAACAATGCTTATGTATTCACAGCGAGACATGTTGCTACACAGTGAAGTCATCTCGGTATAGATAGGCCTAATTAAAACACGAATTTTATTACGCCATACGAAAGACAGTTTGATCAAAGACATTATTACTATTCCAGGTCTTTGAGTTTGATATGCGATGATGTTACATAAATTTGAACGTCTATTAATTGTTTAATTTCAATACAAATGTTATAAGCTACAATTTTATACTGTAGGTTACGTTAGGCCTCCTGTGGAAGCAGGACCAATGTCAGCTGTGCCTTGTTTCGACCGTTACTTACAATGAGTGCTACACGAAAGCATTTTTTATAGCTCGACAAACGCATTCTCGCTGTAGTGTGTAACGGAACTAAAGCTGCATCTACACAGTTCAATATTCCAATCGCGTATGCGTGCAATCTGGGAAGAATATTAAAAGAATCAAGTTTAAAAGGTACGTTCAATTAAGATGCATAAAGATTTAGTGTCTACATGGTGCGCCGTTTTGAACGTGGTCTTCACTGCGTAAATATATTAATTAATATTAAATATCAATCTTGCATTCATTGCTTTAAAGTTGAAACAAAAGTTTAACCGTGTAGTTGCATCTTAATGTATTCATGATCATTAATTTACGGGGAAACAGTTGGCGACAATGACTAAACAAAAGAATGACTATGCGATAAATTGAGAGCGATAAATCTAGCTGCAGAAATTATCGCAAAGTCTGACTGTGATTGGTTGGAATTCAAAATTTCATTACACTTCATTGGTCGAAAATGGAATGACGTCACATAAACGAAATAGTTACTGTAATTTAGCATTTTCAACCAACCTTTTTTTCCATTCTCTGTGCCATGCATTTCTGATGAACGTCTCTTTTAAATGTTCAGCAATATCATATTCACAACTGAATTAGCTGTCACAAACCTTACACTTGTCAAAATACACTCAGGGACAAAAAAAAAACCGGACACTTCTATATTTGCTTGTATTTTGTTGCGAATTATTTCAAAATGAAACAAAACCCATTTAAACAAAATAATGTTTCATTTAGCACCTTATACGACAACATTTGAAAAAAATCTCTGATGAGAAAATTTACAAAAAATTACAAAGGGCGTATAACTATGGCATCGTTTGGTCTAACTGTTTTTTCATTTTATGGTGCCTTAAACATTAAAAACTCTTTTTAGTAACGGGTATTACCCCCTCTGGCTTGAATAATGCATCCATACGTCTTGGCATGCTCTCAATTTGGTTAGCAATGTCTTCTTGAGGAATAAGTTCCCATTCTTCGCCAAGTGCTCACCTCAACTCTTGTAACGAGTCTGGTCTCGGTCGTCTATTCTTAACACGCCGTCCCAGCATGTTCCACACGTGTTCAATTGGGTTTATGTCTGGACTCCTTGCTGTCCATGGAAGAACATGGATTCCCACTTCTTGGAGATAATCTCCGACCACATGGGCAATATGCGGCCGTGCATTATCATGCATTAAAACAAAATTATCGCCTACAAATTGGCCAAATGGCACAACATGATCAGCCAAACATTCATTTATATACCTATCAGCTGTTAGTCTTCCATTTTCAACAAAAACCAACTCTGTACGAGCATCCGTACACACTCCTGCCCAAACCATCACTCCACCACCTCCATACGGCACATTTTCGGAAATGCAACACTGTGAAAATCGTTCTCCTCCTCTTCTCCAAACTCTTTCACGACCATCAGGTGAGCACAGATTGAAACGGGACTCATCGGTGAACAGAACACAGCTCCACTGTCCATTTCTCCAATCTCTGTGATCATTTGCAAAACGCAGTCGTTCAACTCGATGCATCCTGAGAAGTCTGGGACCAGTTGCAGGTCTACTTGATATCAGTCCACTTGCTTTGAACCTCCTTCTAACTGTTTTGGCCGAATTGGGCGTCCATGCATGTTAACAAATTGCTGGGCTACACTAGTAGCTGGCAGGTTGCGCTCCCTAAGAACTCTCAACACCATATACCTGTCTTCATTTGGATTTGTAGCTCTTGGACGACCCGAACCTGGTCTTCTGGTATATTCTAGGGTCTCTCTATACCGTTTTATGGGTTGTGCTTCTAACCATATTCATAACATTTGCAATGTAACGTACACTGCGTCCATCATCGTAAAGGGTTACAGCTCGAGCCACATCTTCAGGTCGCATCTTGTTTTAAGACAAATGTTACAACCCCACTTAAACTCAGAAAATGTAAAAATAAAGAAATAACGAATGATAACGATAATGAAGCACAAAATGGTTGAGACAAAATTGTTATAGCTGAGACTCCTAAAGCAAAATTGGAATTTTTGGTTGTAATGGCTTGTTTATAAAACAAAAAACAATCAACAATGTAAACACGTCTCCATAACAACAGATGGCTACCATAATATTGCATGAGAAGGTAATGTTTTGCAAAATACCAGCAAATATTAAAGTGTCCGGTTTTTTTTGTCCCTGAGTGTATTAGTTTTTTTTTTTCCAATGTGCAATCCTACATTGTTAAAAATTAATTTATATTTAATGTAATTATTATTTAGGTCGAGTAGAAAATAGTTACTAGGTAACGATAAAATTATACAATTGATGTTAATTTTCTAATGGAGGGCCTTTTTGCGTCCCGCCTGGAATCGAAGCGGGACTCGGGATTTTTATATGAAAATCGGGACATTTCCCGCTAAATCGGGACATCTGGTAACCCTGCACATTTTCCATATTTATTCTGTGTTTAATTTACTCTCGAGTATCATTTATATTTGTTAATGTTGTTCCAAGGTATTTGAATTGTTTCACTTCTTCAAAAGATAAATTTCCAATTTTTATATTTCCATTTCGTACAATTCTGGTCACGAGACATAATCACATACTCTGCCTTTTCGGGATTTACTTCCAAACCTATCTCTTTTCTTGCTTCAAGTAAAATTCCCATGTTTTCACTAATAGTTTGTGGATTTTCTCCTAACATAGTCACGTCATTCGCATGAATAAGGAGCTGATGTAACCCGTTCAATTACAAACCCTCTCTGTTATCCCAGACTTTCCTAATGTCATATTCTAGAGCAAGGTTAAGAAGTAAAGGTGGTAGTGCATCTCCTTGCTTTAGCTCTCAGTGAATTGGAAAATCATCTGACAGAAACTGGCCACTATTTCTAAAATTATTCTTTCTAATCTCCACAATTTTTCTTTACAGTACTATTTAGTACTTCTTACCTTCTAAGAGTTAGATAGGCCTATAAGTCCATATTTGTTTGGAATAATTTTTTGGTTTGTGTGTTAATGATGTATTTTTCTGCACAATATAACAAAATGTCGTACTAAAATCTGATGTATCAAATTTTTCGTTTAATGTAATCTATTCTTACTCCGTAACACAGAAGTTAACATAGGTCTATAGATTGTTCTCCTTTCATCATTTATTCTTTATTTACAGTAAGTTTCTACTGTAGATGTGAAACTTCTTTCTAAGATGAAATCCATAATCGAAAAGTAAAAAAAAAAGTCAAATGTAAGTATTGCTAGATTTAATACTGTAAAGTTTTTAAAATCGCAAAAGAATTTTGTTTCATACTACGTCACATTTGACTAGTTTATCCGTGGCGCCTCAGCTCTTGAAGGACCCAGACCAACCAGATCGACCAGCCGTTCACATGCCGAAGCAGAGATGCACGATCATCCAACCAGAATGGAGGTATCATATGGTTAGCACGATGATCCCCCAGCCTTTAGAACTGACTTTCGCAACCGTATTTCGCTACCTATCGTAGCTCCCCAAGTGCATCAAGATGCTGGGTGGCCGAAATTTAATGAGAAAATTTCATCTCTCATGAGGACTCGAACCAGCGCGCATTTCTTCCGTAACGCGAGTCCTAGGCAGGATGCCTTAGGCCACAATGTCACTGCGCAGGACATTGGACTAGTTTACGTTGACGAAATCTGTCCTGGAAGTAGAATTTTACGATACTATTTTTCTTTACTGAACTCTAAATATCTTAACTCTTCAAATTCAAATATTAATAACAAAAACAAAACAGGATAACATTAAGATGTTATATTAACTGCAATAAAATTGCACAATCTACTTTTCCAGAGCTTCATTACATTTATTAATAATCTCTTGTTGAATGATAAACAATAAATGAAACGAGTGTTGTCGTGTTGCCAAATGTTCAATGCCTTGATATTAGTTTCATTTATTTTGAAGAGAAAGATTTAGTCTATTTGTGTAAACTTCCTTTCTGTGGAAATGTTATACACGTCTAACTCTAAGAAAAGTTATTTCTGAAAACTTGAAATACCAGCTACTTGCCTCAGGCTTCAAGTAAATAGAATTTCTTTGTTTGAATTCATTTTTGCAGTTAATGGAGGTACGTGTATGCACAAAGCATTGACAAGATATTCTTGAAAGGCAATTAATTTCTCATTGTAGGACATGGGTGGGTGGTTTTTAAATTTTATCGACAGATATTCCAAACTTTAAAGAAAGCGGAAGTAGAAATGCTTCAGGCACAAAATTAGTTAACAAAATGGAAACGTAATCTTAGAATATACCTTCAGTACAGTTCAATACAAAGTTTATGAAACAATACAGAGCACTGTTCGCATTTCCACTTCGTGTAGCAATCTTGAAATTCCTATTGTCCTCAGAACAGAACAAGATGATTATCCCAATAATATATAAATTCGTAATATTAATCGGGGGAAATCTGAATTGAACACGCAGGCCGTAGTATTAAAATTCATATAAGAACAAAAAATTTTCCGATGAATAACGTTACAGTCTGCGTCAATAAAAACTTGAATAAACAATGTCACAAAGATGACACATACACCAAGTTCCAGCCAACGTTCCCGGTGTTTCTGTATGCCAACCACCGGTAGAATTCCCCCCCTCTCCGCCGCGGCACCTGCGAACCTAAGGTGATTCGTCGGATTAAAACTTGCGTACCGTACTATATTATATTAATAACATTCGACACTTAAGCCTTGGTTTTTCTGAACCGACGCATGCGACGTGCGAGATGCGAAGCCTGCCTCGCACAAACACGGACTACACGAGAAATAGTGAGTGGTTTCTGTAACTGCAGACCTCGCATCTCGTAGTTAAGCCTTGGTTTTTCTGAACCGACGCATGCGACGTGCGAGATGCGAGGCCTGCCTCGCACAAATACGGACTACACGAGAGATAGTGAGTGGTTTCTATGGCTGCGAGGTACGCAGACCTCGCATCTCGCAGTTATAGAAACCACCCACTATCTCTCGTGTAGTCCGGATTTGTGCGAGGCAGGCCTCGTATCTCGCACGTCGCATGCGTCGGTTCAGAAAAACCAAGGCTTAATAGAAACCGCTTAATATCTCTCGTGTAGTCCAGATTTGTGCGAGGCGGGCCTCGCACCTCGCACGTCGCATGCGTCGGTTCAGAATAACCAAGGCTTAACCCTTCATACAGTAGCTGCTGGAAGATTGTGTGAAATATAATTCACATCATATAATAATTTTACAGAATCTGTTTCATTTAACCTATTCACTAATTTAGTATTATTTTTTCTACACGGAAGTGGGCGGCCAGGAAATTTACATCTAAAGCTTTCTCTTGTTCCACCACATGATTTCTTTTTCCCTATCTACGTTTTCAAAATATGTGTACACGTTCACGCACTGAATATGTAACCATTGCAAAACACAACTCAACGTTATAAATTGCACTTATTTTTAGATGATTCAATGCGCTCCTTTAGTGCAGACAGACAAGCTAATTTCGGAGAACGGGGATTCACCAACCATGCAACTTTCACGCAGTGGTCTCTGTCTCTGCAGATAAGAGGAGACGAGCTCTTGAGAATAATCGAATCGACATATTTAATTGGTTACTCGTAAAACTTGCTAAATTCATTAATATAATATAGCTACTAAATTTTAATCTGGCAAAGAGCCGCAAGTTCGCGGATGCTAGCAGCGGCGGAAACGGGGCTGGGGGATTCTGTCGCTGGTCGACTGACAGAAACACCAAGAACGTTCGCTGGGACTGACTGTAGCTACTTTCAGATTCATACATTTTGTGCATTACGGTAGAATTTAGTTTGTCATGGTATCATTTACATCCTATGTACAACTTTCTTCCATTGGTCTATGCTTCACATTTGATGTCAATTACCTCGGTCGACAGGCACGCATGCTAATGCACTTCCGAACGCACGCACACACTTGCAATTTCACACTAAATATACATTCATAAAAGAACGGAAAGCAAATGAAGAACGAAGGAAAGGAGAAAGGAATATACAAAGAGAGAATGATATAACAATTAACCGAAATCTTAAAGGGAATCTTGAATCTGTATCTGCCTCGACTAGACATTTCGGACTGACTCTTAGTACACGGAAATTTCAAGCAATCTTAATGGGACATCAATGTCTATTATGCAACATTACCTCCATTCTTCCAGTCACATTAAACGATGTAATAATCTTATTTGCTTGCCGTATTAAAAACATTAGAGTTTACTTTGGTAATGTATTTAAATTGGATTACTCAAGTAACTCATATTATCAAGAGTAATCTCACTAGAGATTTTGATTTATCTAGAGAAAATCAAAACTCAAGTGCGATTTAATTGACTATTACACGATTAGAAGAAAGTATATAAAGATTTGAAGAAATAAAGTACTCTAATACAATAAAATACATATTATTTGACTTACTAAAATTCTATTTCACTAATGTTACCGTCACCAAAACGTTTGAATGGAGCCGCCATTTTCAGTCGACTATCTATGTAGGAAACAAATGACGATCGCAAAATATGTTTTATAGTAACGTAAAGAATTTGCAGATTGAAATGTTGGCAAACAATGAAACAAATGCTATGGAAGTGATAAAACAAACAAATGTTAGAGAAGTGATAAAAAAACAAATGTTAGAGAAGTGATAAAATTATAGCGATAAACAGGCATGATTGGTTGAAACACGTCCTTTCGTACCATTTTATTGATCAAAGGTAGTATGACGTAGTAAAAGTGTAATAGTCAAAACATGTTCCATACTCCATTTCTTAAACAGCGTTAAAAATATTTGTTGCTAACACTGATAAAAAATTGTGCAAATAATACTAATGCCCCATTTTGATTGTATTGTGATTTTCTACCGATCGACCTCAATGTCAACCAGAGTAAAGACTATGTGTTCATAATTTTTATGTTCGCTTCGTCTGTAATATCCATTAAGCTGACCTCATTACCTCATCCTTCCAAACTCGGAACTGGCTTTGGCTTAACGATCGAAGGAATTTCCATTTCCTTGTCCTCTTTTTCAAGTCCATGTACGCATTCAAAACAGCCGTATACTGGTCATACTTACTTACTTACAAATGATTTTTAAGGAACCCGGACATTCATTGCCTTCCTCACATAAGCCTGCCATCGGTCCCTATCCTAAGCAAGATTAATCCAGTCTCTACCATCACATCCCACCTCCCTCAAATCCATTTTTATATTATCTTACCATCTACATCTCGGCCTCCCCAAAAGTCTTTTTTTCCCTCTGGCCTCCCAACTAACACTCTATATGCATTTCTGAATTCGCCCATACGTGCTACATGCCTTGCCCATCTCAAACGTCTGGATTTAATATTCTTAATTATGTAATTTGAGGAATACAATGCTTGCAGTTCTGCATTATGTAATTTTTTCCATTCTCCTGTAACTTCATCCCTCTTGGCCCCAAATATTTTCCTAAGCACCTTATTCTCGAACACTCTTAATCTCTGTTCCTCTCTCAAAGTGAGAGTCCAAGTTTCAAAACCATACAGAACTGCTAATAATATAACTGTTTTATAAAGTCTTTCAGATTTTTTGAGAGCAGACTGGATGACAAAAGCTTCTCAACCGAATAATAACAGGCATTTCCCATAATTATTCTGCGTTTAATTTCCTCCCGAGTGCCATTTATATTTGTTATATACTGATCATACCATAAGATAATTTGAATCGAATTTCGGTAGGAGGCACAACAACCCAGCACTACGACCTTGTGAGATCTAGATGATCCTAAAATTTTACTGAATCCCAACCCATACTGGCTGAATGCACTAGGTTTGTTGCATACCCAGGTTTCGAGTAGGCAACTCAATCGTCCCTAGGAATTTGCATAAAGAAACGTATTCGTCATAACTCACTATCTCGCTGTCGTGTTTGTGTAATACCTTCAGGGAAACGGATTTGAGCCACATATCTAGCAGCACAATGCGCTGAGCCGCTTGTAGAAACATATTATTTTGTTATGCTGGTAGTAAAGTTATATGACACAACTTCCCATTCCACTTTTTAAATCCAGTCTGCGAAGTGACAGTCTAACGCGGTAAATCATGTTACAGTTGGGTGTCAAATTAACGAATGCAGCATAATAAAAATGTATTATTTCTCTTTTGTGTTAATGTGATGTTATGATCACATTTCATGAAAAATATTTTATTCTAGTCTTACGATTCATCGCGAGTACTTCGTCGTTGTTAGTAGTTGTAAGTATAGGTTTGATTATATTGAAATACATAATGTAAAGATAATTCACGTGTTTTTAAATCTAATGTCAATTATCTAAGTTTGCTCACAAATACATTACTATTCTACTCGAAATAATTCAAATATTTATATTAATAAATGCAGGTATGCCACTGTAAAAAACAGTTCTCAAGTTCCTATTCGCCAATTGTTTAAAAGCCTTCCGGTAATAATTGAAGGTCTCTCATGTCCAACAGGAGGAACATCAAACTTTAATAACTCTGCTTTTGTATAGCATAACTGAATTTTATAATTTATATGTATAGAATTATTATTATAGTTGAATAATTTTATTATATCTTATGACGTTTCTGTGCATGCACTAATGTTTACAGCAAAATAAATAAATAAATAAATAAATAAATAGATAAATAAATAAACGAATAAATAAATAAATAAATAAATAAATGAATGAATGAGTGAATCAGTTAATCAGTCAATCAATCAATCAACCAATCAATCAATCAATCAATCAATCAATCAATCAATCAATAAATCAATCAAAAGTTTCGAAAGCGGTACTATTTTGTTTCGCTTCAAAATTGTACTGTACTGTATAATCAGTGAGTTTCTGTACGTAACTTAAGATGTTTAGTTACTTAAATAATCACTAAATATATTATGCAATTTAATACTTCTCTTTTGCATCTGAACTTCATGTGATAGCATCTCTTTATTTGTATTATTTTGTACTTGATTCATTCTTTTATTTATTTTCCTATATATTTCTTTTTTCTGTATTTGCTTTTTGTATTTGTGTTTCTGGCCTGATGGCCTTATCTCCCCAGATGAAACAATAAATAAATAGAGAAAGAAAGGAAGAAAGAAAAACAAACAAACAAATTACCAATACAAAAGGAAAGGAACGAATTAAAAAATGTAAGAACAACTATATGACTAAATAAATAATAAAATAAATGGAAGAATAAGTTAATGAATGAATGAATGAATGAGTGAATGAATAAATAAATAAATAATAAATAAATAAATACATAAATAAATAAATAAATAAATAAATACTCACAAATACAAAAGAAAATAACATAACGAAAGTTTGGCTCTTTCCTATGTTATGAAGAACAGACAATAATACATAAAACTCATGGTACTCAATGTTCAGCTCACTCTCGAAGCATCTGCAGAATTTTCTCTGGGAAAGTATCTTCAACAAAATCTGTCCATGATGCTGCCAGAGACTACGGTGGGCTCCAGATTGTGTGGATGCCTACATGATTGCAATTATCGAAGAATTTGGTGTAACGCCAGCAGCACACAAGGTACGGGAACATCTATTACTTTCCAATAGGTAGCGGACCTGCAATATAAGTCATCCGTTGTTTCACGCATTTTATTCCGAATAGTTATGTATTTCAAGTTACATCCATTGCCACAGTAATCAAGGCCTTATAAGTTGACATCGTCAATCAGAAATGGCTGTCGGATTTAAAAGCACATTGTAAAGGTGCAAGATCTTTTTTAAGTCCCCAGAAAGTTCTCAGGACTTACTAGGTTTTGCACTATTGCAACGAAATGATAGTCGCTTGTGCACTTTTGCCACTAGCACACTCACCATCTCGTAACGAAAAATTGAACAATACTACAAATTTTTTGTTCATAAACATCGGATTACATAATTAATTATATTTAAATCGTGGGTTTTGATGTGGTATGATACGTGCTTCCCCTAAATGAGTTTAGGTTAATTGAAGTTGGGTTACGTTAGGTCAGTGGTTCCCATTGTTATTTAACCTACTCTTCCTTTGGGGCATCTTGGAAATTCTGCGCCCCTTTCCCTCCGGTAAAATATTTTCTCCAATTACATACATATTACAAATGAACATATTATTACAAAACCCTAGTCAATTTTAATGAAATTGAGTTAAGGACACATTTGCTACTATTTTAAATGTTTATAGGCTCCAAAAACGGCCCATGTCAAGTTCAATAGACACAAGGATAAAACACCAGTTGAACGGAAACAGCTAACATGTGTTATTCTTTTATCTTTTATTGTTCTTCTGAAAAATAGCAATTTTGACAAGAGTTGTTTTCGTAATAATGTCTTCAAATATAACTGAAGCATTTAGATTATGATGTATTTAAAAATATAACTGAAAATGATGGAGAAGAAAAAGAAAAGATTAAGTTAAGTTAAATTGTTTAACCTGAACTCTGGATTAACACTAATGCAGAAACATATTTATATCTTATAGAACAACATATTTATGTCAAAAGCAGTACTATGTAAGACATCGCTTTATATTTTTTCCTTTAAAAGTTACAAAAAAAAAAAAAAAAAAGAATCACATGGCAAAGAAAAATGTTCTTTCACATAAACTACATTGAAAAGATAGGTGGAGCTGCTTATCTTCAACAAGTTCTCTGATGATTTTTGGTTTAAAATTGACAAACCACATCCTAAATCATTTAAGATCAAATTCGTCAAAGGTCCCAACAGTTAAAAATCTAGATTAACAGATGTAACTGCAGAAGGATTGAAAAAGCAGTTTCAAAAGTTATTGAAGGACTTTCGAGTAAATGTCGAAATAATTTACTCAAAATTCATTTAGTTCAAATGTTTGAAATTTGATCCTTAGCTTTTGTGTAGCTTCCTACTGAAATGGCTGAGAAGTAAATCAATGTTCATTATCCAAATGTAATTTATGCCATGGCTTGTCAGTATATTTTTTCATTAATAAACTTCCCGATATATAATAGTGAAAACTTTGTAACTAAAATATGACTTTCATACTCCATCAGTAAGTCTATCATGCTATCAAAAAAGACTGCGTTATATGACAGTAAAACTCTTTACTAGTCTCTCTATGGATATAAAAAGTCAAACTCAAAACATAAGATTATTTAGGGCCAAACCTACCTAATTTCTCACGCCTTCTATTCTGTAGGTGAATTTATGACATTCAACAACGCTTTATGAATATTACTGTCTTGTATTAAGTATTGATACTAAACCTTTGTGCTGTACTAGTAGATTATATTGTAAACTCTTATGGGTGCTATTCATAGACATTTCGCTAGCCCGCGCTACGAGCGTGCTAAACTAGCCTCGGCTATCGACTGGTTACTTGTATAGGATTCATATCATATCATATCGCTAACACTGGTTTATGAATACGAAAAACGTTAATTCGCTGATCTTCCACCGGAAGCCCGCGCTAAGAATGTCTATGAATACGGCCCTTTGTGTATATTTCCACTAGACTGTGACTACAAAGAAGATTTTTTTGACTTGTTCCATATTCTAGCTGTAAAGCGATGTACGAATCTCATGGAATGTAAATAAATACAATACAATGTCAGTATGATTGGCAATAAGTATGACCAATCATGTCAGCTTTCCGGATCGCCGTCTGGTCTAAAAGTGAATGGGGTTGCCTGTTTGTAATTCAGCGAACCTTAGAGTAGTCTGCTTGTGTATTTGTGAAAGAGCCAGTTTAAAGCGCGCAATGGGGAAATAGAGGCTAAATGCATTTGATCTAGGAACAGGAAGAATATTTGTTATGGAAAAACAAATAAATACACAAGTGAAATTTCATCGTTTATAGCTTTATATGTGTACGAGTACGTTCCACAACTACTGTATATTCTTATCAAAGGTCAGAGATCTGTTCTAGCTAATCCAAATTTACATAACTTGTACAATCTGTACTTTGAAGTTCTATGTTTCCATAAATTATTTTGATTTAAAACACCTAAGACTGAATTTGAAAGTAAGTAGCACAGAATTACACACGTATGCTGCTACATGGCAGAAGCTTTCAAATAACCGTGATGTAGTTATAGGTTCACGTCACGCATTTTCATTATGATCGAAGGAGAAATGTTGTGATACAACGCAAGTTTGCATGTGAATTCTTTATTAACTTAACCTCACAATTCACTTTGATTTGTATCCGTTATTATCACATTAAAAGCGAAGCTCTTGCAATTACCACCCATTTTCAAGAGCAGTTATCCAAATGCACCTTGTGATGAAAGTAGCATGCTGTTAAACCTACAAATGTCTAACCTCTATCGATAAAAGCTGATTACTTATCTCTAAAATGGGTCAGATAGTATAGCAACGCAAGCAAGTAATGACTCATACACCGTTTTACGTAAAGGAATGGACTTAGAAGCAAGATTTCATACTCATTTCCCCGAATCCACATTCCCGAATATCCGGTTTCCCGAAAAATCGTTTTCCTGAAAGTTTGCTTCTCGAATCTATGTTCCCGATTACAAGTTCCCGAATTTCGTTTCGTATTCACTTTCACGAATATGTCCAAAAATTCCCGAAAAGGGCAATGCCATTCGTTGACAACGGATTTTTTCTAAACTCAGCATGACTGATAGACCTATTATTATTATTATTATTATTATTATTATTATTATTATTATTATTATTATTATTTACTTACTTGCAAATGGCTTTTAAGGAACCCGCAGGTTCATTGCCGCCCTCACATAAGCCCGCCATTGGTCCCTATCCTGTGCAAGATTAATCCAGTCTCTATCATCATATCCCACCTCCCTCAAATCCATTTTAATATTATTCTCCCATCTACGTCTCGGCCTCCCAAAGGTCTTTTTCAATCTGGCCTCCCAACTAACACTCTATATGCATTTCTGGATTCACCCATACGTACTACATGCCCTGCCCATCTCAAAAGTCTGGATTTGAAGGGTTCAGAGTCATAATGGGCCAAGCGCCATTTATTAAAAAGGGAGAAAACAAGGGTTAAAATTAAGTGATTACCATTATTTAACGAAACGTATAGCAAATACTATAAAGTATGCGCATTGAAATTAAATGATATGTCAATCTTTATTAAACTATGGTATTCACTTAACTTTAACCCTTGCTTTCTCCGTTTTTAATAAATGGCGCTTGGCCCGCTATGGCTCTGAACCCTTCAAATGTCCCTAATTATATCAGGTGCGTGCAGTTCTGCGATATGTAACTTTCTCCATTCTCCTGTAACTTCATCGCTCTTAGCACCAAATATTTTCCCAAGAACCTTATTCTCAAACATCCTTAGCCTCTGTTCCTCTCTCAAAGTGCGAGTCTAATTTTCACAACAATACAGAACAACCGGTAATATAACTCTTTATAAATTCTAACTTTAAGATTTTTTGACAGCAGATTTTTATTATTATTATTATTATTACTATTATTATTATTATTATTATTATTATTATTATTATTATTATTATTATTATTATTGTTATTATTATTATATCAGCTCAAGGTGGAAAGAAACTCTTGTTCGGTGGTTGAGTTTATTTGAGGGTGAAGGGATAAAATTCTCTGGGATTTTAATCTAATAAGGTGTGTTCCAAAAAATAGCGTCTGGACCCCCCTCATAATGTGGCAGTATTGAGAGGGCCAACTGAATCTCGTTATACCCACACTCGTAATGTAGAGAAAGACCAGGTGGGGTTTTTGACACCGCAATATTAAAACGAGACCCATAAGTTTCTGGCACTAGCATTTGCATCCATTTACTTCCTATGTTTGATTACTTCCATTTTACAGACATCTCTGGAATACAAGCTCATAGCAGAAGGTGGGCTGCCACCGCACAATACGATATTGGAGTTGTGGAATCAGTATGATATTACTACACTATAAGCAACGAACATCGTACAAACAAATTTATCGGAAGGGTATCACAGTCGTCTGCAAGTGTAGTGTACGGAAAACATCATTCAAGCTTTTTTACACTTCACTGACTTAACTCCAAAAACAAGAGATAAACGCTTGAACCATGATTGTAGAGATGCTGGAGTGTTGGTATAAAAATTATTCTATGGAGATCATGAAGGTCATGTACTGGTGTAGCGTACTACCTGTCTTTCACATAACCCCACACTAAAACATCCAGAGGGATTATGTACGGAGATTGCAGTGGCCACTCGGTTGGTCCATCGCGTCCTATCAATCGCGTGCGGATACAGCCGAAGACACTATTACAGCTGCTGCTGATATTATTACAGGTGCTGCTGCTACTACTACTACTCAATAGCACTACTACTAAATGTTACTACCACTACCACTACCACTACTATAGCTCCTATTGATACTATACAGCTGCTGCTGATACTATTACTACTACATCTGCTGTTAACACTATACAGCTGCTGCTAGTACTATTACTACTACAGCTGCTGATGATAATACTACAGCTGCTGATTGATACTACTACAGCTGCTGGTGATACTATTACTATTACTACAGCTGTTGTTGATATTACTGTAGTTGCTGCTGGTACTATTACTATTACTATAGCTACTGTTGATGCTATATAGGTGCTGCTGGTACTATTACTATAGCTACTGTTGATTGCTATATAGGTGCTGCTGGTACTATTACTACTACAGCTGATGTTAATACTATACAGCTGCTGCTGGTACTATTACTACTACAGCTGCTGTTAATACAATACAGCTGCTGCTGGTACTATTACTACTACAGCTGCTGCTGGTACTTTTACTACTACAGCTGCTGTTAATACTATATAGCTGCTGATGGTACTATTACTACTACAGCTCCTGTTGATACTACCATAGCTGCTGCTGATACTATTACTATTACTACAGCTCCTGTTGATACTATACAGCTGTTGCTGGTATTGTTACTACTACAGTTGCTGGTAATACTATACAGGTGCTGCTGGTACCATTACTACTATAGCTCCTGTTGATACTACTACAGCTGCTGCTGGTACTATTACTATTACTACAGCTGCTACTGACTCTACTACAGCTGCTGCTGGTACTATTACTATTACTAAAGATGCTGTTGATACTACTATAGCTGCTGCTAGTACTATTACTACAGCTGCTGTTGATACTACTACAGCTGCTGCTGGTACTATTACTATTACTAGAGCTACTGCTGGTACTATTACCATTACTACAGCTGCTGTTGACACTACTATAGCTGCTGCTGATACTATTATTATTACTACAGCTGCTGTTGATACTACTACAGCTGCTGCTGGTATTGTTACTACTACAGCTGCTGTTAATACTATACAGGTGCTGCTGATACCATTACTACTATATAGATCCTATTGACACTACTATAGCTGCTACTGGTACTATTACTAATACTACAGCTGCTGCTGATGCTATTATTATTACTACAGCTCCTGTTGATACTATACAGCTGCTGCTGTTATTGTTACTACTACAGCTGCTGTTAATACTATACAGGTGCTGCTGGTACCATTACTACTATAGATCCTATTGACACTACTACAGATGCTACTGGTACTATTACTATTGCTACAGCTGCTGTTGATACTATTACAGCTGCTGCTGGTACTATTACTAATACTACAGCTGCTGTTGATACTACTACAGCTGCTGGTGGTACTATTACTATTACTACAGCTGCTGTTGATACTACTACAGCTGCTGCTTGTACTATTACTAATACTACAGCTGCTGCTGGTACGACAAATATTACTACAGCTGCTGTTGACACTACTATAGCTGCTGCTGGTACTATTGCTAACACTACAGCTGCTGTTGATACTACTACAGCTGCTGGTGGTACTATTACTACAGCTGCTGCTGATACTATAACTAATATTACAGCTGCTGTTGATACTACTACGGCTGCTGGTAGTACTATTACTATTACTACAGCTGCTGTTGATACTACTACAGCTGCTGCTGGTACTATTACTAATACTACAGCTGCTGCTGGTACGACTAATATTACTACAGCTGCTGTTGACACTACTATAGCTGCTGCTGGTACTATTACTACTATAGCTACTATTGCTACTACTACTACATATACTATTGATACTACTACTACTACAGCTACTATTGACAATACTACTACTACTACAGATACTATTGATACTATCACCACCACCACTACTACTACTACTACTACTACTACTACTACTACTACTATAGTGGTTTCAGATTGTGAAACAAATCATTCGTATGTGCTAATTGTGGAGAGTGGAAACGCTAGTTCTGTGTTTGTCACTCTCACTACGCTGTGTGTTACATCGTGATGCGGTATTTCCGAGTTGTGTCTGAAATTTCTTGATCGCCTTACACGATGTATAATGGAGCATTTATTCCAGATGCGGGATGGAATTTCCACATTCCAAACACGTAAAGCACCTTCGTACAATGGAAACCACTTGGCACGGAGGCAGATATGGGAACTATCGCTTAAGCCTTAAAGCTATACTCACTACAGACTGGTTCCAAAGTCAATGTCGATATGTAGGATTAAGATAAGACGATTCACTTTTATTTCATACATATCGACTTTACATATTCACAGAAATAATAGTTTATTCGAGAATTCCTAGTTGCTAAAGAATCCACTGAGGATTCAAAATCCGTTCATGAAAATATATTAAAGTCATAGATTTTATTACATATCTTTACAACCAAAATTCTAAGGAATTAGGATTAAGGGACTATATAGGACAATTGATTGGATACATTCCTTACTGTTTTCCCAGATTGTCTTTCCTGAATCTAATACCTCCAATGGTCTTTTCACGAATGGACTTCTCCCGAATCTACTTACCCGAATTATTTTTCCTGAATGTCCAATAACCCCAATGCATATGAACTTAAAAAAAAAATTCTCCGGACTGAGGTTACTAGAGTGAAAGCTGGGTAAGTTATTAATTTTTATAAGGTATTCCTTTCAACTTTCCTGAATAAGGTTACCAGAGTGAAAGTTGGGTAAGTTACTAATTTTTATAAGGTATTCCTTTAAACTTTCCGGAATAAGGTTACCAGAGTGAAAACTGGGTAAGTAACTAATTTTTTATAACTTCCCGGAATAAGGTTACCAGAGTGAAAACTGGATAAGTTACTAATTATTTATACTTAATTTATAAGGTAGGCCTACTATTTTAACTTTTCGGAATAAGGTTACCAGAGTGAAAGTTGGTTAAGTTACTAATTTTTGTATAAGGTAGGCCTACTTTTTTAAATTTGCCGGAGTAATGTTACTAGAGTGAAAGCTGGGTAAGTTACTAATTTTTATAAGATTCTTTTTTAAACTTTCCGAAATGAGGTTACCAGAGTGAAAGTTGGTTTAGTTACTAATTTTTGTATAAGGTAGGCCTACTTTTTTAAACTCTACGAAATAAGGTTACTAGAGTGAAAGCTGGATAAGTTACTATTTTCTATAAGGTATTATTTTAAACTTTCCGAAATAAGGTTACCAAAGTGAAAGTTGGATAAGTTACTAATTTTTATAAGGTAGCCCTAGTTTTTTTTAACTTTTCGGAATAAGGTTACCAGAGTGAAAGCTGGGAAAGTTACAAATTTTTATAATATTCTTTTTTAAGCTTTCCGGAATAAGGTTCTGGAGTGAAAGTTGGATAAGTTACTATTTTTATAAGGTATTCTTTTAAACTTTCCGAATAAGGTTACCAGAGTAAAGTTACTATTTTTTATAAGATAGGCCTACTTCTTTTTAACTTGCAGGAACAAGGTTACCAAGTGAAAACTAGGTAAGTTACTAAATTTTATAAACAATTTTGATGCCCTTGCTTTGTAACCATAGTTCGTTCATTTACACGATCAAAATTTACAAAATGGATTCAGAACCAAAAATTATATCTACTAGGGCCTACTACTTGATAGCCAAAATTGCTTCTTAATTAAAATAATAGGTAGTCTACCCTACATAAGTTAATACACACACATGCAACAAACAGAGAAACAGCTTGGAAAGAAAGAATTCGAGTAGTGAATATGATTGTATTATCAACAATTTAGTGCCTAAGAATAAAAAGATAGACTATCTTATTTGCGTAGGATAGGTTGCAATTTCCGCATATTAAATCTTTATATATTCAAAACAAACTCACTCTACAAAACGAAAGTAAGTCACTTTATATGTTCCAGAATGAATATGTAATTATTCTGTTCACTTTTTATTTTGTTATTATACCAGTAATAATTATTTTTGTCTATTGAAATTTATTAAGCAACATTGAATATTTCAAATCATTAAAATTTAACATTATACATTTGGGATTATTAATATTCAGGAAAGTAGTATTCGGGAAAAGGGATAGCAACTACAGAACTGGAGTGCAACTCGTTTGATTTTTAATCGCTACTTCGCCAATATTAAAGTGATAATAGACACGTCCGATACACTTTGAGTAAACTATAGTGCAAAATTTATTCTAAGTTGGCACTAAATTCGAAATGTCGCTTCATATGAACAGAAAATATATTGCATACCCGTCAGCAATTACTTCTCTTATCATTAAGGTTCGGATAAAGTAGCTGTATCAGGATAGGCATCCTTGGTCAGTGCATTTTTTTTACAAACATTAACTAGTTGTCGCGTGTCCTCCAGCCTACACGTGGTTAACAAGAAAGACAGGCTTCGGCAGGAATCGGAGTCACGTGATTATCATGGTCTAGTCATGGCCATGTTGACAATCGCCTAATATAAAGACATGTTCAAAGTTCTAAAAAACAAAGGAATTGTTATATTAAACTCATGTTAAACGTGCATTTATATATAAACTTGTTCAATGTTGCCATGTTATGACTAAGAATGTGACGTCGCACCGTAGCCTGTCTTTCTCGTAGTCAGCAGCCTATAGTAGTGACGACATACATACAGCATATTCAGTTCCAATCGGATGTACTGTCCATTCACTGATGTTTTAGCTAGGGAGTGGGGAACGCGCTTTCCAGGAAGTAGAGTTTTAGCTAGTGGAAGGGGGATAGTGTTTACTTAGTCTGAAGCAAGTCGAGACCCTATCCTATACAGCTATACAGCCTATCATGATACATCTACTTTATCCGAACCTTACTTACCATAGAACCATACTTTGCAATTGTAAACTGAAACAAAAATAAAACATTCAAACCAATACAAATCTACCTTCATTTCCGAAACTGAGTGGCATATTATACGTGCTAGTGTGTCCCTGATACAGCGTAGAGAGGTCTATCATTTTTTCTTGTTTTCGCCTTTTATTTTCCGTTCACTTATATTTCTCTGTTTACTTCAAACTTTTCCTTTCTTTCTTCTCTCTTTTGTTTCTTGCTTAAACTTTTATCTTTAATTCCCCTTACATTTTATCTTTCGTCTTCTTTCTCCCTTTCTTTTATTTTTTACTTCTTTCACCTGTATTTTTTCATTCGTTTTCATTAACTTTAATCTTCATTCTTCCTCTTTCTCTCTTGCTTTAATTTTTAATTTTCTTCTAACATTTACTTCTTTTGCTGTCTGTCTATCTTTCTTCCTTCATTTTCTTGTCTAATTTCGCCTTTACAAACCCTTTCTTTTTTATATATAGGGATTCACGAAGATTGTGCAATACTCTAGGATGTGACTTCTGATATCATTCTGATGAAAAAAGTTCATACATACATGTGTACTATTTTGAATAGTTTCGGATAAAATCACGTTTCTTTCTTCTGTAACACGCATTCTCGTGAACTTATCTCTCTTTGGACGTCTGGAACTGTATGTATTACAGTACAGCTTATAGCAGCGACACAAAATCTCGTGACATCAGGGTCACGGTTAGAGATAAATCAACACCGGTACAACGTATCTACCTAGCATCCTAACAACGGAAGTTAGGGAATGTGGCGCGCGCAGTTCACACTCGGGCGGCTACGTGTATTGTTGCAGAAGATGGGGTATTTCAAAACAGGTTTTAATACAGATTTTTCAGGTGAGTAATAACGTAAATGTTCTTTAGTGAATTTATAATACACTCAGTACCATTGTTGTAAATAATTTAAATACTTAAACCTTCATAATATCTACGTTTATGTTTAACATCCAGGAAGGCGTAACTCACTCAATTTAAAAAAAAATATATATGTTTATATGAACTTTTTTCATCAGAATGATGCCAGAAATCACATCCTAGAGTATTGCACAATCTTCGTGAATCACTCTTTATCCGTATTGCCTATTCGTTTCTTCTTACTAACATAATTAGCCTATATTTATATTCCATTTAGTTATAATATTCTCTCCAGTCGGCCTGGTTGGCGTAGTTGATATAGCGCTGGCCTTCTATGCCCGAGGTCGCGAGTTCGATCCTTGGCCAGGTCGATGGCATTTAAGTGTGCTTAAATACGACAGGCTCATGTCAGTAGATTTACTAGCATGTAAAGGAACTCTTGCGGGACAAAATTACGGCACACCGGCGACGGTGATATAACCTCGGCAGTTGCGAGTATCGTTAAATAAAACTTAACATTAACATTATTCTCTCCATCCGTTTTTTACTGTCTCACCGTCTTTCGTATTTCCATACCTATTCCCTATTTCACTCATGGTATACAGAAATTGTCATTTAGAAGGCTTCGCTCAGTCCTAAACCAATATAAAAGTTAGATACGAAATATTATATAAAGCATTCAAAACTGCTTCCTGAATTACAACAGACGGTAAACCTGTAAAATAAAGTTAACTTACAATCCAACGCTACCAGTCGCCTCTGGGAGTTTAATTGAAGTTGTATTTTCAGTTGTCCGTTATTTCGCAATCATTTAGATCTAGTTTTGTTAATTACAGGTTTTTTTGTATCACATATCGGGAAAGGTCAGAGGTTAAAATATCAATATTAAAAAAGACGCTTTCGAGGCCAAGGTCGACAGACTCCTATTCAGGACGGGTGAATGGCTGGATGCACAAGTGACGTCGGAAACAAAGGCTCTGTATACAGAACGTTCATAAATAAATGCACAGCGATCAAAAGCAAGTGCGAAAAACTAATCCCTCTAGGCTACCCATAATGGTGTAGTTTTACCTCGGCAGTCGTATGTCACAATGATGAATGAATTTGGAGGCATGTTTATTTTCAAGCAGAAGTATTGCAATAGTACACGAGTAGGCGAGTCATACATGATAATAAATGAACATTACAAACAACAAAATAAAAAGGCGTTATGTTTTATTTAACGACGCTTGCAACTGCCGAGGCTATATCAGCATCGCCGGTGCGCCGGAATTTTGTCCCGCAGGAGTTCTTTTACATGCCAGTAAATCTACTGACATGAGCCTGTCGCATTTAAGCCATGACCTGGGCCGGGATCGAATCCGCAACTTCGGGCATAGATGGTCGGCGCTACACCAATTGCACCAACCAGACCGACAACAACAAAGTAATGACATAAGATTGAATAAATAACAAAGTGAATAAATAAATAAGTAAATAAATGAATAGGTAAATAGATAAATAGGTAAATAGGCTACATAAATAGATAAATAATTAGGTAAATACATAAATAGAGAAATAAAAAATGAAATGTTAAACAGTAAAATAAATAAGTAAATAAATAAATAGGTAAATAAATAAATACATTAATAAATAGGTAAATGAATGGGTAAATAGATAAATAAAAGCGTAAATAGATAAATAGGTAAATAAATACATTAATAAATAGGTAAATGAATGGGTAAATAGATAAATAAAAGCGTAAATAGATAAATAGGTAAATAAATATATAGTTAAAAAGATAAATAGGTAAACAGATAAATAAATAAATAGCTAAATACATAAACAGATAAATAATTAAATAAATAAATAAAAACATAAATAAATAAACAAATAAAATAAAAAATAGACAAATAGGTAAATACATGGAGAAAAAAGTAAATAGGTAAGCAGATAAATAAGTAAATAGATAAATAAATATATAAATAGACAAAAACATAAACAAATAGATAGATACATAGATAAATAAACAGATCGGAGTTAGTTATCATGGTGTACTAAATATTTCTGACATCTTTTTCTCTTCATCAGTTTGTTAATATCCAATAGAATGTAACATGAACTTATTCTCAAAGTATAAATCATATGAGAATCTGTTATGCTAGCTTTTCATATTATTTCAGGAAATATTGCTCACATGCATAGATAGAGCCAAACATACAAAGTAAATGTCTTGCAAATGAACACAGTTGAGGGAAAGCCTTTTCTGACAAAAATCTGTATAGGCCTACATGAATTCAGTAATTAATTGTCTGGTCTGTATTAATCAGGTAATATTTTAGCACGTGTACTTAGATCCCACTGTAATTGTAATCTACATTTAGTATTAATAAAATTGTCATTTATATTCACAAGTCTAGTTGTAATCACCTGGTAGAGAGTAAGAGAAGGATTGATATCCTTTAAATCTTTGCCAGGTTAAATAAATAAATCTATATGTACAGGGCTCCTTCAAAAGATCTTTCCGATTTCGGACACATGTAGGTTAATAATATACGTTCTATGAATCCCAGGTGCATGAAAATAGCACCAATGGAAAGGGAAATTCAAAAAGTTTAGTTGTGGCAACATTATTTTCGTAGTTCGTGAAACGGTCTCATAATAGCGAATATAAACAAATTTGTTCATTGTTGAGGAGAAATGGCTGCTATAGAGGACGGAAAAGCTTGATTTTCATGTGAACCAGTCGGTTATTAAGGTGCAACGGTTTTAACGAACAAAGTTTGGTGAGAATCCATCCAGTGGGCCTACAATCCGTAAATGGTACACTGATTTTAAGGCAAGATTCTTCGTAAGCTGTTGCGATTTCTTCCGTACCAACTACAGTTGCTGCAAGCCATAAACCAGAAGACAAAGCGTTAGGAAGAAATTTCTGCATAAGTATGCAGACTTTAATTGAAAACGATGATGTATTTACTCGTTCCGCAGTGTTTTCTGAAGAAGCCACTTTCCATCTTTCTGGTAAGGTGAACAGACAACCTCAGAATCTGGGGGTCGGAAATTCCGCGTACCTACGTGAAACATGACTATAGGCTTGATGAGTGCCGTGTTACCAAGGGAGGACACATTGAACATATTTAAGGTAAGCAACTAAACGTTTTGAGTTTATCTTTCCATTGGCACTATTTTTATGCACCTCAGGTCCATAGAACGTAAATTACATGTGTTCGAAACCGGAAAGGTCTTTTGTAGAAGTAGTGTACTGTATATGTTATCGCAACATCTAGGCCTAACTAATCCATTCTTTTTTGAACTTGTATTAGTTTCAAATGGAGACCCTGTTAAAATAAATATTTAATGTACAACCGTTACAACCCTAAGCAGTTTTCCTCCTCGTGGTATCTACCGAATAATGCTAACGTGTCCGGATAATTAGCCATATGGGGCACATAGGCCTGTATGCTCGTTACACATTACATTTTCGTCATAGCATTGCATGTTATAAGAACTTCTATCACAAGATTTTGTGTTACATGACACATTTCCTACCATTTCAATGGTTTTAACTTTCGTAGTGTCGCAAAATATTTCCAAAGTTGTTTATTCAGTACTGAAAAACATATTTTGGCTGAGTTAAATAAATTTTATTAAGAAGAAAGAAATCAAATTAACAAAAATTGATGTGGTGTTGACCAACGTGCTCACAAAATATAGAGTACAAAGATATGGTATTAAGTGGCTTTGTTATGTATGTAGCCACCGGCGTGGCTCAGTCGGTTAAGGCGCTTGCCTGCCGGTCTGAAGTTGCGTTCGGGCGCGGATTCGATTCCCGCTTGGGCTGATTACCTGGTTGGGTTTTTTCCGAGGTTTTCCACCACCGTAATGTGAATACAAGGTAATCTCTGGCGAATCCTCGGCCTCATCTCGCTAAATATCATCTCGCTATCACCAATCTCATCGACGCTAAATAACCTAGTAGTTGATACAGCGTCGTTAAACAACCAACTAAAATAAAAAAATAAATTATGCATGTACAGATACAGAAATAAAATTTGGAGCTCCCTTCTATGTGCAGTAAACAATAGCCCCTGTATATATGCTACTTCTGAACAGTCGTGCGAAATTGTTGCCTACACAGGTCTACAGGTGGACTCCCATCAAGACTCGCTCCAAATTTTAATTCCGTATCTGTACATAGGTCACAGATGTCTAATTGTAACTCGTTTGAGGTAACCCCTGAGGTAAGCAACCCGCAGCGCATATTCTTTAAGGTCGTTTTTCCTATTTTATATGGAAAGTTATTGACCTTAGCAGAGCATGCTTGACGTGCAATATCTCATGGTTCTATAGGCGTTTGGACACCCATGCTAAACTACATGTACTTCGTTCCATAATGTCAGACAGGAGATGTAAACAACGCCGGCAGAGAAGAGAAATATAATTGCTAATCAACCAATAGTGGAGGTCTCATTCTACACTTGACTTGAAGTTGAGCGGTCTGAAACGTACTACCCTCACCCAACTTCAAAACAAGCGTGGAATGAGACCTCTGCCATTGGTTGAATAGCAATTATACTTCTCTTCTCTGCCGGCAATGTTTACATCTCCTGTCAGACATTATGAAACAAAATAGTTACTTCACAACATATAGAAGCTTAGTTAAAGGACTATCAGAGAACGTTTTTATCAACAAAGTATTTAACCCTTAAATTGGCAAAACTTCATTTCTCACACTAGTTTATTAAACCTTGTCGGACTGTAAAGAAAACAACTATCGCAATGTACATATTTATATGCTGTAAAATATTATAGTATGTGCAATTTTATTTTCCTACCAATTTTTTTCTATTGTTCTATTAAAATTATTGCATATTGTGGCAGCAAATGCTGCAAACTAAGTTCATTAGACGTTCAAATAAATTTTTTTCAGATTTATTTTCAATGAAGAATACAAGACATTTTAAAAGTTATTTGCTTCCATAATCATTAAACATACTCCGAGTGTTTTTTATAGCACATACTTTTTCTTCAACCTATCCATCTTCAATTTTTGAGTTTCAACGTGAAAACGCAAGTAACAATATCAGGACATCAGTGAGTTTTTCATGTGGGAGTAAAGCACCTAGCTATTTCAGGTCATTGTGGTTTGTAAGTGAGAATTAAAAAAAAAAAGGTCAGGTTTGCTATGCTTTCGAACAATAGACATAGCATCTTGATATAGTTGCTGCATGTAGAGCTTGAAATGTAGAGGGTAAAATCATTTTATCCTGCTAAGAGATCTTGCTGGAATGATCGGAAGAATACAAAATTTTGTAGGCCTCTTATTTTATCAATAAGTAATGTCTCTTTTGGTCTTTCCTTAGGAACTATAATTTTTGCCCTCTCTGGAGCAAATACTGAAGAAAATGACGCATATAAATATCTACACCACACCGCCATTAAGTATATGAAAACGACCCAACCCCATTTGATTAATAATTATAAAAATATTTGATTTTAATAACAATATTATTACCTTACTTAAGTTTTGTAGCCGACATTCAGTAAAATTATAGGAATGAAGATCTAATTTAAGATATTCTCTACATCTACTTATATAACCCCAAAACGTTTCACTTTCATATCATCAATATAGCAGTAATATGTATAATTAATGAAGAATAGTCACATCGTGGCATTAACTATAATAATATTTAGTTTCTAATAGTAATAATGTCAAACCACCTCAAATTTTGTAGATTTTAATATCCAATACATAGCTGTACTCAGAAAATTACACACCGCAGAATCAGACATATAAATTATTTTAGTAAGTCTTGAAGTTTTTAATAACCAATTGAATTTGAGCTCTAAATATCTTAGCAATCCTGCAGGTCATGGCCTTCGTGTAATAGCCTATTCTTTATTGTAGTGTGTGTTTTGTTTTATTCTAAAATGCAATTAGTCTCAAAACTGACGAAAGATGGATTTTGGAAAATAGGAAAATTATGAAGGAAAACTAACGCTTCACTGAAAGTTACTATTTTTATGAAAATCCTTGGATGCCAAGCTTCAAAATAAGGGTTCATTTATTAAAATCCGTTCTGCCGTTTACCCGTAATTTCCATTACCAGTTCAAATTTATATATAGCCTATTAACCTGTTGTATCCTATAGGATACTTTGTCAATTTAAGAGTTAAAATCAGTGAGGACCAAAGCTAGCACATAGGCGATCTCCATCACACATTATTCTACAACATCTCTGAAGGGTCTCGAGTGAAGGAGCAATTATATTAAACTTCATATATAGATAGATATATAATATAATCAAGATAAATACATGTGAATGTCGTCATCAAATAATATTAAACATTAATACCGTACAATAGAATTCATCAACACTGTACAATGGGTTATTTATCAATTTCGACTTGACAGCTCTCCTAAAAGCAGGATTAGATAAACTTCTCATATTCAGAGGGAGTCTGTTATATAAATTAAATGAAACATTGTCAAAAGTGTTCTGAATATTACTCTATTTATATTTCTTGTTATCTATGTTATTTATTTATGATATTTATGATTTATTTGTCAGTCAACTTTACAATTCACAGTTATGGTGGACCTTCACATTTCTGTTTTTCGATCCACCATCCCTTTAATACATACAACTCTTTTCTATTAGTGTATTCTTTGCCGAGAATTTCTTGATTACTTTCTAATGTTCTGTTAAGACTGAATTGCTATATGTCCTTCCCCCTCTATCCTCTTCTATTCTCTCCCTCCTACCTAGACTGTCTCCCTTCCATTTCTCGCTCACCTATTAAATATTGGATATTCCTTCCTTAATAATTTGCGTTATTTATTTATTTTCTTCTCTACCCTCAAATCCTACCTACTCTTCATCATTGTTTTCCAGCTATTTTCTCCTACATTACTTGCTGACTTTTTCGTTTACTCTATTTTACAACACTTACATCACTTTTTTTTCCTACCCTCTGTTTATTTACGTATTGATCCCTTTCTCTTCGCTTCACTCCTAAATTTCCTATTTTATTCCTCTTTCCATATATTTATTTCTATAATACTCCTACAGTTATAATACTCCTCATACTACTCTCAACCCATAGCATTGAAAAACATCAAATATCTAATTCGCTTAATTACACTTGCAATTTCTCTCTCATTCCACTTCACATTTGTTCTTTTTTCACTTTAATTCTCTTGTATTCATTATTTGATAGTCTATCTTATTACACTCTTACACTATCTTCTTACACTTAATACTTTTTCCTCTGTTCCTTTTCTTACACTTTTGCCACCCCTAACTTTCTTGCACTCACTTTTTAGCACTCTTTTTCTTCGCTAATAACCTCTCCAAAGCCCTGTCTATTCTGTCCTCACAATCACTAATATCTGGTAGTCGTTTCATTCCTTCACTCGTTCTTATCATATCTTCTCTTGCATTTCCTCCATTAGTCTTGTCTATGCTACTGACCTCTATCTATGTTATTATTATGAGTATAGTAATTATGAATATCAGAACACGACTTGTAATTTCCAATATTTTTTCTAACATGTAGGAGACATGTCAAGACAAACATAGACGCTACAGTAAGAATACCTTTATCAGCAAAGAGCGATCGACAGTAATCTCTAAAACCAGTTCTACATAATACTGACAGCTCTCTTTTGGTTGAAGAATGATTGCCCCACAAAAAGGTTCCATAATTAACCATAATTAAAGGTGATTATGAATAAATCCATAATAATAATAATAATAATAATAATAATAATAATAATAATAATAAAATGGAATCTGTCCAAAAACTCTACGCAAGACTCGACGGCTAAACCTATCTCAAGAATCTAAACGAAATGGAAATTAATGCTGACAAATATCAGAACTCTAAACTGCGAAAGGTGACTATTCTTGTGACAAATTTGGTATGTGACGTTTTGTCGTTGTCTAATGTAAAGTTTGTGACGAAAAACTGACTCTAAGATGCTGATAAGAATGAAAGCAACGCAATTCCAATGGAAACCTTTAGATATCAGCATTGTGCAATTGTAGTGTACATTTTTATGCGAGCTAGTGCGTAGTAGTTGTGCTTTTTATCAGATTAGACGCAACTCTGACAATGTGTTTACTTTCAGCACGAGAGAGAGAGAAAATGGAAGGAACAGATGCCTGAAACTTTGAAGTTAGATAAAGACGTTGCCTACATCATTTTTAATTTTGAAGGGTAGATCTTAAAGAAGGTGGACAACTACCCGCCCTTGTTGTTCACACATTATTAAAATAATTGTAAAATAATAATAATATTGAATATACTTACTTACTTACAAATGGCTTTTAAGGAACCCACAGGTTCATTGTCGGCCTCACATAAGCCAGCCAACGGTCCCTATCCTGCGCAAGATTAATCCACTCTCTACCATCATATCCCACCTCCTTCAAATACATTTTAATATTATCCTCCCATCTACGTGTCGGCCGTTCCAAAGGTATTTTTCCTTCCGGTCTCCCAACTAACACTCTATATGCATTCCTGGATTCGCCCGTACGTGCTACATGCCCTGCCCATCTCAAACGTCTGGATTTAATGTTCCTAATTATGTTAGGTGAAGAATACAATGCATGCAGTTCTGCGTTGTGTAACTTTCTCCATTCTCCTGTAACTTCATCCCTCTTAGGCCCAAATATTTTCCTAAGAACCTTATTCTCAAACATCCTTAATCTCTGTTCCTCTCTCAATGTGAGAGTCAAAGTTTTACAACCATACAGAAGAACCGGTAATATAACTGTTTTATAAATTCTAACTTTCAGATTTTTTTTACAGCAGACTAGACGACAAAAGCTTGTCAACCGAATAAAAACAAGCATTTCCCATATTTATTCTGCGTTTAATTTCCTTCCGAGTGTCATTTATATGTGTTACTGTTGCTTCAAGATATATGAATTTTTCCACCTCTTCGAAGGATAAAATATCTCCAGTTTTTATGTTTCCATTTCTTACAATATTGTGGTCATGAGACATAATCATATACTTTGTCTTTTCAGGATTTACGTCCAAACCTATCCCTTTACTTGCTTCAAGTAAAATTTTTATTATTATTAAAGCAAAATGGTTTTGATGCACTTGAAATACTCGGTGGAAAATTCTGAGCCCCAGGGGAAATTTCCCCTTCACCGGAATAACATCTGGATCGATCATAAATTATGATGCTTGTAACAACAGATCAGCAAATAAAAATTACAGTACATATCTGGACAATAAATGGCAGATAGCTATACACATGGTTTAGATTATGGCATGTTTGTACTCTCGTACACAGAAGGTAGACACTGATAAGGACCTGTAAAGTCTGGCATTGTTCTGCAAGATAACGGACACTTGTATTGACGTCACACATTCCAGATTCGTCATGCTTCTGTGGAGTCTTTTGTTTCAGCAATTGGAGGAAGCATTCCGTGTAAGTTCGACCTAATTGCTATTCCGCTCTTGACGAGCACAATAGTACGTACGAACTGATAGAGATAACAGTGTGTACTTTGCGTCTGTACATGTCGATAACGTATTGAGCATTAAGTGTCCTATCGCTAGCAAGAAGAATCTGCAGACAGTAGAATGGAATGCTCTTACTATTATCTGAATTATATTGTTTATACACTACATTGACTTATACATATGGGCTATTCCATCTCAAATCGACCGAAATATAGAGAAAATTGACCTTGAAATTTTTAAATACAATGAAACTTTTTCTGTCCGTAGACAACTATGATACAGTGCTTTGTGCAAAGTTTGAGGCATCAGAACTTCATAGTGTTTCAATTAAAAATATTTTAATTTATCGTATTTTCATAAAATTAACAACTTTAAACTGTTGTGGCTCCGAAACCCTGTCACCCAATGATCAAAATCATGGTTTATTTTGATGGTGAAAAGTTAAAGTTTATATTGACATGTAAACAGTTTTTCTTACTTTTTGTGGAAATGGAGAAATTTAGATTTTTCTTAATTAAGAAAAATCTACTCAGTTGGTAGAGCAGCTGGCTACGGACTGGAAGGTCCGGGGTTCGATCCCAGGTGGTAACAGGATTTTTTCTCGTTGCCAAACTTTCAGAACGGCCCCAAGGTTCACTCAGCCTTCTATAAAATTGAGTACTGGGTCTTTCCCGGGGGTAAAAGGCGGTCAGAGCGTGGTGCCGACCACACCACCTCATTCTAGTGCCGAGGTCATGGAAAGCATGGGGCTCTACCTCCATGCCCCCCAAGTGCCTTCATGGCATGTTACGGGGACACCTTTACCTTTTTTACCTTTTACCTTAATTAAGACACCTTTGCCCACGAAAAAATATTTTTTAAAATATATGGTTAGATTCCGCATTGAAAGTACAAATAAACACGTATTTTTTACTGGTGCAACGTTAATAAGAAAGTATTGAAAAATCAAATACAGAAAATAAATAGTACGCGCGTGAGCTAACCAGCTGACTGTGAGGGGGAGCTAGCCTAGGCAAGTAAGGCCAGGAGACATAAACACGTGATGTTTCGTCTAGTAGCGCATAGCTGGGCTAGCTTATCACAGGTTTTCATAAACACAGGAGTAAAATGACGCCCAAAGCTCGCTTATCTTCATCTCTCGGCCAGTGCTTGCTGTGTTGTGCCTTTCAAGTCTGGCGTGTGAATATAATTTATTTAATACCCCCGAAAATTATTGCCATGACACTAAGCAAACATTGCCGAATCCCTCTTAATAATGCAAGGTTTTTTCTCAATATTTTTTTTACATTTGTACAAATGGGCAAAAAGCCTAAAAGTAAGTAGAATCAGATTATTTGTCTCTCTGTATACAATAAAAATAAGGATTACTTCTTATCATAACCTACCAAATGTCAGCTTCAAAATGAGCTCTCGTTCAATGTTCTGCAGTAAATGATTCCAGAGTTCTGAGCGCTGAAAGAGGCTTGTTTTTCTAAAATACGCTAAATTTGTCGCTCAACAATACGAAAACCGTTTGACTTTCGATAGTATATTTTTGCAAATGCACTCTCCTCAGCACCTTGTATAAATAGGGAGAAAATTAGAGTATAAAAAAATGCGAGGTTTTTTACTGATCGATTTCATATGGAATAGCCCTTATGCATGGAACAATAAATAAATAAATAAACAAGTAAATAAATAAATAGGTTTATAACTAAATAAATAAGTAAACAAAATAAATCAATAAAAAGGCAACAGACAATGAAAACATACGTATGACACGCAGAAACATACAGGACATCCAAAAACGCATTCAAAAGTACACACATTTTATATATATATATACACACCTGTAAAAACTCTGTGGGTGTAATATAAAGGTAAAACTAAAACTAAAATTTTCTATACAACTTTTCCCGCAAATACTTGCTTTCAGAGTTATGATGCAAAATACCCTATCTTGCTAAGTATAAAATCATGGACCAGTAAAGCCTTTGGATGTGTAATGCTCGCCCACAAAGTGACTGCATTAGATGTTTGTTATTCGTACACCCCTACTACGTACAGTTGATTTCGACCTGATAAGACTTCGTTTGCAGTACGTAGGTATGCACTGATATTAGAATTTTACAGACTCCGTTCAACTCATTCCGAACTGTTTCATAGCTATTTTGATGTCACTGTTGTAGTTATGCTACGTTCAGAATTTGAGTGGCATAAACGAGCGCCTTCAGACGACCCCAAAGGTAGAAGTCTTGTGATCTGGCTGGCCAAGCAACGGGTGTTGCACAATCTATCTTACCGTACACAACTGAAGCCTACTGAACTAACGACAAAATGAATTTGTACCTACGGGACGTGATGACTGTAGGAATTGCAAAAGTGCCATACAATGAAACATACTTACTTACAGTGAACAAAGTCCTATCAGGTCGAAATAAACTGTAGTAGGGTGTACGAATAAGAAACATCTACCGCAGTCGCTATGTATGCGAACGTGACACAGGCGAAGGCTTTACTGGCCCATGTTTTTTATGATGAAGGATGAGTGGAACGGAGAAAAATTCTTTCCGGCACCGGGATTTGAACCCGGGTTTTCAGTTCTACGTGCTAACGCTCTATCCACTAAGCCACACCGGATTCCCATTCCGATGCCGAATTGAATCCTCTCAGTTTAACTTCCACCTCTTAGGTTCACTCTAGTGGCCAACCCTCATGCACTGCATCACAGATGTGTGACCGTGGCACAATGTCCAACACCTTAATGTGCAGAGGTGCACTCATTACGAGTGACTAAGTGGCCGGGATCCGACGGCATGAGTGCCGTCTTAAGTCACTAAGTGATTATTTTCACATATCATACTATAACGATGGAAATATCATATGGACTTCGGTACATTGTTATACCATGTTTTTTATGCCTGGCAAGATATGACACTATGCATCATAACTCTGAAAGTAAGGATTTGCGGGAAAAGTTGTATAGAACTTTTTAGTTTTATTTTTACCTCTACATTACACTCACAAAGTTTTTACAGGTATTTATGAATCACTCTGTATATATAGGCTACACTGTGTGTGTGTGTGTGTGTGTGTGTATATATATATATATATATATATATATATATATAATGCATAGGTACTGTACAAATAGGACAATATGTACGAACATAGAAATAAGTGTATAGGCCTACACACTGAAGTACTTGAAAATGCTAAAGCTTTGTCCGATATCTATATTTACTATATATGTCTTCTGTTTGAACCAAATAGGTATTCTAATTGTAGACTTTGCATGCGTTTAGTTTGAATTATATTTAATAATAGCATTTGTCTTTTGTTATGCGGTGAAGCCGCTAATATCTTATGAAATGATTATAACTATGCTCGAAAGGTTATTTGGATTTTAAAATCTTGGCGAACAATAAATAAGAATACAATAAAGTTACTATTTCTAACATAACTTACAACTAAATTCAAAATAGACAGAGTTCTACGTAAATAAATTCTGTCGGCTTTAACCACTCTCTTTTTTAGAAATCCTTGAAAACAAGAAAAAGAATCAAATACGATTACTATAGCACAGAGACTCTCATCAACACAGACGTAGAAAAACCTCTAAGCTATTTCCCAAATGGCACTATTTTGTGTTCAGGATGGAGAAAAGATGGCCGGTGTGAGGGTAAGGAAGTTTCCAGCAGAAAAGGAAACAATTGAGTGCTATCAAGGTTACAACCGGCGTAATGTCGTCGCCTTGTTATCTGGTACGTGGTTTCCGCTCCTTTTAACAGTTTTTGTAATGACTTCAATTATACGAATTGAAAACGTTACGAGAGGGAAGGAAATTTCAGCAATCATAAAGCCGTGGTAAGTGGGGTGTGGCGCATCCACTTGCAGTTTTGAGATGTGGAACCATAACAATTCGCGTTTTGTCACCGGAACACTCCTGAGGTCGTAAAGGAGGGTTCACCTGTTTGTGCCGCCCACTTCTCACTTTTATTTCTCTCCTAATATTGGTCATCCTGGTGCTATCGCAAATGAGAAACAGAGCTAAAAGATTTGTTGCTACTACTCTCTCCATAAATGAGCGGGTTTACGGCTTCCATTCATTTAGACAGTATAAAATAACAAATAAAAAGAAAGGAAAAATGGAGACAATACTGTGCTCTAACCACGAGAAAGTCTCTGCCGGATGAGACGAAGGGGGGTAATGCTGTGAATGAATGTTGATGTCATAAGGTGTCATAAGGTCACTCACGTGGGTACTCTTATCTCTATTGGCTAGCTCTCACAGCACAAATCATAACATTGATACAGACATATTGATACTACCCTAGTTACAAAATTAGATCACAGTTAATCTCCTGGTCTTTTAATCTCTTCATACAGGAAATAACATATGCAGGAGAGCGCATGGTTTTTAAACTGGCGTTATAACGGTTATATTATTTATCTACTTCGTTCCAATAGATGACGCAATAGTAAGCACATTCCTTCCCCGGTTGATCTCCTGGTTGGAGAACAGTAAACATATCAAGACAGAGGGATTCAAAGAGAAACGCAAGAAACAGATAACAGGTAAGTTTCAGTGAATAAAAAAATTACAAGGAATATGGCTGGAAGGAAAGTAAAGGGTAAAAAGTAAGCCAACGAAGCAAGAAATATAAACAAAATAATAAAAATAGAGAGAACTAAGATCAGATAAAACACAAAATATAATTACAAGGACAACAAGATGAACCCAACGAGAATAAGAAAACAACGGAAAGACAAAGAGGACAAGGAAAACAAAGGGACGACAAGAAGAACAATGGGAAGGCAAGGAGAACAAAGGGATGACAAAGAGAACACGGGGACAACAAGGACAACAAAATAATGACAAGGAGAACAAGGGGAAGGTAAGTAGGAAAAAGGGACGACAAGGAGAACAAGAGAACGACAAGGAGTACAAGGGGACGACAAGGAGAACAAGGGAACGATAAGGAGAACAAGGGGGCGACAAGGAGAAAAATATAATAACAGGGGAAACGAGAGGGATATAAGGGGAACAAGGTGAAGACAGGAAGAATAAGACAAAGATAAGAAGAACAAGAAAAAAATAAAAAGGAGAGTATTATGAGTACAAGGGGAAGACCAGGATTACAAAGAGAATACAAGTAGAAGGTGAAAACAAGGAAAAAATGTAAGGCAAGGAAAACAAGAAAAGTACTTGGAAAACAGGAGAAACGGGAAGAATAGGGAAAAGAGAAGGGAAACAAATGGACTAAAAGAAAAAAGGAGCAAAAGGAGAATAAACGTAAGACATACGAAACAAGAGGAATACAGGGAGAACAAGGGGGAAACAAGAGTAAGGCATAGACAAGGCGAATATAGAAGCTGAGTATCAATATAATACGTCCGTGTCTATGACTCTGTACTTCGTTCCATAATGTCTGACATTGCCGGCAGGGGAGAGAGAAGTATAACTTAATTGTTAATCAACCGATGGCAGAGATACCATTCCATGTTTGACTTGAAGTTGGGCGGTCTGAAGCGTTCTACTCCCGCCCAACTTCAAGTCAAGCGTGGAATGAGACCTCTGGCGTTGGTGGAAAGCAATAAATAATTATACTTCTCTCCTCCTCTGCCGGCAATGTTTATTTCTCCTATCAGACATTATGAAACGTAGTATAGTACTAGCGCGCTGGTCTTCTATCCAGGCGGCCCTGATTTGATTCCCGGCCAGATCGTGATAGAATTTGTGGTTGAAAATGTAGACGATGCACAGGTATTTTCTCAGGGTACTCTCATGCCCTCTATCATTCCACCAACAATATTCACTTTTTCCTAATTTCATCTATCATCTGTTATAGTAGAAATAGGCTGAAGTGAAGTCTTGGGGGTAATACAGGTTTCCGATGCTGATAAAGATAGGGTTTGGAACACAGACCAATGGAATTTATGAGGTTAGTCGTGTGCGGATAGAACCTGGCTCTACCAGGAACTGAAAAGGATGGCCCACCTGACGGCATCGGATTCACGAATGCCAGCCAGGATACCTGTCAGACTTGGACAAATTTCGCCTATACAGAGCGAACAATGAACCAAAGCATTCCTTAGTGTACAGAGCTGTCCCGGGTCCAGTGAAGTTAAGTCAAAATGGCATTATCCGAACTTTAGTTTAGAAAAAGTTGCTACACTTAGACACACAGACGGACGAACGCACAAACAGACGGCATACTAAAAATCACTAAAAACTAAATTCGTTATCAGAGATGCTGAAAAACGAGTGCAATTCTTTAGAAACTTCGAAATGTATCTTCTGCATCATCACAAATCTCTCTCTTTTCGTCATGCTAGGTGTCTTGATGTATACAATTCTAATATTAATATTTAATGTCTGTTTTATGTGCACTAGTTCCGCAAAATAAGTCGTACCAACTTTACTCTTAAAACGTCAGTAAGATGCCTTCTTTGATAAATGCTGAAAGTCCCTGCCGACCTTCATAAACTTCAGTGAAGACATTAAAGGTTACATAGATAAACCTCATATCATCAAAGATGGCGTTGGAGCTAAAAACAATTTCATCCGATGTGTACAAAAGCTTTACAGTGGAGATTTATTGAACATAAATATGACAGAACAGCAGGATACTGCAACAATCGCAGCAAGGAGGCAATCTAATGGCTTCCTCATCTATCGTCATAAACAACAAGCAGTCCACGAATGGAATGGACTCACAAGCTGATTTTCGAAATTTGAGAAAATGTCATTGTTAAACCAAAGGACAAGGGAACGATTTTCAATAAGAAAATTACATAGGATATTTCCAATAAATCTGTAGTATGTTATTCTTGTTTTGTGTTACCTCAAACAGTGACCTTGCATCATGTGACAACTATATGACAACCAAGTTTCGCTAATTTTTAATGTATGGATTTGATATATAATAATAATAATAATAATAATAATAATAATAATAATAATAATAATAATAATGATAATAATAATAATAATAATAATAATAATAATAATAATAATAATTTATTTAATCCGACAGGATTAAGGCCATAAGGCCTTCTCTTCCATCCTACCAGATAGCACATATAAATACAAAAAAAGAAATACAAACACTGATATATAAGGTGGTGGTGATGTTACTGATGATGACGATAATAATTATACGGTGATGGTGACGACAACGATTATCATCACTATTCATATCACTAAGAAAAAAAGTGAACGAAGAAAAAACTTATCTGAACCATGAATCAATAGAAAACAGAGCAGATTTAAGACGGACGAATGGAATCACAAATAGACTAACGAGTGAATGAGCCGATAATAGAATGGGTAAATATATTAATAATAATAATAATAATAATAATAATAATAATAATTTATTTCTCTTTGATTATACAGATGACATATAAAATTAGTACAGCCGAAGGAGCAAAAGCTACTTAATACAAATAAAATACAAAGACATATTACAGTGCATAATAAAATAAATAAACAAATGATGGTTCCAATGTGTCGATGAATGAACAAGTGAATATCTAAATGAGTAAATTAATAAAGTAATGAATATTTCAATATATAAATGAATGAACAAATTACTTTCAATGTATGAATGAACAAATAATTTCAATGTGAAGAAATCAATGAGTGTTTCAATGTTGAGTAAATAAATATAGTAATGTTTCAGTAAATACGTTAATCAATTTCAAAATATTTGAATGGATGAATGTTTCAATTTGACTGAATAAATTAATAATATTTCAATGAATATATCAACGAATGCTTCAATGTTTGAATTAATCAATCAATAAATATTTTGAAGTTTGATTGGCTAAATTAATGAATGTTCAAACGTTTGAATGAATTAATGAATATTTTAATGTTTCAATAAATCAATTGATGTTCTCGTACAATGTTTGAATACACTAATCAGTTAATGTTTCAATGTTTGAATCAACGATTGAATTAATGTTTTGGTATTTTAATGAGCGACTCAATTATTGTTTCAATGTTTGAGTGAATAAATTAATGAATACTGAAATATTTGGTTAAATCAATGAGCACTGAATTGAATATTGAAGGCAACAATTAGTTATCAGTAATAAGTAAAAGAATGGCATAATGAACGAATTACTGAATAAAGGAGAATAATAAATGATAAACTAGTTGACAAAAAGAATGATTGAACAATGGAAGGAATGAGCAGATTATTGAGTGAAGGAAAAGTGGAAAAACTGATTGATTAATTCGTATTGAAAAGCAATTGCAATACAATTTCATAGCATTATCAGGCGCTCCAACAACGTTACATCGTGTCTGAGTGGTCTGTGTAGTCAAGAAAGGACAATAAACAAAGAATTAACCAGTGTAATTGGATTCACCACGTCTCGTAGGCACGGAAATAGCCAACAGCTTCATTTTTAATGTTTGCTGGCCTGAAAGAGTTCATACGTAACAATAATTAAGCAATTTATCCACTTTAAGCCCAACTATTTTTAAAAGTTCTTGTGCTTGCTTCCGTCGAGTCATTTTCACTTAACACCCTGGCGCATTCGTCCCTCCATTTCTTCATGCACATTCCCTGGTGCCATTAGGGAGGTTATGGGGTCGAAGTCGGTGTTGGGGTTGGGGAGGAGTTGGCGGACCATGGCGTGGGCCCAGCTTCCATTAGCCAACAAGTCCGTCCTTCCACAGCCGTCGGCAAGCTCTGCCTCTTTTATAAGCCAGACCGCTCCATGACTATATACTGATATTACACGCTGCGGGACAATGGAGGAAGTGGGGAGTGGCTGAGGGGATTTAATCTGAGGTCCACAAACACAGCGACAACGTACCTTGACATGGGCTGAAGGCTTTCATTACTGAGACAAACACGATTTCTTGCTATGTTTTCTTGCTGCTCGTAACTGACTTGCCAGACAGCAAATATAATTCATGTTATACTGTGAAATATGAAGTAAGTGGAAACATTTACCAAAATACAGAATATAATGCAATGGAGTACTGGGTGTTCATTTCAAAGTGTGTCATGACGTCACTGTTGTGAGTCAGCGATTTGAAGCGAGTTTCAGGTTTTATGTCACAGAAGTTGCCTATTATTTAAAGGGCGTTCAATCTGAACTTGAGAACGTGTACGGTATAACTTGAACGTCGTAGCAACAGATGGCGGTCTGTACGGTCTGTGTGCTACCATAACCTCTTTCGAACTGTATTTTGCGCGGGCAAATCGTACGCAGGGTATTTGTTATCATCGGTAATGGCAACATTCCACATTACAAATTAAATGCTCCGTGTCCATGTTGACCGTCGAAGTTAATATCAACAAATACATAAGTAATCGTCTTAACCCTCTCTCCATAAAGAAATAAACTCACCACAGTACGTGTTTCCAAACAGTTCACATTCCTGCCACTAATGACAATACCGTACGTATCGATAAGTACTCTTCAGAATGAATGCCGTACTTTCTAGGCAACTTCTCTGGCACATAGGTAATACGCCTCTGCGGAAGTGTAGGAAGATTGAATTCTCTAGGCTCATCGGCTAGCCACATGACGGCATACAGCGAGCCATGACACACTTTGAACTGAACACGCAGTATTTCTTTGAGCTACCTTGGTAGTTCAGACAGCACAGCCCCGACTTACGATGCTGCTGACCTGAATTCAGATATCAGCGAGAGGAGCTGTATTTCTGGGGGACAGAGCCAAGGATGTGAGGGATTTTCTCGGGGTTCTCCTGTTTTCCTTCATCTTTTCTCCAAGACTCTTCACAATTCGCTTTCGTTATCATTTTCGTCTCGGAAAATAGAACATCTCTTTTGTTTACTTGATGCAGAATCGTCCGTCCGCCATGGTGGGTGTTTGTTGCGGTTCTTTGTTAGTTATTGTCCGGGATATAGGTATATTATGTAGGGTGACCGGATTCACATCGATAAAAAAGAGGACACAAAGCTTCAAAGGTCTAAAAAGGAGGACATGTCCGGACAAAAGAGGACGTCTGGTCACCCTGTATTATGTATTCTTTAATTAAATTCAATGCCTTCATGTGAGCCACGAGAACTGCTGATAAATAACATCACAATTGCTGTAGCTGACTCTTAATGGTGTCCAGAAGAGAACTAAACACCTGTACAAAAACGTTTGGAGCAAAGAATTTTGCATATTGGTAAAATTGTCACAATTCGGTGGGTTTCATCAACTAAAAGAACCCTGCAGGTTGTGTGGGAAAACTTTGAGAGTTGATATTCCCATTTGGAAAATGCTCAGAATTATGTGACAGGAGATCAGAAAGAAAGAGCTAAATATTGTGGTTTAGGCCTACGGAAACATTTGGCGAGTGTAGAATTTGTAGAAAATTTAGAAATAATGCTCGATGCACTGACAGAATTAGCTGATCTCTCTTGTGATCTTCAAAAGAGAGATGTGATACTGCCAACAACAGATAATGTCATCTAGTTTGCTGTGAAAAAATATGAAGTTAGAATTTATAAAATATTTATATTACCAGTTGTTCTGTATAGTTGTGAAACTTGGACTCTCACTTTGAGAGAGGAACAGGCATTAAGGGTGCTTAGGAGATGTGAAGTTACAGGAGAATGGAGAAAGTTACACAACACAGAACTGCACGCATTGTATTCTTCACCTGACATAATTAGGAACATTAAATCCAGACGTTTGTGATGGGCAGGGAATGTAGCACGTATGGGTGAATCCAGAAATGCATATAGAGTGTTAGTTGGGAGACCGGAAGGAAAAAGACCTTTGGGGAGGCCTAGATGGGAGGATAATATTAAAATAGATTTGAGGGAAGTGGGATATGATGATAGAGAGTGGATTAATCTTGCTCAGGATAGGGACCGATGGCGGGCTTATGTGAGGGCGGCAATGAACCTGCGGGTTCCTTAAAAGCCATTTGTAAGTAAGTAAGTAAGTAAGTAAGTAAGTAAGTAAGTAAGTAAGTAAGTAAGTAAGTAGGTAAGTAAGTAATAGCAGATAAATTGATAAAAATAGCTACTAGAGTATTTCAGTCATTGAAGCAAAATCCAGGCCATTACGCCAAGGTAGCTAATAGTATGACTAAATTAAGTACTCGTAAATTCACATCTGTGCCTCTGTCAAGACGCAATAACATACAAAGCATCAGTGCACGCCAGTTGTATAGGAGTCTTGCTGTCAATTTAGAATCAACATTATTAATTACTAGCCGTACACGTGCGCTCCGCTGCACCCGTTAGAAATAAATATAAAGTAATTACATAATTAAAATAGGACATTTGATCCAGGGAACATTCGTGTTTGATAGAAGGATAAATCGTTTAATATGCCATGTACTTAATTTAAATTGTATTTAAAATATTAAAATGCGATCATTTTGATCCAGAGACACTCATTTGGTTCAATGACAATTCCTTTAACATGTTTCTTAATTGTTATTACCAATTATTTTTGGAAAAGCGAAAATTAACAGAAAAACTTTGGCTACAGATTAATTATTATATTTACATTATATTATATTATATTATATTATATTATATTATATTATATTATATTATATTATATTATATTATATTATATTATGTAAAAAGTGTGTTGATAACGGATGTACTCGAATTAGAAAGTTTTTAATTTGTTGTGGGAGCTCTTGAATCTCAAGAGCAACAACTTTTACAACAGCGCAACATAATCTGCTTGGCTCATTATCCAATTTTTTTGCATTGCATTTATTGGATATGTATTTTATGTACTTTAACACGATTCAATTGAGCATAGTTAAAATTTGAATTATAAAATAATGGATTGCTAAGCTAACGTACTATTACTGCATACTAAATCAATACACTCTCGTTGTTCGTTAATTCTCCGAGATAAAAATGAATATGTTCATAAACATTATTATAAGAAATACAGGAAATGAATATACAGAATAACCTATCAAGTTTTCTGTGCATAAGAAGCTATTTTAATCTTACCTGTCCTCATTTCACTCAAAAGTTACTGTAATAACATTATAGCATTATGTCCATCCAGAGAAACTACACTTTCCAATGATGAAATAATAATTAATTATACAAATCGGTTAATTTAGCTTCCGATATATTACTTCATACAAATACATAAACATTGTCTGTAGGCTATGTTTCATAGCTTTCGATTGTTGTGTCCAAGGTCCCTTATAGACGAAGTCATTTGTTTTTTATTTCAATACACCGCCTTAGATGGCAGCTATTTTAATTTTAAAACTCATTTATCTCATTAAATATCAGCCCTATCAAAATTGTTCACAGAATAAAACTTATCAGAAATCATTTTTAAAGAAACTTTTGTTATGTAACATATTTCACAAACATCAATAATAAGCGAGTTATTTCGATTTATTTAATTCAGGAACCCTTATAACCCCCCTTTTAAATAACGTATTTTGAATACCATATAGCATATAATCTAAGTTACAACGAACTTAATTTATATTCCAATTTTCATCGAAATCGGTTCAGCCATTATCGCGTGAAAAGGTAACAAACATACAGACAGACATACAAACAAAAATTTCAAAAAAGCGATTTTCGGTTTCAGGGTGGTTAATTATGTATGTTAGGACCAATTATTTTTGGAAAATCGAAAATTACCAGAAAAATTTCGGCTACAGATTTATTATTAGTATAGATTCAGTCATCTCACAGAGGAATGAATGAAGATTTGTAAAATAATAGTAACTATAATGATCTTCTTTGTCATTTAACTGTGTTAAACCCATCCGAATGGCCTAGGGAGCTAGATGCAGAGTGCGAATTAACGAGGGGGGGGGAGGATTTTCTCTCTGTTTGAAAGTTATCTCCCTCTCATAAATCCATATTAACATTCCTGCCAGGAATAACTTCTATCGCCCCCTCACAAAGTATAATTTTATTGTTTTAATACGAATATACTTTAGAATTTATAAGTTAGGTTTACTTTTGCTTATAGTAGGCGTTATTACAGCATAGTTTTTATTTATAGTCCTAGATTCATAGACATACTAGTGTAGTAGACATTCGAACTTTTAGGGGGGCAGACTGTAATTCTGGCCATTATTTGGTATTTCGAGAATTAAGAGAAAGACTATCAGTAGCCAAGCGAGTAGAGCAACAAGTCAATATTAGTAAATTCAATGTTCTGAAATTAAAGGATGAGGAAATTAAGCACATTATGAGGTCGAAATTTCGAATAGGTTTGCCACTTTAGGAAGTTCCGACGAAGTTGAGAAAGAGTTAGATGTTAATAGCGTGTGGGAAAATATCAGAGATAGTATCAAAATTACAGCGAAGCAGAGCATAGATTATTATGAAACTAAGAAAAAGAAAACGTGGTTTGATGAAAATTGTTGCATGGTAATAGAAACAGGCAAAATTGAAATTCTTACAGGATCCAGTTGAGGAGAAGAGAGATAATTGTTTCAATGAAAGACGGGAAGCAAGTCGTACACTTAAGAACAAAAAAGAGAGATTACTTGAAGGAAAAACTGAATGAGGTAGAAACAAATAGTAAGAATAAAAACATTCGAGATTTATATAAGGGTATAAAGGAACTTAACGGATATCAGGCAAGGATGAACGTGATCAAGGATGAGAATGGTGGCTTGTTTGCAAACTCTCATTCAACCCTGAATAGATGGAAGAACTATTTTGCGCAACTACTAAATGTACATAGGCCAAATAGAAATGATCGGGACGAAATTCAAATACAAACTGCTGAGCCATTTATACTCGAACTCGAACCCACACTTTCAGAAGTCGAAATTGCGATAGAAAATCTGAAAAATTACAAGTCTCCAGGTATCGATCAAATTCCTGCAGAATTAATACAAGAGGGTGGAAGCGCATTATCTAACGAAATTTATAAACTTGCGAGTTCCTTAAAAGCCATTTGTAAGTAAGTCTTAGGTTCATTGAATTTACCATATTTATTTATAGTTAGAATTACATTTACATTTTATTTTTTATTGCTGTAATTACTGTAATTCTATTACTGTAATTATTGTAATGCTATTATTGTATAATATATATCACTGACACCGGGTGTATACCCAATAAAATTGTAGTGTTAATACATACATACATACATACATACATACATACATACATACATACATACATACATACATACATACATACATACAGCAAAGAAAATAATATTATGCATTATCATCACCGGCAAGCTGACAACAATCAATAACTTAGGAATTACACATCTTATCTTAAGCCTGCTCATGGATATAATTATTATGATCAAGTTGCAAAACAAGCAACTCAGTGCGACCAAGCTTTGAGCCGTATCGAATGAGGATAATAATAATTTTATGTGGTATTTTCCATCTAATCTAATCATCAGAAATCTTAATTCGCACCCTGGTTAGATGTAATGTATGGAGAAGAAAGTATAGTGCACCTCTATAATAAATATAGAATCTCAGATTGCAGGAAAGTTATTAGAGCTTTCAGACAGTACAAATACTATAGAAATTGTGAAAGAAAGCCAGATGATATCTTGCCACTTCTTTGCGCTTCGGACACTATTGCTATATCAACAGCTGAGTGTGAATGGTCATTTAGCTTCAGAATGACTCTGTAACCCCAGGAAGAAAATAAATGCTCTTTTGGCGGGACATAGCTGATGTTCATGTTTATCAATTTAACTGAACCTCCTGTTTCTGAATTCGACCCACTGCAATATGTGAAGTCTTTGGTGTCAACTGGGAAGCGATCAGCAGAATTATTCTCCTGTCGTAAAAGAAAAATGGCTGCAGAACATCATCCCTTGAAAACAGCCTGAAAAATTTTAAAGAGTTTGATGAGTACCGATAGTTCAAATTTTCCAACTAAAGCCCTGCCAGTTACTCGTGAAAGAAATTTAATAAAAATATATTTATTTCATTTATTAACCCAGATATGCCTGAAATATTTTTTTTTGCAATTTTTATATATTTTTCAAATCTCATTTAATGCAGTATATAACTGAAGTATTTGTATGGTGTCGAAACATTCTAGTTGTAACTGGTTGAGCTAGAAACAGGTGTCCTTTTAAAAGGACAGTAGGCATATGAGCATACATTTTGAGGAATAATTGTATACTATGCTTACATGAAAGGAAACAATGTAATTGTTGTAATTTACAATTATTAATGTTATTATTATTATTAACAAATTATTACGTTGTTATTTTATTATAGTTTCTTTATTATTACTACTAATATTATTCTGAAGAATGATGCATTGTGGCTAAATTCGTTTTATCTCTGGAATGCTTTCGTCATTGAATAGTACCGTATTGCTATTGATACGTAAAAATAAGTAATAGGCGAAAAGAATGTTGGAGTTTCTAGGAGGAGGTTATATTGGGAGAGAAGTGACGATACATATAATGAAGCAATTGCTGTGGCAATGTCGAAAGATAGATTTCAGTTCATTTTCTAAAATCTACATTGTTATGACAATGACAATTTAGATAGAAAATAAGACCTCTTCCAAAAATACTAAATGAAAAACAATAGAAACTTATGTCCGTTCAATACCTCCCTCCAGAACATCACCAGTCCTCCACTTGTAAACAGATCCTGCTGTGCAAATCTGACTTTCAGGTATATCTCCCTGTGAAGCAGACTTGAATAATTTCAAGGGAAAAATTGTTCCGGAGCCGGGTATCGATCCCGGGACCTTTGGCTTAGTGCACCAACGCTCTACCGACTAGCTACCCAGCAACTGCACTCGACTCTGTCTCAACTGTTCCCTTCATATCCACACACCTCAATGGGCTGACAAGACGCCAGAAACCCAATTTTGAGTGCACACGATCTCTGTGTGGTATTTGTAGGCTACATTATAGTGATATGTCTGTATTTGAGATGAAATTTCGCCTGTAGCATAATTTTCAAACGTAGATAGCATTTCATACAGGAAAATCCACTAAAATTGAAAAAGCGAAACAATTTCAAAATATATGGGGATATGCCTACTGTCCTTTTAAAAGGACACATAAGTTTTCGTCATTGTCATGTCGAAATGAATAGATATTTCGAACACATTCTGGTTTCACGTTATATTTATGTTTATTAGGAGTCATTTAATCTACAACAATTTGTAAAATAATTCCGAACTGTAAAAATATTTAACATTCTTATCTGCTTTGCGTCTCGGATGCCATAGCTGAAATAAACGAACAACTCTCACGTCCACATCTCAAACTCAACGATGACCAGAACTCTAATTACCAGTCTTACCACACCTAGCAAGCCTCTAATTAAGACCAGTAATAGTGACACCTGTGAAAAAGCAAATGCGTTGACTGTAGAGAGGGTAATTTGAAACATTGACAACTGTCCTTTTAATAGGACAGTAGGCATATCTGGGTTAAACTTTATGCACCTAAGGTCAATCGTAGAAAATGTGCTCGTTTAAAAATACAATTACACAATTGCATGTATAAAAAATTACTTCTGCATTGTGAAACAAATCAATTACAATGTAATTAATGTAAAATGACATTTGTATCGTTTATCTCCAACAGCTTTTGCATATTTTTTTTTTTGTAAAATTAAATTAAAAAAATTATTAGCAATATTTCGTACTTATTGTTCACTCTATATATTAAGATTTATATTCAGGTAAAAATAAGTTTTTATACAGACAAATTATCGCAGGATGTCGGGAAAAGTACATTTGTTCCTTTATTAGAAAGCCCAGAAAAAAGACCTCATAGGCTTAATACGAACTACCAACTAATAGGCACAAATGTAATGCTGCTTTGCATGTGCCACAGACTCGTTACCTTTTACGTACATTTGGATGACTGACGTAATCAGTTTAGTTTATATGCGCCATCAGTATTCTCGTGGGAATGTCCCAACCCCAATTAACATTCACACCTATCCTCATGTATATTGAAGGTGATGCTATGTCACAGAACGTGAGCGTTGCGTGGTACACGAAAAGGGTTTTATAGACGGCCTTGGTATTACAAACAAAATCGATTGCCATAAATATATGAGCATGGTCACTGTATCTTTGTTTGGAATATGCAGGATAACAAGAATAAGATATCTGAAATTTCAAACTCAAATATCTAGCAAAATAATTTATTTAGGCGCTAACATTTGTAGGAAGTTTTTCAGATTTTTTTTCTCCATTTAGTAGCCTTAAATTTTAACACTTCGAAGTTTTGTAGACATGAAAACCATACTAGATTTCCTTACGCTAAATAGTATCGGCGCTGATGGTTGGATATCATCGATAATAATCTCTCTTTCAGGTGATGGTGTTTACTGTGTTCTTTATAAATTCCCACATGAAGAAATCCACTGGTGTGAATAGTCGTGAGAAAGCATCAATCGACAATACACGGTAACTTTTGAAGTGTTACGAGTGTACTTATTATACAGAGTGTCTCGTTTTTTTATACCTTAATAATGTGCACCGTACACTTGAAAACAAATAAATATTCCATATCGATGGTATTTAGATAAAAGGACTTATCCCAAAAATAAAATATTTTTCAGGAAGAACAATACATTAAATTTTAACACATTATTATTAGGTAGGTATCTTTTATGAAGAAATGTAAACATAAGGTTTGCGGACCTTTCGTCCACAATTTGTTTCGTCCATTACCTTTCATCCACTTACTTTCGTCCACGTTCTCTTGTCCACAACCCGAGGTCCATACAATTTACGTCCATCCATATATTTTATCCATGCCTTTTATGTCCATAACCTTTCGTCCATCTTAGAGTACATAATTTCCACTTACAACTACAATAGAAATATTGTCATTATTGTCATCTGTTTCTTAGATACGTTTCATTTTCCTTTGGATATTAAAAAAAATATGGCAAAGATTGTACATCCACGTCGCAGGCAACCAATGGATAATGCTACCACTTCCATTCAGTCAGCAAACATGGAAGAAGAAGTTATTGGACATGTGATGATCGACAGAATTGTAATGCAAGAAGCATTTGGAAGTTTCTGGAAGTCTTGCTGAATGAACAGGTATCAAATGAGGAGGTAATTACTCAATAAAATTGTTGGGAAGACAGACGCGAGTCCGTGCATCATTAAGTCAGACATATGTCAATAATCATGAACGCATTAGGGAAATGGTTAGGACGACGGCCGGCTGGAAACATATCGGAGAGGAATTTCATACAGATTAAAAATTGAAGTTCTTCATATATACTGTATATACACACACTCGCACGCACGCACGGACGCACACACACACATATAGTAGGTTATTTTACGACGCTGTATCAGCATCTCAGGTTATTTAGCCCCTGAATGAGATGAAGGTGATAATGCCAGTGAAATGAGTCCGGGGTCCAGCACCGATAGTTACCCAGAATTTGCTCATATTGGATTGAGGGAAAACTCCGAAAAAACCTCAACCAGGTAACTTGCCCCGACCGGGATTCGAACCAGAGCAACCTAGTTTCGCGGTCAGACTCGCTAACCTTTACTCCACAGGTGTGGACTGAAGTTCTTCAGGAAGAAGAAAATAATGACTAATCATTTTTACGATACAAACAGTAACATTCTACAATAAATATAAATTTAAATAAACTACATTTTCACTAAATGAAATACGTATGTTTCATGTAATCTATTTTTTTGTCATAGTAGACGAAATATTCAGTGGACGAAGCATAAAAATGAACTAAATGGCCAGTGGACGAACCTTAATGGATGAATCATGAAATGGACAAATGTGTCAGTGGACAAAAGAAAATGTGGACGAAACGTAGTGGACCAAAAGCCCTATAACGAAACATAATTGTCAATAAAATTATTAGGGTGTACAGAGGATACTTATAGGTTCAATAAGTAGTAATTCTTGCAATGTTTGTATAGAGAGTGATGGCGGATTAAAAACTGGAATAGCCTACATCTAATTCGCCATGACGTGAACAAAGATTGATGAAATAAATAAATAAATAAATAAATAAATAAATAAATAAATAAATAAATAAATAAATAAATAAATAAATAAATAAATAAATAAATAAATTGTGAATAACATATCTTCACATTTTTTAAATTATATTTTAACTAATTGGACTAATTACAGCAAAAAATCAAATTAAAATATGAGATTAGCCCTTTAACCTAAATACCATCGATATTACGAACTGTTTATATTATTATTTTACTATTTTGTTATTATTAGTATTATTATACTATTATTATACTATTATTATTATTATTATTATTATTATTATTATTATTATTATTATTATTATTATTATTATTATTATTATTGTCTCATTTAGTTTGACTTACTGTTCACATTTTATTATGCCTTTTCCTTTTTTTCTATATGTTATACGTGTTTCTATATGTTATAATATATTATGTCTCATTCCTACTGATTTGTTGTTTACATTGTATTATGACTATCTACTTCAGTTGTGTTTGTGTGTATGCTGTACTTTGTAAATTTGTAGTGTTTTTTGTAACACAGCTTTACTCCTGGTTGAGAGTTAGAGAAGACCTTGGGCTCCGGTTGAATGCAGTTCGTATATGATCAACCGTTTGTTTCTTCGGTTATTTTTTTTCTTGGGATGTTTGCCTGTTTGTGAAATCAAGAATCCTGTCTCTTTCAGAGTTCTATCCTGCTGCAAAATTGATTTCGACGTAGATCCACGTTGAATTCTAGACGAAATCGTCGTCGAACTCTGGTAACAGATTTAAATTCAGCAATCCAAAGCACGCACTTCACTTTTTAATGTGGTTTCCACATTTTACGTTCAATTAGAATGATTACTGTTGACTGTTAGCAATTCGTGACTTAAATCGCAATGATAAATCGTATCTTTTTTTGTTTTCTTCAATTTTCTTGCTTTTTTCTTTAGATTTCTAGCATTGTTGTTACCGGTAGAGAAATAAAATATTGGAGAGTTTCTGTCTGCATCCTGTGCTTGTGCTGTGCTTGTGAAAAGTGGCATAAGTCAGTTTCCACAAACAGTTTTTAATAATTTATTGACAACTTACGGAACATCTGCTCGCTTGGTAAAAGAGACATAAGTATTTCTCCCATTACAATAATTCATACAGAAGAAAATCAAATCGACATAAACCAGTGTGAAGGCAGTTTTTTTTTCCTTCTCCAGTAAAATTAACATTTTTGACTTGTGCCACATTTCCCGAGCACTACAGAATATAATAATAAAATATCCTTCTGAAATATATGATGAACAATTATTTCATGATACCTCAAGCCCGGACACGGTGTAGGTATACATATATATCTTTTTTATATACTCAACCCCATTTACCGAGTCATGATATGTCTTCCAAGTATGTACTATATAATTGTTTGTCTTCGGAATAATAAGTATATATATGCTTTCACGTGTTAATTAACTGAGTTACCTTGTTGGCTAGTTTCAGCTGGTGGGCTATCATCAGAACTGGGTGGTCTTCACGCCTTCTGATCACGTTTCTTGTGAGGGTGTGTTTGTGTAATGTGATGTGGAGTCAAAGAGTGTTTGTGTTCTGAAATTGAGTTATGTGTTGAGGATTTGATGCGGGTGCGTTTTTGTGTGTCTGTATATTTCGTATTGTTCTAGTGTGTTTAGTTTCTGGTTTTTCGATTGGAGATGTAGAATTTCCATGTCTGTGTTTATGTTGCTGTAGATGTGGTTGGCATTTGTGATGTGTTCTGCGTATGTGGAACTGTTTTGTAATTTGGTTATGGCTGTGATGTGTTTTTTGTAACGTGTTTGAAATAATCTGCCTGTCTGTCCTATGTAGAAGTTTTTTGTAGGTATTGCATTTGAGTTCTGATGATAGCTCACCGGCTGGACCTAGTCAATAAGATAACCTAGTTAATTAACACGTGAAAGCATATTTATATACTTTATATTCCAAAATGATAAAGTGTTAGAAGTTATGTAATTAAGATGTATAATTATTTGTCTTTATGTTTTATATATTTTTTGCTCCATGTTCAGAAAAGAATAACTTTTTGTTTCAAAAGTTGTTGCTATATTAACGCAAAATTTATTTATTTATTCATTTATTTTACTAATAATTGTAACAAAATATAATATATACAGGAAAACTTTAGCTCGCCCCTGAAAGAGTAGAACTCGTGCTCAGGAGCGGATTCCTGAATTGAAATTAAGAAGTATATAATACAATTTGTCTTATATCTGCTACACAATAAGAATATATAAATTTAAATTTACAATTTTTCAATTTTTATAAAGTCCATACATAACTTTTTAAATTTAATACTAGAACTATTAGAATTGACAAGATTAGGACATTTAAATATAAATTTGTTATATATATTCTTGGGCCTAAATTACTACTATGATTAAATACTGTAGCAGTGTTGCATTTTGGTTCAAACAACCTTAAATGATCCATACCTTTTGTTTCATAACTATGAGAATGCAATTCAAAATTATTTCGATTTTTATGTATGAATTTTATTAATACAATATAATAAATTTGTCTTATCTTAAGAAGAACATTAAAGTCTAAAAACAATTTTTGAGATGGAAAATCAATAGGTTTATGAAGAGTTTATGAAGATATGTTTTAATTATTTTATTCTGTAATAAATAAAGTGGATTAAAATTGCATTTGAATAAGCTACCCCATCCTATAATTCCATACATAATTATCGATTGAAATAAAGTTAAGTATATTGTGCATAATAAACTTATTGACAAGTAATTCCTTAATAAAACAAAATAATATATTATTTTACGAAATTTATTACAAAGATAATTAATGTGTTGGTTCCATTTTAAGAGATTATCGAAAATTATGCCATAATAAAATGAAATTAAAATATATTTTTATTTTAGATGGTTATTTAACGACGCTGTATCAACTACTAGGTTATTTAGCGTCGATGAGATTGGTGATAGCGAGATGATATTTGGCGAGATGAGGGCGAGAATTCGCCTTAGATTACCTTGCAAATTAAAAAAAAAAATATATATATATATAGTAAAAATAATAAACAATTATCTTTGTTTCGACGTGAATTCTTAATTTTAATAAAATTTGTCTCTGATTTGTCTTTTCATTTCATTCATTGCATTCCATAGATGTTACATTAAGATTTGGAATAAGTCAAAATTTTAAAATATTACAATTAAGTTTACAATTTTTACCATTTTTGGCGAGATGTAGTGAGATGAGGTGAGGCCGAGGATTCGCCAACAGACTACCTGACATTTGTCTTATGATTGAGGAAAACCTCGGAAAAACCCAACCAGGTAATCAGACCAAACTGGGATGAAGTGATGTGAGGCCGAGGACCTTTATTAATCTAGCTGATTTTGACTTATGAAGTATTAGCACAGTCTAGAATATACAGTAACGAAGCTTGAGTTGTGAAGGTACTAGAAACAACAGACTGTGCCGGTACTATTTCGCATTGTTTGTGATGAGGCGATAGTAGCGATCGTAGTGGTTAGCAACTATCTATGGATGCATATTTCCTACGTATTGAGCTTCGTGACTGTATATACTAGACTGTGGTATTAGGCCTACGATCTTTTGGAATTACAGCGAAATATAAAATTAGTCATGAGATCAGCCCTATTTACCGGCCGGTGGTCGATCTTTCAGGTACTATCTTTGAAGTTTGCATGTTTGATGCAATGCACGACGGGTTAAAGCATAGTTGATGTATATCCCTACGTCATTGGTAATCAATGACCTGGAACAGCTTATCTGGCAATAGTAATGTGACATTCCTTTGCAAACCGATGGAGAGCTACAGTGTATGTGTATGTGCAAATGAATGCAGGCAGATATTTACGTGTGGATGGTCATGGCTTCCCGTCGCAGCTTGCACAATACGCCGGACGTATAATCGATAGGCGCGGGTCGCGGGCGGGGTTCAACTAATTATAACGAGCGACTTCCTACCTGTCACTGTTGCGCGGGCCTTTTGCCTTGTGCGTAACTGCATTTGAACCGGGGAACTCGCATTATCGTTTCGAGACACGTTACGCCGCTGCTAAGTCGGTTTACAAACGTTCTGCATCCCCACTTATGATTAATTAAGCTGGTGGAGGCAAGTTCGTACTAATTCAACTTCAAGTAAGAGAAGCAGGATTGTTCCAAAAAGACGACACCGTTTAAAACGCAAAATTGTGGATATAAGGGGACACCTAAACTACGATGATGACACCGAAGACGATGTTACCACAGTCTACTATATAAAGTCGCGAAGCTTAATATGTAGTAAAAATGCAAACATGGGTAGTTTCCCACCACTAGGATCGCTACTATCGCCTCATCATCGCAGATCTCTCTCCTAGCAGACGACAAAATATGTTACACTTTCGTTGTCGTGTTCTTTTGGAAAAATTAACACCTTCCTTCCATTATTGAAATATTAAATGCATAAAGTTAATTTATTATTTTAATGAAGTATATTAAATTCCACCATAAACTCGAAGATACCTGCAAGAAATAGGTTAATATTTTTGTTTGTGCAAAACGAACTGAAATTTACTATAATCGCTTCACTCATTCAAGATTATAGCGATAATTAACTATGAAACCAATAAATATTAATTTGCATTTCCCTTTACAACAATAATAATGGAAATATGAATTAATGGAGTAACTTACGTGTACCGGTACTTGTAGTGTAGGCTTACGCAGTTAACAAAGTGGGATGAAGTTAAGCAATAATAATCACACCAGAATTGGAAATAAAACGTGATCAATAAATTTTATTGTAACAGACTTTTTCTACGTCTCTAGTAAAGTAACAAATAAAAATAACAACAAAATTAACAGCTATAATTAAAAACATATCTTTTGAAGAAAAAAGTAGGCCTAAGCAATAATAATCCCACCAGAATTGAAAATAAAACGTGATCAATAAATTTCATTAAAACAAACTTAATTTTTCTACGTCTCTAGTAAAATATTATTATTCCAATTATTGTATTTTAGCCATTAACATTTTTATTACAACCAATAACGAACATTTCACAAGCATCAATGTGAAATACGCAACGAGCTAGCACTCGATGGAAATACGACACAGTCCAAAGTCGACCGTCGACAGTCTATTGTTTCTAGTTGCTAACCGCTTGGAGCGCTTTATCACGAGATTTGCAAAAAATCACCTCAAGCTTCGCGACTCTATATAGTAGACTGTGATGTTACTACAACTACTACTACTACTACTACTACTACTACTACTACTACTACTAATACTACTACTACTACTACTACTACTACTACTACTAATAATAATAATAATAATAATAATAATAATAATAATAATAATAATGTCTCAGTGAAGCGTACAGCAGAGTCCGACGCTTTTCCAATTCACTGCATGCATTATCACTAAGGACCGGATTTTTATGTAATATCAAGGTGTGAAATATGTACATATTTATGTAAGAAAAATAAGTTGAATATGTACCAAAATATGTAAAATCATGAAAATATTTAATATCAATATCTGGCAGCTACAGGATAGGTAAGACTCTCCAGATGTGATTTCATAGAGCACCCAACTTTTTTACCGCACACTTGACACATCAGTATTTTTCCATCTGTAGTAAAAGCTTCGTCCATCGCAATCAATGATTTTATTTTTGTCGTTAGGGTTGAAGATACAGGTGCCATATTAGTTAGTTAAAAGCAGTAGATAAACTCACTTGCACTTTATACTGTAAGTACTAAAACTAGAGAACTGAGTGAAATGAATGACACAACAGTACTGCAAGCACTGTTTCGCTTTACTGGATTAGGAGAAAATAAGAGGAGATGTGGTACACATGCATTTTAGCTGCTTCCTGTAAGAAACAAAGTACCAACTGAAATCTCAAACTATAGGCATTTACAAACTGTTGTTTGAAAAGTGACATTCCTGTTTCATTCAGAAGGGTAGAATTATTCCAGACGAGAACCATACTTTCTAATTGCTCGGAAAATCCCATTTCCGTATAGGTCTACTAAATTTAAAGTAAAGAGATCAAGCAATAACCTGAAAAGCTATTTATTTTAATCTTTCAACATCTTTCCAGTTTGTTCATTTACTCCAGCTTTTTTTTTCAAAAGTCGGCTACTTTATTGCGGCTCATGTCAGACTTGACACGGGTTTTCCCTGGAAGGATTAGGAAGAAGGTGGGTAAGGTTGCAAATTGCATGGGAACGGCTTATTAAGACGTGTGCAGAACAATTATAGTTCGAGACAAATGATGTCGTCCTCGTCTCATTCCACCGCATGAAGGCAACGCTACTTTCTGAGCGATTTTTACAATACAAGATAGTTGTATGAGAAAGGTTGCCTTTTGCTCTCTCATATTTACAATGGGTGGTACGGGGTGAGTGCCTCTGTTACTTCCTGGAACTAAGGACGTTATGTTTCGTCCCGAAATATATCCTTTCTTGGGTAGGTAAAAAGGCTTTTTAAATCTGTGTATTTCAAACTGTAAACTTCCCCAGCAGAAGTTTTTTTTTTTCCTTTTAGAGAAATGAACGATGTAAAAATGAATAAAACCCTTAAATATGTAGATTTATGTAATACCAAGCCATAATATGTAATGTGGGGTAAATATGTAAAAATATGTAGTATCAAATTTTAATATATTAATGGTAATTACAAGATTCGCAAAGATTTGTTATTTATATACAATTAGGTTGAAAGGAATATAATATGTAATTACATAAAAATCCGGTTCCTAATTATCACCTTTACTTTTTAACTTTGCTCTAGAATATGCCATTAGGAAAGTCCAGGATAACACACAGAAATTTGGAATTGAACGGGTTACATCAGCTGACTGTTTATGCGGATGACATGAACGTGAATATGTTAGGAGAAAATTCACAAACGTTAAGGAAAACACGGGAATTTTACTTGAAGCAAGTAAAGATTTAGGTTTGCAAATAAATCCCAAAATAAGCGAATTATATGATTATGTCTCAAGACCAGAACTTAGTACGAAATTGAAACATAAAAATTAAAAATTAATCTTTTGAAAAGATGGAAAAATTCAAATACCCTATCTTGGAGCAACATTAGCAAATATAAATTACACTCGAGAAGCAATTAAACATAGAATACATATGGAAAATTCCTGCTATTATTCGGTTGAGAAGCTTTTGTCATCTAGTCTGCTTTCAAAAGAACTGCAAGTTAGAATTTGTAAAACAGTTATATTACTGGTTGTTCTGTATGGTTGTGAAACTTGGACTCTCACTTTGAGAAAGTAACAGAGGTTAAGGATGTTTTAAAATAAGGTGCTTAGCAAAATATTTCGGGCTTCATCTATCATAATTCGGAACATTAAATACAGACGTTTGAGATGGGTAGGGCATGTAGTATGTATGAGTGAATCCAGAAATGCATATAGTGTGTCAGTTGGAAAATACTAGGGAAAAAGACCTTTGGTGAGGCCGAGACGTAGTTTGAGAGAATAATATTAAAAAGGATTTGAGGAAGGTGGGATATGATGTTAGGGCTGGATTAATCTTGCTCAGGATAGGGACCGATGGAGGGCTTATATGAGGACGACAATGAACCTCCGGGTTCCTTAAAAATCATTTGCAAGTAGGTAAGCTAGTAATAATTTTAGTCTTGCTTCGTCCTGTCAATGACATTTTCTCCACCATCATTGTCATTGTCTTCATCAGCCATCATAATCATATTTATCATCTTTATTTCGTCATCTTTTCTTCACGTACTGTATGCCACTGTTACCGTCAAAACCCGAAATTCATAAAAACTAGTTTCAACTAGTAAAAAAATAGTTTAAGCAAACAAAATCATAACAAAAGGTGTATATGCAAGGCCTACCAAAAGTCTAAACAAACCAAACCTAACCTGTCACTGATTCTATAACTTACGATAACTAGTTTTCTATCTAAATTTGTTTTTATTAGCTGAAACTCGTTTTGATGGATTTCGGGTTTTAATGGTAACATCGCCATTAAGATAGACTTGAATTTAAGGGCACTAAAATGTACTTGTATGTTAGACAGCTAAAATATGTTTGCAAAATAGTACTGGTAAAATAGGCACTTAAAATAGTAATACAAACCCTCAATCTTTTTTAATAAACAACAATTAAGCAATAAAAAATGACAAAACTTTCATTCATAAATTTACTTTGCAATATATGACAATCATCTTTTCCAAATTGTCCACTGTCAAGCTGTTTCTTTTGTTAGTCAGTATCAGTTTGTATGCGGAGAAGGTTTGCTTCACTCAGAGGTCAGAGGGGCATAATTAAACTTACTTACATTAATTATAACTTCAATTTCAACAGGAGAATGGTATTTCCGCCAAACGCCATTCCTGAGAATTCTATGAGCCACTGTCGTACAAATGTACTATTTGATGATTTCTGTCCAGACATCTCTATACGTTTTCAACTTCACTTAAAACACACGTATTAAGAAAAGACAACAGAACGCATATGAATCCTGATAGTTTTAAGTTTATACTGCTATTATTTCACAAGTTGAGAAGTTTAAAAAAACTGTTCATAATTTAAAATGACAATTGTTGGTTTTAACTATGTACAGTCTTAGAAAAAAGTTTCGTCGCATAGATACTTTGTAAGTCCCAGAAAGGAGGCAGTGCGCATGATCAGAGAACGAGCGACCTGATTCACAAGAGAAGGACTAGTTGAGGTAAGAGAACTAGTTTTATGCAAATCTGGCTTTCAGGTAAAGCTCCCTGTGAAGCAGACCTTAATAAAAGGTAAAAATTGTTCCGGGGCCGGATATCGATCGGTCCCGGGACCTTTGGCTGAACGCACCAATGCTCTACAGACTGAGCTACCCAGGAACTTCACCCCACACCGTACAGGAACTTCACCTGACACCGTCTCATATTCGGGTGAGATTCCTGGACGGTATGGGATGAAGTTCCTGGGTAGCTCAGTCGGTAGAGCGATGGTGCGTTCAGTCAAAGGTCCCGGGATCGATTGAAATTATTCAATATTAGTTTCATTTCGTTGTATGTCTGCTCATGCGCACTGCCTCCTTTCTGGGACTTACAAAGTGTCTGAGCGACAAAACTTTCTTCTAAGACTGTATATAGTAAGCCTATAGATATGTTAAGTTTGTGTCTTTTATTCTTCTAAATAGGCCTCTTAGTAAACATGCTTAGAATTCAATTTTTAACGTGTGGAAATTGGCTCTTTAGGTAGGGTGGCTACTAAAAACCATGAAATAGACACTAAAGATCCAAATAGGCATTTTAAAGTACTTTAAAAAGCTCTACCAATCTTCAATGATTTTCCATGAAACGTGGACACGTTTTAATTTTTTATAAATCGATGTTCAAGGAACAACATAGGCAATTACCCTAAAATCTCTAGTCTAAACATCATCAATTTCCTATCCGTCATCTTCGTCAACGTTGTCATCTTTTCTTTCATTACTATTGTCACTATATTGGACCATTGCCGTCATGTTATCATCATCCTCATCATCATGATGTCTTACTATAATCGCCATGATAATTATCTAGTTATCATCACAGTTCTTGGGATCTTCATTATATCATTGTCGTAATTATCATAATTGTCATCATCTACAACTAATCACTGTTGTCATAAATATCATCATCATCATCATCAACACCATCGTTGTTATAATAATTGTGATAATAATGTCATGTCGATAAGCTTATGTGACGAAAGAAAAGTTTTCTCCGAATAATTAATTGCTCAATTATTTATATATCTTAACCTAATTTGTCTACTTAGTTGAAAAATGGCATTCAGTAAAAGTTTTCGCTTCAAAGTAGGTCTACTTGAACGAAAAAGAGGACAAGAATAAGAATAAATATAGAAAAAAGGAAGTTGGGAAGAATCGTAAAAAGTTTGTTTTGACGAAGATTAGCTCAGAAGTGGTTAAATAAAACACATATAGGCCTAAGACATTTATAGAATTGTATCTCGATCTTAAGAGAAAGGAAGAAGAAATAAAAATTATTAAATAAATGAATTCAATAAAATATTTGAATAATACAAAAATATAAATTAACAAAAATAAAATGTTAAAAAATTTAAATTTATAGTTATTAATCACAATCAGTCAACCAACTAGTAAATAAATAAATAAATAAATAAATAAATAAATAAATAAATAAATAAATAAATAAATAAATAAATAAATAAATAAATAAATAAATAAATAAATAAATAAATAAATAAATCAGATAGTGGTAAAACCAGAGTGAACTGTAATGACAAAGTATTTATCTCATGCCTCCATGTCAATTACAGAATCAGAGCACTCATTACAATCAGATACCGAACTGCTGAAGCTGTTAGCCCTGTGAACTAGCAGTTCACTTATTTTCGCTTTGTTTAAATTTACATTCTATTACAAAGAAGGTTCAGTTTAAGTAGGTGGCTATATTATGTTAATAGCAGTCCGTGTTCGGAATGTATGGCAGTAGATATTATTAAGTGGATCATTATAGTTTTTATACATTTCAATACATTTATATTTTACTTTATGGGCTCACGTAAGAGTCCAGAGAGGGCAGGCCGCTCGGCAGACATCAGGATCGATCTACGAGACACCTGGCATGTTACACACAAAACTTACACTTTTTGTGTCCCAATTCAATTACCTGAATATCCCTAGTGGCCCTTCGATAAAGATGTATTTAGGTCAATGAAACACGTTAGATGCTGTAAAACATCTTCGTTTTCTGGTCATTTTATAGACAGGTTATATCATTCTTACTCTTAACGTTTTCGAGGTATGGCACTTTGAAGTCCGCGTCATATTTTGTTACATTTTAAACGGACGATTTCGTTGCAGTGTTTGTTGAATGGCGAGAGAGAGAGAGAGAGAGAGAGAGAGAGAGAGAGAGAGAGAGAGACAAACGGAATGAAAACATTGAACGAAAGTATGAAAGATAGAACGAAAGTATGAAAGATAGAAAGGATTCTCGTATTTTAAAACATCACTGTTTAATGAGGCATAGGCCTACGTGAGATTTACGTTTCATCAATAATTTTCTATTTTGTCCTAGCATTGTCCCGCATTGTACAATAGACGTCTTTCATTTGTTTGCATTCCCATCGTGCCTCCTACTGTACCACAGAGCATAATGGCGGGATGTGTAATCGCTACAGAAGTGACTGACGCCATACAGTCTAAAAAGATGCCAAGTTTCTCAGTTCACCGCTAGAGGACCCTAGTATCCAAGGCAAGCTTCTCGACTGAATAGTTGAATGCATTTGTGAAGTTCAGTCGCCGCTCAATTACCTTTTGCATATCATTTGCTATTAACCCGGGAGAAAACATGGGAGCTCTCTGCTTGCTTTGTAGTGTTGCATTGCAATTAGTGCTGCGAACAGACTCCATTAGTGAACTTGACTGTAACCACGGAGGCCATTTGCACTGAATACAAACTGTTTGTCTTGCGGTGCTCATAGGTCAACAGAAACAATTGGAGAAACAAGGACGATATTCAATTGGACGAAAATGTCTGTACATAACATTAGGAACTGTTCACCATCGCACAAACTTGGGTTTATAGACTGTTAGTTTATCATTCGCGTGTATTATTTTTTACACAATTTAAATAATTAAAGTACCCATTTGAAATACACCCATTACAAATATTTACCCTATGTGATTAATTGAAGAGTATGTGAGAATTTTTCGAATTGAAATTTGATTTAACCCACCAATAGATCCAATAAGAACTGATGTTAGCGGTTTGTATAACTAAACATAGTCCTAATAGTAAACCACTTTGAGATAACTTAAATAATTAAGTTAAAAAGTTTTAGAGAAAAGCATATGTTTTGAATAGGAATACAAATCCCAATGATCATAAACAAGGAGCTCTATAAGATAATTGAGATCCATATACAGCGGCTAATCAACTAAAAATTTTAATTCCTGTTGGTACTGCAATAATTATAGTGGCTGGGTGCATTTATTGTTACTTAGTTCCCATTACAGTGCAGTTATACCAGTACTTTGGAATAATATTACTCTGCTCGTTTTCAAACTCTTCCTCGATTTTGTAAAAAGCACTTCCCAAACTTGTGTCGTAATATACTATTCTCCTTTTAGTGTAATTAAATAAAAAATCACCTTCTGCGCTTTGAAAAGCTGTTTCTGATTTCGAAGTACAGTTCAGTTTTTTTTCGAGAACATAATTCATTGTTATTAATACTGTTCGAACACATTATTTATTTTAAATTAATATCACTTATGCGCTTCTGCTATCTATGGACGACTGCTAAATACTATAAAGACTAACAAATCACAACACTTATAAACAGCACTCGTATATACATTACATAGGTTCATCGGTCTGAAATCCGTTAAACATCGAAGGATGTCATCTATAAATTTAAAAACTTCTTCCAATGAGTGTTAAATGAATTATGATTACAAAATTAGGAAAGTATTGATCAAAGTGCGATCTCATCAATTAACAAACATGCAACATGTATATTTTGCTGACGTCTTGCTGGTGTACATCTTTCCGATTGTCCACACCTGTGGAGTAACGGTTAGCGCGTCTGGCCGCGAAACCAGGTGGCCCGGATTCGATTCCCGGTCGGGGCAAGTTACCTGGTTGAGGTTTTTTCCGGGGTTTTCCCTCAACCCAACATGAGCAAATGCTGGGTAACTTTCGGTGTTGGACCCCAGGCTCATTTCACCGGCATTATCACCTTCAACTCATTCAGACGCTAAATAATTCAGACGCTAAATAACCTAAGCTGTTGATAAAGCGTCGTAAAATAACCACTAACCCTAACACTCTTTCCGATCCAGGTATACTGATGGGATATACAGTAAAACCGTACGTAGTTCTCAAAGGGAAATGAGACTTTTTTTTTTTCTTCGAGTTTTCTTGTTCGGTTCACTGCTACAACGAGATTTTAACTATCCAGAGGGACACACAGAGATTGAGAATGGGGAAAGAATGTTAAAAAGTTTATTAAGACATTCAGACTCCCTTGGGATTTCATGCAAGTTAAGTGAATCTTTTGTTTTACTCTTAGTTTCTTTTTAAAACGAGGAGGCACTAGCAAGAGCTTCTACATTCAGCAAATAACATCGAGTAAAGGAAGTTCTTAGCGTTAAAAGAACCAACACTTTACACCGCAAAACAGGAATTTCACTTCCTTTTGGTTTGCTTACACACATACGAGTTAGTGATTGGTTATTATTTAGTTAACAATAGTTTTCAGTGAAGTGGTGACTGAGGCACGATGAATGTTTGGCACCGGTACGGGGATAATGAAGTCATGTTTATTTATCTCTCTACGTCAACTTAGTATGTTTTTGTCGTTATAAGAAGTGTACAAGAATATATTGTAATGCTATGGGAACTGTTTCAAAATTTTCAAGACAAAACGCAATGTTGTCAGAATTTTAAAACTCAGATTCCCTCCATACTGCTAGAGAAACTAGCGCTGAGGTATTCCTGTGATTTTGGAAGTAGAAATGGTTGAATTTGTAAGGGATTATTTTGCGGAGACGGATTTGAAAAGTCTAGAATTTTATAGGAAAATATTTGAAGAAGGAAATTGTTCGAAAATGTAGTAAATTATGTCTGATATGAGAGGTGCGTGATAATGGAAGTGGGGACATATGTGGTTTCTAGTAAAGCAAAGGTTACGATGTAATGTGAAAAACGCAAAACATGTATTAATTCAATAACCACTGAAAAACAGGAAGCACAATTATGAAATAAACACACTGTCACCAAAGTTATTTTGGTATGACTGGTAAGATAGTTGAAGGTGCATAAGCGGAGTAGGAAGGGAACTAACTCAGCGCTAGTTTAAGGGGTTACATACAGCTTACAGCAGTAAAATTTTGGAAATATTCAATATTTTTTTTTCCTCCATTACTGTATCCTGTACAATAATAAAAATTAGTGTGTGTAAAATACTGTCCTTCTGCTATATGAAAAAAGTATTTTTACGATTAAAAAAATTATTTACATTCTTTTTACTCTACTCAACTTTCTTCTCAAAACCTGTCCAACATTCAGTGATGAAATTTTTTTAGTGTATTTGTGCATGTCATATTTACAATATGATGCAAGATCACTTCTCTACCTTTGATAAAAAAAATACATTAAAAAAAATGGTCAAATATCAGTATTTTCTGTTACACAAAATTAAAAAATATATATATTTATTAAGGAATGTAGTTGAAAGAGCATGATAATGTAAACATGAGTTTCAGTAGAAAAAATAAAAGCAAGAGAACATGAATAAGTTAAAAAGTTTTTTAGTTATGAGGGAAACGCTTCATCACTGCAAAGTTAACTGCCAACATATTGAATTTTGAAAAAAAAAAAAAAAAAAAAATATATATATAGTAGTATATATAGGGTAGTATCGGACATCGGGTAATATCGGACAGTGAGTTTCTTTCATATACCACACGATGATAGTACCTGATTGACATGGTTACGTTTCTGTGATGTCGCCTAGAGAAACGTAACCATGTCATTCAGGTACTACCATATGGTGGTAGATGAAAGAAACGCACTGTCCGATACTACCCGCTGTCCGATACTACCCGACTCTCCCCTATATAATTTTTTTTAATTGCAAAAATATTTTTTATAGCAGAAAGGCAGTGTTTTATACATACCAATTTTCATTGTTGTATAAGATACAGTAATGGAGAAAAAAATGTTGAATTTTTCCAAAAATTTTATTGCTGTAAGCTGTACCTAACCCCTTAACCAATCCCCTTTCAGGAATAAAAAATTCCTCCCTCTCAGCAAAATTAAATATCTCAGAAAAGGTTGCAATAACACAACAACATCAATTTAGGAATTATAACAAGTGCAATAGGCAGTGCTTCTTACCAAGAAGATTACTATGATAATAATTATAATAATACAGTTCATAGTGTTTATTATAAAGTAAAGAAAATTTTGTCTTGCCAATAGGTCATGACTTTAAAAAACAATGCAGCAAATAAACAAAGAAACGAATCTCTTTAATTTATATATTATAATGCAATGCAAATAAACACAGACATAGTCATCAACATAATAATAATCGCCCCCGGAAACTTCCATTACCACAATGTCCAGCATCTTAAAGTAGCCTCGGCATTCTATTTCCATTTCTAACACTGGACTGTAATATTTAATTCATTTATTACGATTCTAACCAGCCTTTGAATGCAGAGTGTGAAAGCCATTCGCTCAAAAGCCTGAAGTTTTATCCCTTTAAATTTTAGAAAATTCTTCGCACTTGTTTAAACTTTAGGAGTACCATACCCAGTGTTCGATTCTTCGCTATTCATACCAATAACTTTAAAATAGCAGGTCTAAACAACCAATAAGTAAAAATTGTTTCATATTGTAATTCAAATATGTTTCTTACAAATTCTAAGTTCTATAATATTTAAGAGACCAACACTTAAAATACAGTAGGCCTACAGATCTATCTCACAACACTACTATTTCACACTTCATTCTTACTGACTAGTATTAGTAGTTCACAAAATACAACATATTGACACTTAAAGAAGATGCAGAACGAAGGGAAACTAACTCTGAACTGAACTGGCTGAACTATTTAAAAAAATCTCTCTCTCTCTTTTGTGATGCTATTGTATGTATGTGTGTGCGTGCGTGCGTGTGTGTATGTATGTATGTATCCAATGTCTACCCACTTCACTTTACGTGATTCGGGTTCCACATATCGTCCCTCCTCTGGCAAACTAGCGAAAGTGCAAATTGTTAATTTTTCAAGAGAGCTAAAACAAACTTTGATTGCTCACGTAAAATCAAGTATTATTCTTACATGGTTTGTTTCATGTGTTAAAAAAATAGTTTACCAACTTGTGTGAGATTAGTTTCGGTTTGTGTGCTTTTCTTTGTTTTAAGGGCAGAAATGGCAGTTTCGTTACTTTGCCTGAGTGATATTATTACACATCCCATCTGTCATCATGGTGCAAAATGTTGAATCTGCACTACAACCGTTATTGTTTTACTAATGATTATGATTTAAGTAGTTACATTTGTACTTAGAAATTAGAGGGATTGAAAGGAAATAAGAAGTGTATATAATATTTTATTAGGACATTTTATTTACGAGTTGATTTTTTTTATTTTATTAGGTTATTTTAAGACGCTTTATCAACAGCTTAGGTTATTTAGCGTCTGAATGAGATGAAGGTGATAATGCCGGTGAAATGAGTCTGGGGTTCAACACCGAAAGTTACCCAGCATTTGCTTATATTGGGTTGAGGGAAAACCCTGGAAAAAACCTCAACCAGGTAACTTGCCCCGACCGGGAATCGAACCCGGGCCATCTGGTTTCGCGGCTAGACGCGCTAACTGTTACTCCACAGGTGTGGGCTTCACGAGTTGAGGGCACATTCAAGAAATAACAACTTTTTTTTGATCAGTAATAATTAAAAAAAAAACTTTTGTTTTCTTTAATAATACTTTTCCAATCTATTCTTGGTCTGACTCCTCTGAAATATTTGGCTCTGCTAAAGCATCTCTCACAGTTGCTGATGATGGAAGACTTTCATAAAATCCATGATATGCCTTCGAGATTTGCAGATCATCACAAAGTTCTTGCAGATCCTTCCGTTTGGCATCAGATATACATAATCTTGCACAGTAAGGTTTCACTGGTTCAGACTTTAATGGGCGGCCCCTTCGTTGTTTGAAAGTGAACCTTTTGAAGTAGCTATCTTCATACCCAGTCTTTATCTGAACCGTACACGGTGCATCCTTTGTGTAACGAAACCACACAGTTTGTCGGAAGGGCAAAGAAGTATTCTCTTCCTCAGCTGTAAAATTATTCTTGTTTTGGTTGAAGTCAAGGAAGTCATCATGTACCAATGAAGATACATTGCAGGGTGATGGATTCTTTCGTGCACTCCTTATCTGTTGAACCTACCCTTCTGGAGTGTACACTGGGAGTTGTTTTGCAGACATAAATATGTTTTGATGTATAGAGTCGCACTCCATTAAACTATGTCCTGATTCAAAATAAATATGATCAATCTGCTGATCATACATACAAAATTTGTGTTTTTATTTTGCTGTCCTCCGCAGCTGTCTGACATCATCATTACAGTCTCAGCATTAGGGTATTTCATGAGGTAAGAGTAAACGCAAGTTGAAATTTCCATGCTTCCTCTCTTTCCTTCAGTCTCATCTCATATAAAATATTCTACTGAAACATCACCTAAATTGTAAACTGTTAAATTATACACATCCAACGTCCTTACATAGAAAAGTGGACCCTGAGCTCCTTTTGGGGTACTTAAAACAGCCTGCAAATCGAATTCAAATGCCAACATTGTTTTGTTATTCTTTGTTTTCTCTTTACCAACGTCTTTCAAATTACGGGCAGCTTCTTTCCTCTCCACATGTTCTTTGTACGATTCTTTTTCATTTTCAGTTAATTTCCTTGTTTTCTTTTTTTCTACAGCCGTGAAACCAGGTGGCCCGGGTTCGATTCCCGGTCGGGGCAAGTTACCTGGTTGAGGTTTTTTTTCGGGGTTTTCCCTCAATCCTATACGAGTAAATGCTGTGTAACTTTCGGTGCTAGATCCCGGACTCACTTCACCGGCATTATCACCTTCATCTCATTCAGACGCTAAATAACCTAAGACGTTAATAAAGCGCCGTAAAATAACCTACTAAAAATATATATATTGAACAAGTTTTCCAGTGATCCTTCTTAGGAACATGGAAGGTAATTTTGTATTCACGGAAAATTCTCCTGTACTTTTCAATACTTGCACAATATCTTGTTTCTGAGTCATGACATTTCTTTTCGTACAGTTCATACATTTCTGTAATGTTTAGAATGGTTCCAGATATCTGTATTCACTTTTCCTCCGGCAGTAGTGTGATTCTACGCTCGGGAAAGACAGTATGTGTTCCCTAATGAATGCTTCGTCTTCTGTATTAAGCTTGTTCTTTGGTTCATGTCTCCCTCTCATCTCAGGAAGTAAAATTCGTTGTTCAGTGACTTCACATAGTGCTCCCCTCACTAAACCTTCGGTGATATTTAATGTGTCCAGAAAAAACTCGCGACAAACAAAAACCGCGGGACAATTCTAACAATCCCACAGCTGAGCCGGCACTTTCGTTAATTTGCCGTAGTGAATATTGACGACTTCCACAATAATGACTATGGTAAACTAACAACAGTGCAGATTCGCTACTTCTGCATAGTCTAATATACTAGCATCGTAGTTCGGTGAAAAAAGCACAGCTTATTGTAGCCATAAAGAAGGAGCTGCAGATACGATACTTTGCCAGAGTGTAGTTCTTATGTAGATTGTACAGTGTAGACCTTAAGTGAAGATTCGCTAATTTGTCACTTTCGCTAGTTTGCCAGAGGGGGGACGATATAGCGGATGGAAGGCAGGACTGTGATCCATTTTCTAGTTGCACACCTCTTCGGCGGACCACGTTTGTACATGGTATGCATCTGTTGAGAGTTACGTCGTGTATTAGGGTGAGTGTATGTATAAATGTTCGTGTAGTGTAGTGTATAGAATGGGTGGTGATGATGATGATGAGGAAGGGAGAATGAGAAACCCGGTGCCGGCACTAGCCTACTCCCGTCGAATAGCATCAAAGGGGCCACCAGGCTTAACGTTCGTCCCCGTCCGACGGACGAATCACTATCAACAGTGACATGTCTTCACTTCATATTATGCACTGCGGAGAGATTTGGGATTTAACCCATGCTATTGTTCGTCATTATTTCCAAATCTTTACCTGAAGGTAAATAAAGCAACTAAAGTTTAATTATGTGAATTTATAAGCTCATTAATGTAACAATCTCATATTATAACGGTATATCATATTTAAATATTTATTTCAAATAATTCCTTTAAAAACTCAAATAATAATACCGCTACGTCTACAATACTTCAAAGGATCTCGAATTCGACCATCTTTGTAAAAAGAAAGAACTACCGCCATCAGTAAAAGTATATAAAATTTCCGTTTTGTGAAATTTTTCCCGCCATCTGACAACACTGGTATAGCAGTGTCGCCAACTCATTGTTGTCAGACTTTGAACCTAATGTTCTCCCCGAAATGAGCATTAATTCCTGTTCTGGCAAAAAGATTCTCGCCCTTCTATCATACTTAAATATCTATAAAATAATGGAGGACTTAATTTATTTTGAATTGTCAAATCAATGCGTCTTTGGCAAACAATGGAACAGTAAAACAAATAAACAAGGATTCATTTTAATTTTTCTCTTCTATTACAGCGAAAACAAAATAGACGTTAAGAGAAAGCATCCATCTACAAAACTTCCACTTCCACGTTTTTAGTTGTGAATGAAAAGCCTACACCAAAGACGTTATAGGTATGCACAAGCATTATAAGACCACATGACGTATTATTTTGATTACCGTGTCTCACAGTGAACAACACTGAACGTTCAGTTCACAAAAATGTTCCCTTCTGTTAACGCCGACAATCTTTAAATGAGCGAAATCACAGCCATTTTAAATTAATTAATTATTTTCATTCCAGTAAGTCCCAAGTACAACACTCCTTCAACGTTAATGTCATTTCTAGAGCCAGGAAGTTTATGTATTTGCATATATTTTTTCCTTTGGCTGTAATTAATTATTGATTAATAAATTATTTTCACGAATCATCAAAATTGAAGCTTATCATTCATTAATAATGTTCTGCCCAAGGGCAGGTCTTTCACTGCAAACCCAGCATTCTACAATATTTCTTATTTTCTACCTTCCTCTTAGTCTCCGCTTATGACACATATCTCTTAATGTCATCTATCATCTGATATCTTCTTCTGCCCCGAACTCTTTTCCCTTTCACCATTCTTTCCAGTGCATCCTTCAGAAGGCATAAAGCTTCATTCATTTAGTGTTCTGCCCAAGGGCAGTTCTTTCACTGCAAACCCAACTTTCTCCAATCTTTCCTATTTTCTGTCTTCCTCTTTGTCTCCTAATATGATGAATTTATCTTAATGCTGTTTATCATCTGATATTTTCTTCTGCCCCGAACTCTTCTCCCGTTCACCATTCCTTCCAGTGTATCCTTCAGTAGGCTGTTTCTTCTCAGGCAGTGACCCAACCAATTCCTTCCTCTTCCTGGTTAGTTTCAGCATCAATCTTTCTTCACCCACTCTTTCCAACACAGCTTCATTTCTTATTCTGTCTGTATCAACCAAATTTTTATGTTGCATATATTTCAATATATTGGCTTTTTTATATAAGTACATACTATTTCACGATATTTATATGATTCTGGCATATTTTCGCGTTTAAGCTCATTACAGCTGATTTTATGTTGCATAAAAATACATAATTTGGATTTTTAAAATCAAAGTATCATATTATATTTTTGACTAGTTGAAAGCACCTGGCGTTCCCCGGATTGTCCTTTTCTTCTTCTTCTTCTTCTTCTTCTTCTTCTTCTTCTTCTTCTTCTTCTTCTAAATTAAACTCGTTGTTAGACTTTTCGGAAATCTCAGAAACTGAACTACAGACAACCAAAACGAATTGTCTTTACCAAGATTTTCTCATCCATAAAGTTGAATCTTTACATAGTATCATTTACATGAATTAATGAACTTTTTAGCCAAATGCCGGGAAAGATTAACTCAATTTAAAACAACTGTAGGTCAGGCATGTATGTATGTATGTATGTATGTATGTATGTATGTATGTATGTATGTATGTATGTATGTATGTATGTATGTGTGTATGTATGTATATACAGGGCATATCAAATGTCCGGTAACACTTTCAATAGGACGTGCTGGAGTAAGGGACAGATGTTTCATGACATGGCCACCAAGGTCACCATGACTGCATGTGACTTTTTTCTATGGGGTTAACTAAAGGACCGTGTGTTTGTACCGCCTTTGCCACGTGATTTAGAGGAACTAAAAACCAGAATTCGAGAAGCTGCCGCCACGGTCACAGAGGATATGTTGAAAAGGGTATGTGAAGAGTTTGATTATTATCGTTTGGACATCTGCCGAGTAATTCGTGGTTCACACATTGAATCTCTGTAAGGTGTAAACAGAACTTTGAGAGTTTGACTTTAAACTGACGTGTGTTTGAAGTGCTATCATTAGTAGTTTTGTGTAATAAAATATTTAAAGTGTTACCGGACTTTTGATATGCTCTGTGTGTGTGTGTGTATATATATATATATATATATATATATATATATATATATATATATATATATATTGTGGCGTAGTTAAGGCCGCCAGAATTCTCTTCTACATCACCAGAAATACAAATAAAATAATAGAAAATCAAACTATAAATAAAATAAAACCAAACTAAAATATATACAGGCTACAGCCCCACAAACTTTAACAAGGAATTCCCTTGTTCCCAGTTTGAACCCGTGGGTGCCATCGTGAGCCAAAATTTCTCTCTGTATCGGTCGTAGCAAAGAATGAATATATACATATATAATTTAATTTATATTGGAAGATTTTTTTTTTACCCCTTGATCGCTGTACGCCCGCTTATATAATACCCAGTTTTTTTTAATTATGACTTGAGAAATTGTATGTCAAAAATTCAGAACATATTAATTATATTATTTTATACACATAATACAGATACAATATAAACTCACAATAAGTCATTTTTTAACATAAAGACTAATATTCTGAGAGAGGCATGTCGGTATTTTAGAAATTAAGAGATTGTTCTTTCCACAACGCATAACATACTACATTGGCAACGTGATTATAATGATAGAATTTCACAGTAATAAATTTTCGGACATGAATAACAATAGCCTAAGTATATTTTAGAATTAATACAGTGTTATTTTCAGTGGGCTTACGTACAGTCACATACTACATTAGGAACAAGACAAAAGCATCATAGAAATGCTTTTTGATACAGTATGTGAAAAACACGCAGTTTTTAAGTTAGTGTTTGCAACTTTGAGCTAATGTCCTTGAGCTTCATTTTAATAGATGGCCATTACAAATGAAGCAAGAATGATGGATGTCACTTTCTTGTCCAAAATGAACTAAGACTGTCAATGCATAGCTTAAGACATATAGAATGTACATAGAGAGTTATATGGCATTAACACTGATAATCATTGTCCAGTAATGATCGCAAAATCTCAGTTAAGCTTTGAGCGCTAAGCATTTCAAACTTTCAATTGTTTCTCCTGCAAAATGTATTCCAAATGACATCCATCATTCTTGCAAGTGGGCTCTTCAAATGCTAGTCGCATTGAAATCGCAGTTGCTTAAAATCGAAAGGCATTTTAGTATTTATCATAGGAATACATGGGATAAAAACATCTTCTTTCGTTTTGACAGTTAATATTGTCACTTCTATTACGTTTTTCATGAGTTTTTTCTCACTAATTCTCAATCCATTGCATAATTTGGTGGGTCAATATTTTTCGCAATAGTACTATTGGTGATTCAAAATTAGGTATTCAATTATGTGATAGTAAACCTTGTGGTTTCAAAAAATTCAGTTGGATAAACACAACCTGCTCACTTTGTATAACTGCAATCGAGAAATTCATAATACGGCCCTGGACTGTGTAAATATACTGTACTTATTGTACAGAGTGATTTATATAGAACTGACACATTTCTTTCATTAATTGTTTCAAAACGAATTGTGCTAGCGACAACTTATTATACCTAAAATGTAGAGGAATTTTGGGAGATTATTTACCTCTATAGCAAATGTTGAAAATGTCCTCCATCCTGCATAAGGCACAACTCAACACGTCGTTCCATGTTACTGGCCACTCGTTGGAGGACTCTGTTGTTAGCTTGAATCTCCTGTGTAATGTTGTGCTTCAGATCGTCCAATGTCTGGGGACGTGTGGCGTAAATCCTGTCTTTTAAGTAACCCCATAGAAAGAAGTCCGGCGTTGTCAAATCCGGAGATCTCGGTGGCCACAGCTACTCAAAGGGCATACCAGAGAGAATTTGGTGTTCGCAATCCTCCCAAAAGAAGCACAATACTGGGACTGGTAAACAAATTGGAAACAACTGGATCTCTGGTGAATGAAAAGGGTAAGCATCGTTCATCTAGGCTTCCCACGGTTGTTGTTGACGTAAGAGCACGACTGGAGCAGTCACCCAAAAAATCATTAAGACGTTTGTCGCAGGAGACAGGGTACACCTACTCAATGTGTCAGAGAGCCTAAAGCCATGTAGGGTTACGGTTGTTCATCAACTACAGGAACCAGATAAGAATAAAAGATTGAATTATTGTCGTTGGTTTCAGACGTTCATTGTGCAAAATCCTGCCATATTGTCCATCACATGGTTCACAGATGCAGCATGGTTCCATTTATCCGGTTATGTGACGACCGAATAATTTCCAGGAACCTGTGGCCACCGAGATCTCCAGATTTGACAACGCCGGACTTCTTTCTATGGGGTTACTTAAAAGCCAGGGTTTACGCCACACGTCCCAAGACATTGGACGATCTGAAGCACAACATTACACAGGAGATTCAAGCTAACAACAGAGTCCTCCAACGAGTGGCCAGTAACATGGAACGACGTGTTGAGTTGTGCCTTATGCAGGATGGAGGACATTTTCAACATTTGCTATAGAGGTAAATAATCTTCCAAAATTCCTCTACATTTTAGGTATAATAAGTTGTCGCTAGCACAATTCGTTTTGAAACAATTAATGAAAGAAATGTGTCAGTTCTATATAAATCACTCTGTATTAAATTGTCTTCTAGACTTTAGCCTTCAATATGTATCAACAATGTAATTAAATTTCGTATTATAATTTCCATGGTCTCATGAAAGTCGATGTTGAATACAACAGACAATAATAAAGAACAATTGACTGTAGAAGATTTTGCATTTTAATATGATACATGAATATTTGATCCTATTTATTTATATATTTTTAATTAATTTAACTTCCATTTGGACAATTTTAATGTAGCTTTTTTTCCTGGTTAAGAAGGTTAAATGTACAAACTTTCGGACATATCGGTCAAAGCGTGTGGATTGTATTGAGTACATAGGCCTACACACATACATAGGCCTACATACCCACATTCACGTTTATATATTAAGATAAGCGAAAAAGCAGGATGATAGGTACAGAATTACTGGCAACCGCTATTGGAATTATGCAAGCCACTGCTGGGACGTTAATTGTTTTAATTGGTTATTTTTACGACGCTCTATGAACTACTAGGTTATTTAGCGTCGATGGAATTTGTGATAGCGAGTTGGCAATTGACGAGATGAGGCCTAGAATTCGCCATAGATTACCTGACATTCGTCTTACGGCTGAGGAAAACCTCGGAGGAACAATCAGGTAATCAGCCCAAGCGGGAATCGAACCCATGCTTGAGCGTAATTCCGGATCAGCAGGCAAACGTGCTACCAGCTGAACCACGCCGATGGCTTCTGGGAGGTTAAAGATCACTATTGAACAATGTCAAGTCAAATCATTTTGTGCTTTCCTTTCATCGAAAATGATAGCATATCATGCGACTACTAGGAAAGGTATTCAGCAAGCTATTTATGACATTCAGATGAAAGCAAAACGAAACTTCTTTGAAATGCCAACTTACTATGGACAACAACGTTTTCATTCATCTGCACCTTCATTTGATGTCTTCTTCCCAAATGGGCTCTCCTAGACAACCTACTCAACCAATTACTCTCTCAACTTCCTATGGTTCAGCTCCCGAACCACCACAACGTCCTCCGCCTCAAGAGTTTTCTTAAGTCGACTTTAGAATGACAAAATCTCCAATTCCATTCTTACTACACTACACTCTGTCACTTCCGAATTTGAATCAAAGTCTCTTGGCTCTCTTCAACATCATCCAACCAAAACTCCGTCCTCAGAATGTTCAACACATAAGCTACTACGATAGTCAAAACCAGCACGTTTAATATCTTCTGCTTTTTTTTTACTATCATTTTTAATTAACTGAATAACAATTTTTGTAGTATTTGTTGTATATATTTTGCATTTCTATGTTTTATTTTAAAATAATTTTCTTTGGCTGATTTAAAATACTTGTTTTGACTGTACACTTAAATTAAAAACATCATTTGGCAATCAAATTTGGTTACTCGAAAAAAGAAAATGTTTGTAGTTTTATTATACGTGTTTCTTTATTACAATGCGACTTCGAAATATTATTGATTTTCCTTGGTGTGATATTTCGAATGTTTTAATTGCAATTCTCTCAAAATTTCATTATTTGTATTGTAATTAAAATATCTCCATGAAAGAAGCATATTATATTGGTACTATTATTTAATTCATCTTGATATTTTCCTTTAATGCGCTGACAATAACTGTGCAAACTTCTGGGATTATTTCTCCGATAGCTTATTTTGAAATTTGCAAAAGGTACTGAAGGCTTGTAAACGAATTACCTGTCACCAAGAGTCGTAAAGTCACTGCGAACCTGGAATACTGACATATACAATCAACCAAAAATAGTACTTTATATACTTTGTTAATTAAACAATAACATTCTTCAAGGATGAATTGAGTTTAGTACAATACATACTGTCCTATTTTGATTTTAGATAGGTTCTTGCATGTTGGTGACTGATTTTTTAAAGTTTGGTCCGATTTTCATCAATAATTTTCAGAATTGGTGGATATCATCCGAGTAGTCCAAAGGTTTTTATACTGGAAATCACTTTCAAACTACTTTTTTAGAAAGAAATGAATATTACATGTTTTATAATCAATGTAAACCCTGTTACATTAGAGTATTACAGAATAGAACTCTCGTAAAATATTTTTAAATTATAGCTACCGGTACTATTTTATTAACTTCATATTATTATCTACTAGCTGAAAAAACCCGGCGCTGCACGGGTTATTTTTCTGCTTCTATTTTTAATTAAACTGGTTATTGCATTTTCGGAAATATCGGAAACCTAACTATACACAACCAAAAAGAATTGTCTTTACTAAGCTAAGATTAATCTTTACTTAACGTCACTTACATGAATTGATGAACTCCTTAGCGAAATGCCTGCCAGCGTTAACTCAATTTAAAACAGTTTTAAATCAGGCACCGAAAACAAAACATGTCATCATGTGCCTGACGTTCAGTGGTTTTTTAATTTATATATTTATTTGTTTTTATTTATTTATTTGCTTATTTATTTATTCTGGTGTAGTTAAGGCCATTAGGCTAGGTCTTCTCTTCCACACCACCAGAAATACAAATAAAATAATAGAAAAATCAAACCATGAACAAAGTAAAACCCAACGAAAATATGATTCCTTTTCCTCTTTCTGATCAGTATCAGCAACGAATCAATATGTAGGCTACATATATAATTTAATTTATATTGGAAGATTTATTACCCCTTGACCGCTGTGCACTCACTTATATCATAGGCTACCCAATTTTTTTCATATGACTTGGAAAACTATATCTCACAAATTCAGAACATATTATATTAATTCTTATTTTATATAGATAGATAGATAGATAGATAGATAGATAGATAGATAGATAGATAGATAGATAGATAGATAGATAGATAGATAGATAGATAGATAGATAAGTGCATTTATTGATGCATAATAAATTATACAAACTCATGTACACAAGATCCTTTGCACGAGCTCATACGGCCATCCGTGCTGTAACTATGCACAGTTTGAATCTTCAAAACGAAAATAATGCCTACTAATAATAAAATAGTGAAACAACAGTTATTATTATTACTACCGTTATCATTGATTACCACTATTATAACTAATCTAACTTTATACCAAATTTCACAAAAACAATACAAATAAAATAGAAGGGAGATATGAAAAACAGACACGCACAGTGTCACACACACAAACACACACACACACACACACACACACACACATATATATATATATATATATATATATATGTATGTATATATGTATGTATATATATACATACAGTATAAACAATTCAGTTTCTTGTTGAAGCTGCACCAAATAATCCAAATAATAAATATAAAGGTAATACAGTATATAAATAAAAACACACACACGCAATAAAATAAAAAGACACAGTAAAAAAAAAACATTATCCCCTAATTCTATCATTTGCTCAATGTTAATATTACTCATTGCAACACTAATAAATCTTTCCCTTATCCCTCGGCTCCCTCCCCCTCGGCCAATTCCACCCTCAACTGTCGAACTTTTGCCAAAAATTTTCCCACACTGTCATAGGATTTAACGTTATTTAATACAGCGTATGTCGCCAAGTGCCCCCTGCTAGATGTAATGAAGGACTCTGGCAGGAATCGTTTCCTCAGAGCTTCTGTGGCTTCACACTCCGACAAAATGTGGTGTGATGTCTCGCCTCTACCGCAAAGAGGACATATTCTCGCCCCCTCTTCGTTGACGATTTTAAGTGCCCTCCAGGCTCCTAGACGGAACCAGATTAAACCCAGTCTACCATCTTTGCTACCTCCATAGAGATATAGTTCGGCCCCCCAATTTGTTTTGATCATCGATTGGATCTCCAGAGCAACCTTATCCCTACATTCCCCTTCTGTTATTTGCCTGTCTATATCCTTCAGGCGTTTCTTGACTTTCCGCCAGACATTTCGCTTGTTCCTGCAATCTTCCGCGATTATAAATCCCATGCCTATTTCCTCCAACCCTCTGCGTAATCTACCTGCCCAGGTTACTTGGTCTCTCCTCTCGAGTTGCTCCCTATAACAGACCGCTCTAATAAGAGATTGATCTCCATGCACAATCCTCAAGTAGTACTTTAAAACTTTTATCTTGCATTCTATTGAGTCTCTATGGCGTCCGAATTCTCTTAGGATTCCGCTGTTAGCCGTTCCCCTCCCCACTCCCGCTATCCGTTTTAAATAGTCGCTTTGTACCTGGTTAAGCTTTTCCGTTCTTCCCCAACCCCAAATTTCTGCCCCATACGTAATTGTAGATCTAACTACCGCGTTATATACTTTATCTAATAAATTTAGAGAGACTTCCGGGATTTTGTTACGTATCTTCAGCGTTTCCATCGCTTTTATCAATGCCCTATGTTTTGTAGTGTCTATATGTTTATTCCATTTTCCGTTCATCGTCATTGTTACCCCTAAGTAAACAAAACTTTTCACGTTGTTCAGTGCTCGGCCTTCGTATGTCCAAGTCTCCGTTTTACTGTAAACACATCCGTTCTTAAAGGTCATAGTCTTCGTCTTTTCAGTATTTACTTTTAATCCCCAGTCCCTAGAGTATATTTGAAGCTTGTCAAGTCCTTTCTGCAATCCCTTAACACTTTTAGAACATAATGTCAAATCGTCAGCGTATAATAGTACTGGAATATTCACGTCCCCTATGACGGGTGCGTCGATGTCCTCTCGTAACATAATCTCTGTTATATCGTCAATAAACAGGTTAAAAAGTAAGGGGGACAGTATGCAACCTTGTTTCACACCTCTGCGACTGCAAAAGCTTTCAGACACTCTGTTCATGTCGTACTTAACACAAAATTCCACTTTATTATATATCCCCTGAAGCGCCCTAATCATCTTGCCCGACATCCCTTTCATCCATAATTTATACCAAAGCGCTTCTCTCTCCACAGTGTCGAAAGCCTTTCGAAAATCCACGAAAGCGCAGTGCAATTTCCCCCCTTTTCTAGACATTTGTTTCTGTTTCAGTGAATCCAAAATAAATATGTTGTCAACTGTGCTACGACCTTCCATAAAACCCGTCTGAAATTTTGAAATGTTGCCATGCCGAGACACCCACCCCTTCATTCTTTCATACAAGATTTTACAATAGATTTTACCCATAGTAGGCAGTAAGGCCACGCCTCTATATGAGTCTGGAGATCCAATCGAACCCTTACTTTTATAGATAGGATGAATGATGGATGTAGCCCAAATTTCCGGGTATTTCCCATACTTAAATAAATCATTAAACACAATTTGCACCCTTTGTACAAATTTATCATTGACAAGAGCAGCCTTAAATATTTCTGATGGCAGACCATCCCAGCCTGGTGCTTTATTATTCTTCAAAGAGGAAACCGCTTTTCTAATTTCTGCCCGTGAAATATCTGCGTCCAGCTCCGGAACCTCCGGAAACCCCAATAATTCTTCCGGTCCTATCACTAATCCCCCCCACATCTCTCCTTCCCCATAATCCCCTAAAATATTCCCGCCATGCTTCTGGTGTAATTTCGTTCCTTACCCATCCCCCACCTCTTATTCTTTTAATAGTGTGCCACATTTCAGATATATCTCCGTTCTCTACCACTCTACTCAGCTCACCTGCTTTCCTGAGTTCCCAGTTAATCTTTTTGAGCTGAATGATATCTTTGTAATTTCTCCTCAATTGAACATACCTTATCCTACTTTCATCATTCCCCACGCGTCTAAATACCCTTAGGGCTTCTTCAGCCACCTTCTTAGCCACCCTACATTCGTCGTCATACCAGTCATCCCGTTTGCTCCCCTTATTCTTTCTTCGTTCCACCATACTACCCGCTGCTGTTCTTAAAATATTTGTCAGCGTCTCCGCCGATTCCCCCCGCCCCCCCCCCCCTGAAGCTGTTCATTTAAGTTAGTGATAAATGTGTCCTGTAGCTCGCTCTTCCATTTATATCTGTTAACAGTTCTGCCCCGGTTTTCCGTCCAAACTCTTATCTCTTCCTTATTTGTATTATTTGACTGAACATGAATCTGCAAAACCACAGGTGAGTGCTGTGATTCAATCCTGTCCCCCACCCAGAAATCCGCAATCCTGTCGATTAAGTTCATGCTACACAGTATGTAATCTATCACACTCCCTCCGTTCGCCCCTATGAAAGTCAGCTGTCCCTCTAGATCCCTCCCATATTTCCCGTTCATAATTTGGACGCAGGGGTAACATCGGACGGTAATTCAATGTATCATATTTTATGTTGGTAACACCAGTTCTTAGCATCTTTTCCGCGCTTTTTACTATGTTCGTATGTTTCTGCACATTTTTAAAGACCCATTAGTGAACTGGTGTTACCAACATAAAATATGATAAATTGAATTACTGTCTGATGTTACCCCTGCGTCCGAAATATCCCCACTTTACGGTATTTTAGAAATTAAGAGATTGTTATTTCCACAGCGCATAACATACTACATTTGCAACATGATTACACAGATAGCATTTCGCAATAACATATTTTCGGACGCGAACAACAATATTTTGAGAGGAGTACCTATATTTTAGAATTAATACAGTGCTATTTTCAGTCGACTTACGTACATTCACATACTACATTAGCAACATGACAGAAATGTCATTGAATTGCTTTTTGATATGTGTAAAATCTTTTTTTTTTTTCCACTCCTTTGTATAAAATATAGCCTAGGATGTGAAATATACGCAGTTTTTAAGTCAATGTCTGCAACTTTGATTACTGTCCTTGAGCTTCATTTTAATATGGTCATTACAAATTCTAGTCGCACTGAAAATTGCAGTTGCTTAAAATCGAATGGGTATCATAGCAATACGTGAGATAAAAACTTCTTCTCCTTTCTTTTTCCAGTTAATATTGCCATTTCTATTACGTTTCGCATGAGTTCTTCACACCAATTAATGTTGGTGCATAATTTTGATGGGTCAATATTTCGCAATAGTACTTCTGGTTATTCAATACTAGCTGAAAGCACCCGGCGTTGCACGGGTTTTCCTTTCTGCTTCTGTTTTTTTTATTTTTTATTTTAGTAGGTTATTTTACGACGCTTTATCAACATCTGAGGTTATTTAGCGTCTGAATGAAATGAAGGTGATAATGCCGGTGAAATGAGTCCGGGGTCCAACACCGAAAGTTACCCAGCATTTGCTCATATTGGGTTGAGGGAAAACCCCAGAAAAAACCTCAACCAGGTAACTTGCCCCGATCGGGAATCGAACCCGGGCCACCTGGTTTCGCGGTCGGACGCGCTGACCGTTACTCCACAGGTGTGGACTGCTTCTGTTTTTAATTAAACGCTTATTACATTTTAGGAAATCTCGGAAACCTAATTATAGACAACCAAAACTAACTGTCTTTACTAAGCTAAGATGAATCTTTACTTAACGTCACTGACATGAATTGATTAACTTCTCAGCGAAATGCCTGCCAGCGTTAACTCAGTTTAAAACAGTTGTAAATCAGGCACCGAAAAGAAAACATGTCATCATGTGCCTGACGTTCAAGGTTTTTTTTTTCTAATTCTTATATTTATTTGTTTTTATTTATTTATTCTAGTGTAGTTAAGGCCATTAGGCTAGGTCTTCTCTTCCACACCGCCAGAAATACAAATAAAATAATATAAAAATCAAGCTATGAACAAAGTAAAACCCAACGAAAATATGATTCCTTTTCCTCTTTCTGATCAGTTTCAGCATCGAATCAATATGTACATATATAATTTAATTTATATTGGAAGATTTTTTACCCTTGACCGCTGTACACCCACTTATATCATACCCAGTTTTTTAATATGACTTGGAAAACTATATCTCACAAATTCAGAACATATTATGTTAATTCTTATTTTATACACAGAATATTGATACAATATAAACTTGCAATAAGTCATTTTTTTACATGACTAATATTCTAAGAGATGTATAGGCTTAACGGTATTTTAGAAATTAAGAGATTGTTATTTCCACAACGCGTAACATACTACATTTGCAACTGATTATGCAGATAGAATTTCGCAGTATCATATTTTCGGACGTGAACAACAATATTTTGAGAGACGTATATTTTAGAATTAATACAATGCTATTTTCAGTCGGCTTACGTACATTCACATACTACATTAGCAACATGACAGAAATATCATTGAATTGCTTTTTGATATGTGTAATTTTTTTCCACTCCTTTGTATAAAATATAGTCCGTGAAAAACACGCAGTTTTTAAGTCAATGTCTGCAACTTTGAGCTACTGTTCTTGATCTTCATTTTAATATGGTCATTACAAATGCTAGTCGCACTGAAATTACAATTGCATTAAATAGAATGGGTATCATAGCAATACGTGAGATAAAAACATCTTCTTTCGTTTTTACAGTTAATATTGCCACTTCTGTTACGTTTCGCACGAGTTCTTCACACCAATTCTTGTTGGTGCATAATTTTGGTGGGTTAATATTTCGCAATAGTGCTTCTGGTTATTCAATATTTAGTAAATTATGTGGTAGCAATCCTTGTAGTTTGAAAGAATTCTAGAATTCAGTTGGATAAAACACAACCTGCTCACTATCTACAACTGCATCAAGAAATTAATAATACAGTCCTGGACTGCGTAAAGATACTTATATCTAGTTTTAGACTTCATGATGTGTACCAACAATGTTATTCGTGTTATAATTTCCCTGACCTTGTGAAAGTCTATGTTGAATACAAAAGACAATAATAAAAAAACAATTGACTATGGAAGATAGAATTTTAATATTACACATGAATGTTTGATCGTATTTATTTCTATATATTTTTATTTTTTTTATTAATTTAACGTCCATTTGTCCAATTTTAAAGTAGCCTGTGTTCTTCGCCGGGTTATGGAGGTTAAATGTGCTAACTTTGGCAAATATCGGTCAAAGCGTGTAGATTTGTATTGAGTACATACATACATACATACATACATACATACATACATACATACATACATACATACACACATAGCCACATTGACTTTTATATGTAAGATAACTGCTACTGAATGAAATTATTACAATTATTTTTACTAGGAAAGTATTGAAAGTTTCGCGGATCGCACGGCGCACTGGTTGAGAACCGTTGATGTAGAGCATGGGAATGCTTATCGCGTTATCTGTCGGTTGGGAAATAATTTGGACAGCGATTTGCATGGTTCAACTTCTCAATAATAAATATAAGTTTAATCTCATATAGTTTGACCAATAATATTACATTATTAATATTATTATTATTAATATTATTATTATTATCATTATTATTATTACTATTATTTATTTATTTATTAGTGATATACGGAAATATCGAATTTTATTAGTACATATTCGCTGGCATATTTTAAGGTTTATGAAGGCATAATTATTATCATGCATATTTAGTAGGTTTTTAGGGCATGAACTTGCTGGAACTAATCATTCATTTACGTGTACGTTATGTTCTGCTCATATTGTTTTATGAGGCCAAATTGAAATTCGTTTTATGATCTGCATATGTATTATGGCAGATATAATACGCAGGACTAAGGCAGAGTGTATTAAATATGAGAGGTTCTGTTTTGGTTTTTATACAATAGGCTACAGTAAGTTATGCCATGGAGAAATAAATATTTATCAGTATTGCTTCATGATCACGCTGATTTTGCACTTCATGTGCATGCAGTGGGCCGTGCGTCAGAGAAACAACAACAAAGTCTTAGAGCTTCATTGTTGATATTTCTATGGATATCAAGGATGTTTCTCTTAGTACTTATAACAAACATGGAAAAATACCATATTATAATCGTACCATATAAAAAACATTCAATGGAATGAAATCTGAAAGGTAACTTTAAAATACTATTACATAACAATGCCTTAATTATATTACAAGTCTCGTTTGATAACAGCTGTTGCATTAATATTTTTATTCAGAGCGCTGAATCTCAGCATCTCAACTTACATAATCAACTTGCAACATGATTCAGAATTACAATGAAATGGAAACTTATTTTCATTTATATTTTGTCTTATGTACTTGTATTATTACTTTCCCAATACAATTGTATGGTCGACAATTTCATTTTCACCACAAAAACAAATCAATAGTATGCAAAGTTTAGTGTAAGATTATGTGCGATAATATTATGTGACATATTTTACCTAAAGCATTGCAAGTTTACATTAGATTTAAGGGGTTAGGTACAGCTTACAGCATTGTAAAAATATTCAACATTTTTTTCCTCCATTATTATATCTTGTAAAATAATGAAAATTAGTATGTGTAAAGCACTGTCCTTCTGCTATATGAATTTTGTTTTGCGATTAAAAAAAAATATTTACATTTTTATTTTTCAAAGTTCAGTTCACTGTGCAGTAATGAAGCGTTTCCCATATAACTAAAAAACTATCCAATATTCAGTGATGAAATTTGTTGTGTATTTATGCATGTGATATCTACAATATGATGCAAGATCACTTCTCTACCTTTGATAGATTATCTGATAAAAAATAAATTCATTTTTAAAAATGTCAAATATCAGTATTTTCTTCTAACACAAAAATAAAAATATATTATTTATTAAGGAATGTAGTTGAAAGAGCATGGTATTGTAAATATGAGTTTCAGCAATAAAATAAAAGAGAGAGAACATGAAAAAGTTAACAAGTTTATGAGTTATGAGGGAAACACTTCATCACTGTACAGTGAACTGAATTTTGAAAAAAAAAAAAAATGTAAATAATCTTTCTTAAATCTAAAAATATTTTTTTCATGTAGCAGAAGGACAGTGTTTTACACATACCAATTTTTATTATAGTACAAGATACAGTAATGGAGGGGAAAAAAAAGTTGAATATTTCTAAATATTTTACTACCGTAAGCTGTACCTAACCCCTTAACAATAAAAAATTCGAGATAACATTTTATTATGCATATTTTTAATATTCCTACAATAAATCTACTTAAAGTTAAATTACCGGCATAATAAATCACATTTTAGTATTTTTTTTTCACTAGTATATTTATTATCAGTAGAGAGCGGATCTATGTGCGATTAGAAAACGAAACAAGTTAGATGCGACGCGAGCAGTAGCAACATAGTCCATGCAAACTCAACTTCAGGGATAACGCACACAGATCAGTCCTGTAGTTATAAGATATATTATTTTAGTCATTATTTAACGATGCTGTATCAACTGGTTATTTACCACTGATAGAATTGGCCATAGCGAGATAGTATTTGGCGAGATGAGGCCTAAGATTTGCCTTCGGGTTACCTGACATTCGTCTTACATTTGAGAAAAACCTCAGAAAAAACCCAACCAGATAATAAGCCCAAGCGGGAATCGAATCCACGCCAGAGACCATCCCCTCATCAGCAGATGTTTAATTAATTTGGTAGTATGTAGATAATTACACAAGAATTCTTTGCAATATATGAAATGACTCTCTCGAACGCATGCATTTAATATTGGCCTGATTAAAATTTTGCCGCTAAGGTTTACTTGTTGCTTTTTAAGTGGTTTTGGCTTTGTCGTCAGAATACATATTGAAAAGTTTACTTTAAAAATTGTGATGAAGTATTTCAATTCCTACTCATGATATATCCTACTGAAGTTTTTTAATTATCAACCAGACATTGTGTTTACTTTATATTAATGAGATGTGTTTATAATATTTTTCAGGCTGTATGGATTACACGCCAGTACACTTCAGTGCAGTGGAAAAGAAATGGTTTACTGTCGGTATGAATTGCACCAAGTTTTGTAAATCGGTAAGTTTCTTTGCCTTAACCTTAACTCTTATTTTCATATTTAATTGTCTAGTCCAGGCGTTCCCAAACGTTTTTGACAATGGGCCATTGCCGTTTATATGGCTTAATTCGCGGGCATTGTTATTTCATTTATTAAGTAGTTCTTATATAATTTATTTTATTCCATAAACTATTACACCAGCATTGTAGCCTTGAGAAGTGGAACATAAAAAATATATAAATCACAGCAAGCAGATTAAATGAATTTACAAGCAGTAACAATTATTCCTCAGTTGAATAGAAAGTATGACTGTAGAGAAATTTTTATAATTCTCTTCTGAATCTTTTCTCACGGACCTTCAAAGCTTTAGAGCGATGGATAGTTGAAAACCTAAAAAAATTATCCAAAAAGTAAATATTTCGTTGATTGTTCCAAAAAAATAGCTTAATGATTCGCCTTTCATAATCTGTAATTTGTTCACACCCATGTCACTTAAGGCCCTACATATGGCCCTGGATAGTTTTAAAGTGAATACATATTATGATGTGTGTTTTTTATTTTTGGTCGTTTTCTAACTGTATGGTTTTCGGCACATTTTAGATTTCAAAATACTCAAGTGAATGAAGTTTTTTTTTTTTCAAATGGCTTGAAAGTTTGCACAGAAGTTCATGAATAGGCCATAAATAAACTGGGATATCCATTTTCTTGTACTAGTTAAAACGTAATACTTAATTGTTGAAGTTATAAGGGTAAAAAAAATTAAATTAAACATTACGGGCCGTATTCATAGACATTTTTAGCTCGGGCTTCCGGTGGATGATGAGCGTTTTTCATATTCATAAACCAGTGTTAGCGATAGGATATGATTTGAATTCTGTACTAGTAACCAGTGGATAGCCGGGGCTAGCTTAGTACGCTCGTAGCGCGTGCTGCGAAATGTCTATGAATACCACCCTACAATGTTAAATATTTTTTCTCACAAATGCAAACATCATGTCACTTTTCTAATTCATGTACTAGGAATAGAGGCAATTTTTTAAAAGAAAAATAATGTGAATTATGAAAATTAGAGCAATATTTATACAATGAGATATCAGAACAAAAATTTGTATGATGAATGTCCATATAGCCTATAATATGTGATAAAAACACACACACATACACGCACGCACGCACTCACGCACACACGCACTATCTAATAGTAATTTAGAATTAGAATTAGAATTGTATTGAACAATCAACAAGGCATGTAGTATTACTAACCTTGTAATGGAACATGCTGTCCATACATACATACATACATACATACATACATACATACATACATACATACATACATACATACTGTACATACATACATACATACATACATACATACATACATACATACATACATACATACATACATACATACATACATACATACATACATACATACATACGTGTTCTGCCCAAGTGCAAGTTTTTCACTGTTAACCCAGCATTCTCCAATTTTTCCTATTTTCTGCCTTCCTCTCAGTTTCCGCATATTATTCATATATCTTAATGTCATCTATCATCTATCTTCGTCCTCTCTGAACGCTTCTTCAGTTCACCATTCTATCTAATGTATTCTTCAATAGGCAGTTTCTTCTCAGTCAGTGACCCAATCAATTCCTTTTCCTCATCCTGATCGGCTTCAGCATCATTCTTTCTTCACCCACTCTTTCCAACAAAGCTTCATTTCTTAGTCTGTCTGTCCATTTCACACGTTCTATTCTTCTCCATATCCACATGTCAAATGCTTCCAGTCGTTTCTCTTCACTTCTTCGTAATGTCCATGTTTGTGCCTCAGACAATGCCACACTCCACATTAAGCACTTCACTAGTCTCTTTCTTAGTTCTTTTTACAGAGGTCCTCAGGAGATCATCCTTTTTCTATTAAAAGTTTCCTTTGCCATTACTATCCTCCTTTTGACTTCCTGGCAGCAGCTCATATTTTCTGCTTATAGTAAAACCCCAAGTATTTGAAGCTGTCCACTTGCTCTACTGTTTCGTTTAGAATTCGCAGGTTTACCTTCTTTATTTTTCTCCCTATGACCATAGTTTTCGTCTTATCTGCTTTTATCGTCATCCAATACTGCTCACAGCTGTCATTTAGCTCCAGTAGCATATCCCTTAGTATTATATTCTCTTCTGCTAACAACACCATATCATCAGCAAAACGTAAACACTTTATTTTCAGTTTCATGGCACTGAAAATAGAGAAATTAAAATTTTCAAAAATCCATCGCCTTAAAACAATTAGGCAGTACAATGAAAACAGCAATGCATGAATAATATACCCCATTCTCATAGCAATTGAGACTAACAGAGGGTAAATGGAGATCGGATTTGTTTATTTAACATATATCTAATTGAATATAAATCACCCAAGTTAATATAAAATATAAGATTAACTGAATTAACTAATTTTGGCTGTTTGTGGCAAATTTGCCTGGTTTTCCTTCATTTTTTGGAACTTTATCAATAGACTTGATTATACCATGTATGAAAACAAGAGTGCATTAATGGAATGCTTAGAATAAATACTGGCAGAAAGATGCTTTAAGGTTTGATAAGTTATGAAATTTCAAGTATATTTGCTAGTAGATTGAGTCTATAGCTTATATATTTGTAGGAAGACTTAACAAGTAGTCATAATTTAAATTCGGTTTATTGTGCTCGTTTTCGACTTTGCGCCATCTTCAGGTCTTTTCATATATAATTAATATAACATAATATATGTTTTCTACACGGGCGGCCCGTCCTTATGTGCTACAGTGCTACAGCACAATGATAATTTTTGCTCAAATAATGTATTTGCAATACCATAGTATTTGATCTGCCATTTGACAATTTCCCGTGGTTATGTTCACGACGCGTTATAGAGTGTTTAGTCTTCGCTCTTCGCTCTTTGGTGCCTCAGGCGTACGTTGTGCTACTCAAAACTCTACATGAAAATGTAGACAACTAATGCGCATGTGTGAAGCTAAAATCACTGCCCTGATTGGCTACTTTTACGCGGGGAAGTGCTGTAGTCAGCTTCAGCACAACACAGCTTGGAGATTGCAAAAGTAAAGCGTAACGAAAGAGTGCTTGTTTGTGGAAGAACTCGGAACTATGTACAATGTGTTTGGTAATTCAAGTGTCCAACCACTGCTGCCATCTACCTGGTTTTTGAGGTTCCTCTTGAATCAGTCAGTCCAGAAAATTGAAGCCAAGGAATTACGTGACAGTATAATTCAGGAAACTACTTATCGTTTCAGTCTTTAAGCTACCTAGACGCAACAAAATTGTTAAACAGCAAATTTTTTGACAATTTTTTGCATAATTTTCCTGAACGCGAACTTAAAGTTGTTGTCAACAGCTATACTGTACTGAACAAAGGAGTGTTAAAGACACAACTTGGAGTTCTATATGGAAGACCCGACTTCCGAAATATAGATGGAGCTGTTCAATTGTTACAATACATAACATAGCCTCCAACAATTCACAGGATCCATTCTGTGAAGTAACGAAGTTGTTAAATATTTTGGTTACAACACCAATGACCACTGCTGAGCCAGAAAGATGTATTTCTTTCTTTAAACGCATAAAAACGTTTTTAAGGAACGCTATGTCCCAGGATCGCCTCACTGCTCTTACAATACTGTCAATAGAAAAGAGTATGATGTCCAAAATGGAGGGGTGTAACTCCAGGGTAATTGACAAGTTCTGCAGTAGGGAGGAACGTCGTATGGACTTCAAATTTCGTCACTAGGCGAATCTCAAATTAAGATAAATACATATAAGTGTATACAGTAGGCCGATATAGAGATTGTAGCATACTCATTAATTTGACCACCAGCCGCTACTGGTTTTCTATTATGAACACGTACTTTGTGCAACAAACATTGAAGCTAACTACATAACTTAAGTATTTGTATCTATGTTGTGAATTATTAAATTTGTTTTACACAGTATTATAACAACTCTTAAGGCTGGTTCACAATACACTGGGAATGAAAACGACAACGAGAACGAGACGGAAATATTGTTAAAATAAATGTATTTAAATGTGAGCATTCACAATTAACTCTTGTGAATTTCCACATTTAAATACATTTATGTTAAAATTTTTTTCCGTTCTCGTTCTCGTTGCCGCTTTCGTTCCCGGTTTATTGTGAACCAGCCTTTAAAGTTATACTAAATCACAATTTTCCTGAAGTTAAACACTGATAAAAATTATTGTAAAAGATTAAAATTATAAAATGTCAGTCTAAAATTAAGACTAAAAATAAATTGTCTTCATGTTTTTACACTTTTTGTTTATATTACTGTCTATGTATTATTTCATTTTTGACATGTCGTGTGTTATTTGTTCAATGTTGTTTTTTTTACAAAATAGTTGAATGCAATTAGGCCTATTGTCATGAAATTATAAAGGTAAATATTATATTCAGGAAAATTAGAGAAGGTGGTGCTTCTGCATGTTGTATTAATACTGTATTACCTCGAACGTAATACTACGTTTTTCGTTGGTCAGAAATTCAATATTTTTACGTCTCTTGTGTTTTGTGAAGGAATGCTACCAATTTAACCGCTGCGCTGCGTACGTCTGGAGTGTTTGGCAATATCACTCCGAATGAAGCATGGGATTAGTGATTCATTTGAAGTTTAATTGCTACATGTTTCTATTAGACCTTTTATTTAAACCATGCCAACGTGGATATATTGTATGACGAAATGCAAAAGTGATGCACTGATCTTATTCAAATCACGACATTGCCTTCATTGATAAAGCAATAGGTGGTATTAGAAAGTACAAAAAAAAAAAAAAAAGGATGACTGTGCAATGATTAACAGTTCAAAACGAAGCTGTCGCAAGAGAAGTTTGTGACATCATCATAGTTTACGGAAAACAACGTTATCCATACAGTGGTTATTTGATTGCTTCCAAATTATTTCACGATAAAATTATAGAAAGTTTTTAATAATAAGAAGTGTTAGAAAATACCATAAAGCAGTATTCATTTTTAAGCAAAGAAACTTAAAACTAGACTAATGACACTGTATGGAAGACAGTACTTTGACAAGAATCGGATGTCTTCATAAAAATTAACACATTACGAAAATTACAACATGGGGGGTTTTTTGTAATGTAATTGGAAAAATATAAATTCAGCAAACGAACAAACGAGCAAATAAATAAATAAATAAATAAATAAATAAATAAATAAATAGATAAATAAATAAATAAATAAATAAATAAATAAATAAATAAATAAATAAATAAATAAATAAAAATTATATGATCTGATTGTTGCATAATTTACATTTCCATACAGTTTGCTCATTATTTTATATTTAATTTTGAGTTTTTGATTCCCCATATAATTTTCTTGGGGATTTTTATTCGCTATAGCTTCTTATTCGTTGTACTAATCTAGTCTATAAAAATAGTATAATAATAATAATAATAATAATAATAATAATAATGATTTATTTTAGCTGGCAGAGTTAAGGCCGTAAGGCCTTCTCTTCCACTCAACCAGCAAAAAGTGTATATACATATGCATGAACTTACAAAGAATCCAACAATTTGATTTAGATTAGAGTTACATGTATACAAGAGTTATTTACGAATTAAACAACAAAATACTATGAACTATTAATTAAACACTGAAATAAACTGTGTAGCAGAATTAAACTAAAATACATAGAATGTTAATATATTTCAAATAATATTAGATAATAGAAAGAGATTATTACGAGACAATTAAAATACAGCACAATCAGGATGATGTCTAAAGAAAAAAGTAACAATGTAGTCAGTGATTGTTTAAATCAGTATGATTGGAGTGAAATGCTAATAAGGTTATCTTTTAAGCTGTTCTTAAAGGTGTTTATTGTCTTGCAGCCCCTAATACTTTGTGACAAGGAATTCCATTGATGCGAGGTGGATATTGTAAAAGATGATGAATAACAAGATGTTCTATACACTGTATATAAATAATGAAAGCACTGTTTATAATATTTTATACAGGGTGATTCACGAGGATTTACCGTCACTTACGGAGCTTATTATTTTTATTTTAGTAGGTTATTTTACGACGCTTTATCAACATCTTAGGTTATTTAGCGTCTGAATGAGATGAAGGTGATAATGTCAGTGAAATGAGTCCGGGGTCCAGCACCGAAAGTTACCTAGCATTTGCTCATATTGGGTTGAGGGAAAGCCCCGGAAAAAACCTCAACCAGGTAGCTTGTCCCTATCGGGAATCGAACCCGGGCCACCAGGTTTCGCGGCCAGACGCGCTAACCATTACTCCACAGTTGTGGACACGGAGCTTATTTCCGAAGACATTCTGAGAAAAAAATGTCATATAAACATTTGTTCTAATCGCAATATTTCCAAAGTTACATTAATTTGAAGTTGTTTGTAAAATACTTGTTTTCTTTAGTTTTACGGGTAAAAAAAAATTACAAATAGAGACTGAACTAGTCAGAAGTGTCATTTCTTTAATTGGCTAGTGTTCTGATGCTAAAATGTGTTGTTAATTGCTTTGTATGGATTTTATTTTTCAATTTTCAACTAAAAATAACATCATTCTTACGCACTTATCACAAAAATTGTTACAAATACAACTTTAGGAACTTGATTTTTTACAGTTTAATTGTGCATTCTACTGTACAGATTTAAAGATTTTACAAGAGTGGCGTGATTTGTAACAATTGTTGTGATAAATGCTTAAGAAAATGTAATTTTGTAATTAAGAGTCGAAAAAAAATCTGTATGAAGCAACTATGGAATTCACAACACATTTTTAGCTTCAGAATACTAGCTAATTAAAGAAATGATACTCCTGAATAGTTCATTCTTTATTTGTAACTAGCCGTACCCGTGCGCTCCGCTGCACCAGTTAGAAATAAATATAAAGTAATTACATAATTAAAATAGGACATTTGATCCAGGGAACATTCGTGTTTGATATAAGGATAAATAGTTTATTATGTTACTTAATTTAAATTGTATTTGCATAATTAAAATGCGATCATTTTGATCCAGAGACCACTCATTTGGTCATAAAAATTATTTTAGGAAATACAGGAAACGAATGTATAAATAGCCTATCAAGTTTTCTGTGCATGAGAAGCTATTTTAATCTTACCTGTCCTCGATTCACTCAGAAGTTACTGTAATAACATTATAGCATTATGTCCATCTAGAGAAACTACACTTTCCAATGGTGAATTAATAATTAATTATACAAATCGGTTAATTTAGCTTCCGATATTACTTCACACAAACACAGAAACATTATCTGTAGGCTATCTTTCATAGCTTTCGATTGTTGCTATCCAAGGCCCCTTATAGACGAAGTCATTTGTTTTTTAATTCATTACACGGCCTTAGATGGCAGTTATCTTAATTTTAAAACTCATTTATTTCGTTAAATATCAGTCCTATCAAAATTTTTCAAGGAATAAAATTTATCGCAAATTATTTTTAAAGAATCGTTTGTTATGTAACATTTTTCACAAAATTCAATAATAAGCGAGATATTTCGATTTATTTAATTCAGGCCCCCTTATAACCCCCCTTTTAAATACTGTATTTTGAATGCCATATAGCCTAAAATCTAAGTTACAACGAACTTAATTTATATTCCAATTTTCATCGAAATCCGTTCAGCCATTATCGCGTGAAAAGGTAACAAACATACAGACAGACAGACAGACAGACAGACAGACAGACAGACAGACAGACATACAAACAAAAATTTCAAAAAAGCGATTTTCGGTTTCAGGGTAGTTAATTATATATGTTAGGACCAATTATTTTTGGAAAATCGAAAATTACCAGAAAAATTTCGGCTACAGATTTATTATTAGTATAGATATTCTTTCACCCTTAAAACTCAAGAATAATGGTATTTTATAAACAACTTCAAATTAGTGTAACTCTGAAAATATTGAGATTAGGACAAATGTTTATACGACTTTTTTTGCGCAGAATGTCTTCCGAAATAAGCTCCGTAAGAGACGGTAAATCCTCGTGAATCACTCTGTATAGCCGAATTTATCGTGTCAACCCACTGTACTCGCATATAGATACGAAGTAAGTAAACTTGTGTGAAGTGTGACTTAACACTAGACTTCAATTATCATAGATGGCTACAATGTATTTTCCAGAACGTAACTCATATTGATCTACAGCAGAAGCACTCAAACCTGTAACAATCAATTTGTACGGAACAGGTTTTTGGAAATTATTGTCTGAATCAGTTACTGATTGTCCTCACAAACTTCACCAAAATGCCCTTTACTCGTGGAAGTCTTCAACTTTCAAATTTTGGTCCATTTCCCTTTTACCAGAAAGATACAGCTGACTATTTTGTCCCTTGGAAACTATTTCTGTAATTTTATTAACCAAAACATTTTGAAAATCTCGCATTTTACAACTTCAAGAAACATAGTTTGGAATATATTACGAAAAACAAATCACATTTTATTAAAGCAGAACCTAGTTTTATGCTCTTTCATCACATTTTTTCTCATTCCACTTTTATTTTCTTACATAATTTCATGACAACTGAAACATACATGACCGACGTGTTAGACCAGTGATATCAAAGCATGCGCATTTTTCTGACCTTGACGTCGTGCGCGGGCATTAAGCGCTAGGTATGCTAGGAGGAATAAGCAGCCTGTTGGATTAAGAAAACAGTGATGCACAAACTTCAAACGGAACGTGAAAATTTATTTCGTTATTTTTTATATGGCTTCTTTCTGTTTGTTATTTTCTACAATAATAATAATAATAATAATAATAATAATAATAATAATAATAATAATAATAATAATAATAATAATAATAATAATAATAATCCGTGGTGCTACAGCCCGTGAAGGGCCTAGACCGACCAGCCGGCTGTTGGCCTCACGCCCACATGCCGAAGCAGAGGTGGACGATCATCCAACCAGAATGGAGGTATCGTGTGGTTAGCACGATGATCCCCCCAGCCGTTATAGCTGGCATTTGCAACCGGATTTTGCTACCTATCGTAGCTCCCCAAGTGCATCACGATGCTGGGTGGGCACCGGTCCCATACACTGACCGAAATTTCATGAGAAAATTTCTTCTCCCACGAGGACTCGAACCAGCGTGCATTCCGTAACGCGAGTCCTAGGCAGGATGCCTTAGACCGCGATGCCACGGCGCGGGACGTTATTTTCTATATTGTCTGTAAAACAAAAGCACTAACACCTATTCCTTAGCCTAATATTGCAGTTGTGTTTTAAACGTTAATAACATCATAAAGAGTAAAGAAGGAATATTCACACAAATTCCATAATAACTACAACTATACTATACTAAGTGAATTAAACACATCATTCATAAAAAAAAGTGTTATCCCAAAGAAAGACATTGAATATGACATGATAAGTTGAAATTGATATTGAAGGTATCTTTAGCCTTATAAAAGTAATCAAAACGGTATTATAGTACAGAGCAAAGTTGTCAAGGTATAAGTTTTAACTGTAACTAATATTGCATAATAAAACTCCTATTGCATTATGCTTTTAGGGGATATTGGTGCGCAACTTTCTGTTATCAGAATATTAAATTATCTCGAAATCTGCTGAAGCTATAGAGCTGACGTTTTACCAACACATAGGCACATATCTTTTGTTTGTGATGTAACAGTAAGCTATTTGCTTTGTTAATTCATTTCCATACAAACATTTCCCATGCGAATATTTTCAAACATTTTAATACACTATCTTCAGTAATACGTATTTACGATATATTAGATTTACGAACACATTGTTTTAGTAGGCCTACCTGTAAGGCTACTAAACAAACATATCTGAAAATTTCACTTTTCTGTAAAAAAGTTGAGAAAATATTCCTTTTGAATAAAAAAGCAAACTTGTGAAAAATGTACATTAAAATTAAAACTTATAATGCACTTATACTTCTCAGACAAATTAAAAAATTAATATGGATACAGTTTTAATAAGTTCTCTTCCCTTTATCCATTGAATCAATGCTGGCCATCCCTGTATATAGCTCGACCAAGCGGCATATACTACCTCTTTCGTCTGTCTCTTTCCTTTCCACTGTAAAGCGCTCAGACTCTCCTGGGCTCTAAAGCGCGCGCTTGCTCCTATGGGTATCAGTTGACATCACTGTGTTAGACAGACTTTTCAGTAATAGGAAGAGACAGATGTTTCCACTTTTTATACTTCGCTTCTTTTTTTTTACAAAAATGTACAGATAATGTTAATGTTATGTTTTATTTAACGACACTAGCAACTGCTGAGGTTATATTAGCGTCGCCGGTGTGCCGGGATTTTGTTCCGCAGGAGTTCTTTTACAAATGTACAGTTCGTCAATTGATTTATAAGAGGTCGATTTGTTGGATTTTGCATTCAGAAAAGTTTAAAAGTAGGTTCAAGTTACGGACAACACAATGCAAATGTTAGAGAGTTTTTGCACCCTCCTGGTCCACTAAACGGTTAATGCTATGTTGATGCCATTGATAAAAGAGCGTTAACGTGAAAGAGCGAATCAGAGCTATTCATCTGACGTTATTTCAATAGCGGACCATTATCTCCAGGCCAGTGGTGTCAACGAGAGCGCAAACGTGCTCATAGCCCGTATGCGCTGATCAGAGCACGTAAGTCACTGGTGAACACAAGGGTTGTACATTACACATTGATGAAGAAGTCGTTCAGTAAGTTTCAGGCTGACTAGACTCTTAACTTCTTGTGTAAGTGAAAGATGAGGTTGATTTGTGGAAATTATTTAGTTATAAAGACAAGCAGTGTCGAACGCCTGAAATTATTAGTTCATCTGCAGAATGATATAATATTCAAATTAGTTTGTTTTTATTGACATTAAATAGTACCAGTAAATGTATGTAAATATGTATTGTAGAGCTTCTTCCTCACAGTATTGTTGTATTTATATTTTCAGAATAAAGTACAAACAAAAGTGTGTGCTGCTAATGGCGTAAATTCGTTAAATGTCAGTTAGGAGTTGTGTCCATAAATTGTCCAGATTTTCGTACATAAATTCTCAGTTTAACGATGTTTCTTACTATTACGATATTGTTCTGTCCAGATATTTTGAATTACGTGAATATTATCAGAATTCATAATAGAAAAACGGAGACAGTCCAGAACTAGTTGACCTCTACATGGATCGAGGAACATAACTTTTTCAAGGATGTATTAGAGCATCTGAACGTTTTGAATTTGAGATCGCAAGGAAAGAATCAATTAATCTGTGTTGCCAGATATTATTAAAAGCTTTCAGATGAAGATTTCATTTTGAATGTCGCAGATCTCACAGCACAATTTTTATAATTTCAACGCCTTCAGTCATTGACCTCCTGTTCAACAGTGTAAAATACTGCAATGTTTTAAAAAATCTCTGGGAAGAGTTCCTTAGACGATTTAAAGATATTGACTTACTCCAGCTCAAGTTGGATTTGTGTCGGCAAAAATCAGAAAAAAAAAAAACACTCCTGAATTACGCGAGAAGTCAGGAATTTAAATTTGTTTCTAGAAGTTTGATGATGCTCATATAAGTAGTACATGATTATGTAACATTTAATAAAAATAATTATGCCTAGGCTAATTATAGGCCTCATTATGTAAAACTGTAAGTTAAAGAGAATCTATGTTTATTATTTGTTATATCCTACTATTTTATAATTAAATGCATTTATTAGAGAGGTACATGTTGCAAAATATGCTTTTTATTTTTTGTTTTCTTGTATGAGCGTAACGCATTATCTATTACTTAAGAGCAGTTTAATTCATCTTGCAGTGATAGGCCAATATAGTTCATTTTGCTCACCCCTTCTTGTTCACCGCTACTGCTTGTAGAACAGATTCATTGGAACCCGTGCGGGCTTGGGAGCATGTAGTGTCTTTCGCGTGCTCTGACCTTGACATCCCTGCTCTAGGCGGATAACGTAGACGTGAATAAAGTTTACCATAGGCCTAATTCGGTTTTAAAGCATTCGTTTGAGAATTACCGCTGTGGATGATTTTCGTCTATTTAGAATAGCTAAAGATGGATAAATTATTCAGGCCGAAGTACAAGATGACTCAGGAAATAACTTTTCTTTGAGATTCCAACAGACAAAAGGTTGAGTCGTGAGTTCTCCGCCAAGTGGAAACGCTTCTTTGTTTAACTCGCCGAAACTCGGAAATCAATAAAGATTTGAGTAGCGAGCACTTTTAAAAGTAATTTTCATTCTTTCTCAACATTTCTCTCGCTTTGATCTCCCATCTAAAGTAAAAATAAAAAAAAAGTTTGTCGCGTACCAACTTCGGTAGGTGTAAATGTCTATTCTGAACAGATCACTTCGAAGTTGGTAGTTTTTTCACTTTTCAAAAAGATTTTAATTTCGAATTTTTGTCTATAATTTCCTTAAATTTACATTCAGCTATCAATTTAGAAATTTACAGCGCGATTGACTATCGTAGAACCTACAACGTGATGAATGTTTTTAACGGAGCGGGAAATCTATAATAGAGCCTTACGTTACAGGAATACGTTCGCCGATCCCTTAAGATTCTTTTCAAAGTTTTACGAACATGAACATACGTCACCAAATACGTCACTATTGACGTAAAAATAGCGGACGACTAGGTTCCGAAAACTCACTCTTTAGATGTTTCTTGGTCTTGCTCTATCCTCGTTTTAACGTTTCTCAAACTTAATTTCGACAACGTTTTTTATTCAAAATTACATAATAATGATTGTACTTTCTCTCTTAATATTCTTTTATAATATGGAAGAAGTTACTCCTGTATACTCTATTTTTAGATGTGAATAATAATTTCCTCAAATGATGTCGAGAATGTGTGAACGGCGACGGAAACCACTTCGAACAACTTCTGTAACACAGGTGAATACTCGTTACCAAATAGAAATCAAATGTGTACATGCTATTAATAATGAAAGTTGAATGAATAAAATGAATGAATGAATGAATGAATAGCCTGGTAATGTCCCGTATAGGGCAAAGGCCTCCTAAGAAAGGGGTGGCTCGTTGTAACTTACTTGGTGAGCCATTCCAAGTAAGACTTGTGGCACTATGATACACATCACTGACACTAACTTTCCTCTTACAAGCTGTTTACACTTTAGATTGTACAATGTTCACTTCACTTAAGTGTTACTCTAGTTCTCTCCACTTTTTCCTGTCTCTTGCTATTCTTGACCACTGTTTTCCGGCCCTCGCTACGAGTATGTCTGCCCATCTGCGCATTGGTCGTCCTTGTCTTCTCTTCCCCGTGTATGGATCCCACATTGTAGCTGCGTACGCCCATTTTCTGGATTTAGCCTTGCCACGTGTCCCCCCACTTCCATTTTAGCTTTTTTTCCCTTTCCAAGACATCCGCGTTTCTGGAGAGGTTGCGTAGTTCTTCGTTTGAGATCCTGTCTTGGAGTGAGATACCCAGTATCTTTCTCTGCATTTTCCTTTGACATACTTGAATGGATTGTTTAATGAAAGTTATACGGGTAAAAATACGTGCGAGATAATGAATCGATAATGACACAGTCTACGCCGGCCATGCATTCATGTCTCATGCGCGTGTTCCTGTTCGGAAGACAAGCTGAACTCTCCAAGCTGTAGCTAAAAAAATAAGCATCTTGACTTTTAAAGAGCAGACTTCCTTACTGGACTGAATTGACTGGGCAGGGCTGCCCCTAACAGGGTACAGAGCGCTTTTATACAATAACTGATCCAAACCGAACCGACGTTGATTGCAAAATATAAGGAGCCCAGCGTCTTTTTATAGCTGTTTAGATTCAAGGGAAATTTTTCATTTTTGTTGTTGGTTCAATGTCCAGACACTTGACAATGAAGTTATTAGCCTCTTGCAAACCAGAATTTTTGTACGATGCCATCTTCTTGTACAAATTCAGTGAAACTTTGTTCCATGTTCATCTCTTCATTTTCATCAAGCTATACACAAGAGCAGACGTCTCCAAAAGCGTACTCGCGAATAAGCCCCTGAACGGAACTAAAGCCAGTACGTAATGACCGCGCTCCGCCTCACCCATCTCCACCTGCACTGTACTCAATGTTTACGCGCAAACGAAGAGCAGTGGCGGACTGCCATTATCACTGTGTTGGTCGGAGTGTTCCACCGTTTCACAATGTCTTCTAATCATGGACGTAGTACATTCAAGGATGAATAGGAAGAGAAATTTTTTTGTGTTAGTGGGGAGAATGTGAAATGCTTATTTTGTTCGAATATTCTTAAGGGTGTCTTAAAATTCAATATGCGACGACAATACTCGACTCTTCAGAAATAATATCATACAATTACAGGCATGCTGGACATGTGAAAATAATTTAATTTGTGGCTATCTGTATAACTGTTGGTTATACATAATAATCAGTATATTACAATACGTTTACACTCAGTTCCGCATGACAAACATATAGTTTTTCGTTTAATTATATGTGAAATGCGTAGGCCTACAAATATTTTGATAAATATAAAACAAGAAAATACAAACACAAATCACACACGGTCCTCAGTCTTAAACAAAAAAAGCTTCTTGCTAGCTATGTTCTAGCTTGGAATATTGGAAAAACAATGAAGCCCTTTCCAGAAGCATCATATAAAATCGTGCATACAGGACGTTACTAAAATACTGTGTCCAGAACAAAGTCAAAGTTTAAGAAAATTAAATTGTTTCCAATTACAGTTCTGAGAAGGAATTTCAAGATTGCAAATGTAATTGAATCTGAAGTTGAAACCACAATTAACCAGTTTGTAGCTTACTCACTTGCATTGGACGAAAGCACAGATAGAAATGTCAAAGCTCACCTAGCCATTTTCATCCGAGGAGTTAATGAATGTCTTCTAGATATAATTACAAAATGCAAATGGAGAAGACCTTTTCCATGTACTGAAAGGCACCATAGAACAGAAGAGGTTGAATTTGCAATGGCTTGTGTCAATAGCAACAGACGGGGCTCCAGCTTCATAGTATGTCAAAATAATATACAAACTATAATATTCCTTATTCTTTGATGTTATTATTTGTATACATAAGCAGACTGTTGCCGCGATCCCCTACTGATCACTTCCATCTGTTGATGTACGAGTCTCTCCCCCTTACAGCACCCTGTGTTCGGTGGGCAGTATCGAGAGCACGAATGACGATACGCTTTTTGGAGACCTCTGCACAAGAGGATGTATGGTAAATTCCTATTCCGTGTAGGCGGCTTGTAAAAAAAAACTTATCTGTCATCAAACTAAACATCGGAAAAACAGATTTATATTGCAAATAGGGAAATACGTCTGGGACAGTCAAATTCATTTCTAGTTATTATCCCCTGCTCAAATATAATTTTAGAGATTTGATCAGATTTGAACTTACTTTTGACTGGTTGTTTTAGAGGTTAAAATGAAAGTGCATTACTAGATGGATCTAAAATTTCTGTGTATTTTTAGCCAAAGAGTCTGCTGTTTCGATTCTCCTTAAAACATAATAAAAAGAATATATTGTAAATTATATATATATATATATATATATATATATATATATATATATATGCATTCAGTTATGTAATACAGCATTTCCTTAGAAACTTACAATTTAGCCCCTTTTGCAGGCTACAAAAATACCAATAAAAATGAGAAGAGAACGAGACGACTAAGAAGAAAGAGAAGAGGACAAAGGTAAGTGGAACGAGAAGACAAATGTGAGAAAAAAAGAGGACGGAAGATAAGTGGAACGAGAAGACTAAGAAGAAAGAGAGGAGGACGAAGGTAAGTGGAACGAGAAAACAAAGATGAGAAGAGAAGAATACGAAAGGTAAGTGGAACAAGAAGACTAAGAAGAAAGAGAGGAGGACGAAGGTAAGTGGAACGAGAAGACAAAGAGGAGAAGAGAAGAGGGCGAAAGGTAAGTGGAACGAGAAAACTAAGAAGAAAGGCAAGAAGACGAAGGATAAGTGGAACGAGAAGACTATGAAGAAAGAGAAGAGGACGAAGGATAAGTAGAACGAGAAGACTAAGAAGAAAGAGAAGAGGATGAAGGATAAGAATAACGAGAAGACTAAGAAGAAAGAGAAGAGGATGAAGGATAAGAATAACGAGAAGACTAAGAACAAAGAGAAGAGGACAAAAGGTAAGTGGAAAGAGAAGACTAAGAAGAAAGAGAAGAGAACGAAGGATAAGTGGAACGAGAAGATTAAGAAGAAAGAGAAGAGGACGAAGGATAAGTGGAACGAGAAGATTAAGAAGAAAGAGAAGAGGACGAAGGATAAGTGGAACGAGAAGACTAAGAAGAAAGAGAAAAGGACGAAAGGTAAGTGGAACGAGAAGACTAAGAAGAAAGAGAAGAGGACGAAAGGGAAGTGGAACGAGAAGACTAAGAAGATAGGGAAGAGGACGAAAGGGAAGTGGAACGAGAAGACTAAGAAGATAGGAAAGAGGACGAAAGGGAAGTGGAACGAGAAGACTAAGAAGAAAGAGAAGAGGACGAAAGGTAAGTGGAACAAGAAGACTAAGACGAAAGAGAAGGGGAATAAAGGTAAGTAGAACGAGAAGACTAAGACGAAAGAGAAGGGGACGAAAGGTAAGTGGGACAAGAAGACTAAGAAGAAGGAGAAGAGGACGAAAGTTAAGTGGAACGAGAAGACTAAGAAGAAATAGAAGAGGAAGAAGGATAAGTGGAACGAGAAGACTAAGAAGAAAGAGAACAGGACGAAAGGTAAGTGGAACGAGAACTCTAAGAACAAAGAGAAGAGGACGAAAAGTGGACCGAGAAGACTAAGAAGAAAGAGAAAGGACGAAATATAAGTGGAACGAGAACTCTAAGAAAAAAGAGAAGAGGACGAAAAGTGGAACGAGAAGACTAAGAAGAAAGAGAAGAGGACGAAACGTAAGTGGAACGAGAAGACTAAGAAGAAAGAGTAGAGGACGAAAGATAAGTGGAACGAGAAGACTAAGAAGATAGGGAAGAGGACGAAAGGGAATTGGAACGAGAAGTCTAAGAAGAAAGAGAAGAGGACGAAAGGTAAGTGGAACGAGAAGACTAAGAAGAAAGAGAAGAGGACGAAATATAATTGGAACGAGAAGACTAAGAAGAAAGAGAAGAGGACGAAGGATAAGTAGAACGAGAAGACTAAGAAGAAAGAGAAGATGACGAAAGGTAAGTAGAAAGAGAAGACTAAGAAGAAAGAGAAGAGGACGAAAGGTAAGTAGAACGAGAAAATTAAGAAGAAAGAGAAGAAGACGAAAGGTAAGTGGACGAGAAGAATAAGAAAAAAGAGAGGAGTACGAAGGTAAGTGGAACGAGAAGACAAAGAGGAGAAGAGAAGAGGACGAAAGGTAAGTGGAACGAGAAGACTAAGAAGAAACGCAAGAAGACGAAGGATAAGTGGAACGAGAGACTATGAAGAAAGAGAAGAGGACGAAGGATAAGTAGAACGAGAAGACTAAGAAGAAAGGCAAGAAGACGAAGGATAAGAGGAACGAGAGACTATGAAGAAAGAGAAGAGGACGACGGATAAGTAGAACGAGCAGACTAAGAAGAAAGAGAAGAGGGATAAAGGTAAGAGGAAATAGAAGACTATGAAGAAAGAGAAGAGGAAGAAGGATGAGCAGAACGAGAAGACTAAGAAGGAAAGAGAAGAGGACAAAAGGTAAGTGGAAAGAGAAGACTAAGAAGAAAGAGAAGAGGACGAAGGATAAGTAAAAGGAGAAGACTAAGAAGAAAGAGATGAGGACGAAGAATAAGTGGAACGAGAAGACTAAGAAGAAAGAGAAGAGGACGAAGAATAAGTGGAACGAGAAGACTAAGAAGAAAGGAAAAAGGGTGAAAGGTAAGTGGAACGAGAAGACTAAGAAGAAAGAGAACAGGACGAAAGATAAGTGGAACGAGAAGACTAAGAAGAAAGAGAAGAGGAGGAAAGGGAAGTGGAACGAGAAGACTAAGAAGATAGGGAAGAGGACGAAAGGGAAGTGGAACGAGAAGACTAAGAAGATAGGGAAGAGGACGAAAGGGAAGTGGAACGAGAAGACTAAGAAGAAAGAGAAAGAACGACGAAAGGTAAGTGGAATGAGAAGACTAAGACGAAAGAGAAGGGAACGAAAGGTAAGTGGGGCGAGAAGACTAAGAAGAAAGAGAAGAGGACGAAAGGTAAGTGGAATGAGAAGACAAAGACGAAAGAGAAGGGGACGAAAGGAAAGTGGGACAAGAAGACTAAGAAGAAGGAGAAGACGATGAAAGGTAAGTGGAACGAGAAGACTAAGACAAAAGAGAAGGGAACGAAAGGTAAGTGGGACAAGAAGACTAAGAAGAAGGAGAAGAGGACAAAAGGTAAGTGGAACGAGAAGACTAAGAAGAAAGAGAAGAGGACGAAGGATAAGTGGAACGAGAAGACAAAGATGAGAAGAGAAGAATACGAAAGGTAAGTGGAACAAGAAGACTAAGAAGAAAGAGAGGAGGACGAAGGTAAGTGGAACGAGAAGACAAAGAGGAGAAGAGAAGAGGGCGAAAGTTAAGTGGAACGAGAAAACTAAGAAGAAAGGCAAGAAGACGAAGGATAAGTGGAACGAGAAGACTATGAAGAAAGAGAGGAGGACGAAGGATAAGTAGAACGAGAAGACTAAGAAGAAAGAGAAGAGGATGAAGGATAAGAATAACGAGAAGACTAAGAAGAAATAGAAAAGGACAAAAGGTAAGTGGAAAGAGAAGACTAAGAAGAAAGAGAAGAGAACGAAGGATAAGTAAAACGAGAAGATTAAGAAAAAAGAGAAGAGGATGAAGGATAAGTGGAACGAGAAGATTAAGAAGAAAGAGAAGTGGACGAAAGGGAAGTGGAACGAGAAGACTAAGAAGAAAGAGAAGAGGACGAAAGGGAAGTGGAACGAGAAGACTAAGAAGATAGGGAAGAGGACGAAAGGGAAGTGGAACGAGAAGACTAAGAAGATAGGAAAGAGGACGAAAGGGAAGTGGAACGAGAAGACTAAGAAGAAAGAGAAGAGGACGAAAGGTAAGTGGAACGAGAAGACTAAGACGAAGGAGAAGGGGACGAAAGGTAAGTAGAACGAGAAGAGCAAGACGAAAGAGAAGGGGACGAAAGGTAAGTGGGACAAGAAGAATAAGAAGAAGGAGAAGAAGACGAAAGGTAAGTGGAACGAGAAGACTAAGAAGAAATAGAAGAGGAAGAAGGATAAGTGGAACGAGAAGACTAAGAAGAAAGAGAAGAGAACGAAAGGTAAGTGGAACGAGAACTCTAAGAACAAAGAGAAGAGGACGAAAAGTGGAACGAGAACGAAAGGTAAGTGGAACGAGAAGACTAAGAAGAAAGAAAAGAGGACGAAAGAAAAGTGAAACGAGAAGACTAAGAAGAAAGAGAGGAGGACGAAAGGTAAGTGGAACGAGAACTCTAAGAAAAAAGAGAAGAGGACGAAAAGTGGAACGAGAAGACTAAGGAGAAAGAGAAGAGGACGAAAGGTAAGTGGAACGAGAAGACTAAGAAGAAAGAGTAGAGGACGAAAGATAAGAGGAACGAGAAGACTAAGAAGATAGGGAAGAGGACGAAAGGGAAGTGGACCGAGAAGTCTAAGAAGAAAGAGAAGAGGACGAAAGGTAAGTGGAACGAGGAGAATAAGAAGAAAGAGAAGAGGACGAAATGTAAGTGGAACGAGAAGACTAAGAAGAAAGAGAAGAGGACGGAGGATAAGTAGAACGAGAAGACTAAGAAGAAAGAGAAGAGGACGAAAGGTAAGTGGAAAGAGAAGACTAAGAAGAAAGAGAAGAGGATAAAGGATAAGTAGAACGAGAAAATTAGGAAGAAAGAGAAGAGGACGAAAGGTAAGTGGAACGAGAAGACTAAGAAGAAAGAGAGGAGTACGAAGGTAAGTGGAACGAGAAGACAAAGAGGAGAAGAGAAGAGGACGAAAGGTAAGTGGAACGAGAAGACTAAGAAGAAAGGCAAGAAGACAAAGTATAAGTGGAACGAGAGACTATGAAGAAAGAGAAGAGGACGAAGGATAAGTAGAACGAGAAGACTAAGAACAAAGGCAAGAAGAGGAAGGATAAGTGGAACGAGAGACTATGAAGAAAGAGAAGAGGACGACGGATAAGTAGAACGAGAAGACTAAGAATAAAGAGAAGAGGAAGAAAGGTAAGTGGAAATAGAAGTCTAAGAAGAAAGAGAAGAGGACGAAGGATGAGTAGAACGAGAAGACTAAGAAGAAATAGAAGTGGACAAAAGGTAAGTTGAAAGAGAAGACTAAGAAGAAAGAGAAGAGGGCGAAGGATAAGTGGGGCGAGAAGACTAAGAAGAAAGAGAAGAGGAAGAAAGGTAAGTGGAATGAGAAGACTAAGACGAAAGAGAAGGGGACGAAAGGTAAGTGGGACAAGAAGACTAAGAAGAAGAAGAGGATGAAAGGTAAGTGGAACGAGAAGACTAATACAAAAGAGAAGGGAACGAAAGGTAAGTGGGACAAGAAGACTAAGAAGAAGGAGAAGAGGACGAAAGGTAAGTGGAACGAGAAGACTAGGAAGAAAGAGAAGAGGACGAAGGATAGGTGGAACGAGAAGACTAAGAAGAAAGAGAAGAGGACGAAAGGTAAGTGGAACGAGAACTCTAAGAACAAAGAGAACAGGACGAAAGGTAAGTGGTACGAGAAGACTAAGAAGAAAGAGAAGATGACGAAGGATGAGTATAACGAGAAGACTAAGAAGAAAGAGAAGTGGACAAAAGGTAAGTGGAAAGAGAAGACTAAGAAGAATGAGAAGAGGACGAAGGATGAGTAGAACGAGAAGACTAAGAAGAAATAGAAGTGGACAAAAGGCAAGTTGAAAGAGAAGACTAAGAAGAAAGAGAAGAGGGCGAAGGATAAGTAAAACGAGAAGACTAAGAAGAAAGAGAAGAGGACGAAAGATAAGTGGAACGAGAAAACTAAGAAGAAAGAAAAAAAGATGAAAGTAAGTGGAACGAGAAGACTAAGAAGATAGGGAAGAGGACGAAAGGGAAGTGGAACGAGAAGACTAAGAAGAAAGAGAAGAGGACGAAAGGTAAATGGAACGAGAAGACTAAAACGAATGAGAAGGTGACGAAAGGTAAGTGGGGCGAGAAAACTAAGAAGAAAGAGAAGAGGACGAAAGGTAAGTGGAGCGAGAAGACTAAGACGAAAGAGAAGGGGACGAAAGGTAAGTGGAACGAGGAGACTAAGAAGAAAGAGAAGAGGACGAAATGTAAGTGGAACGAGAAGACTAAGAAGAAAGAGAAGAGGACGGAGGATAAGTAGAACGAGAAGACTAAGAAGAAAGAGAAGAGGACGAAAGGTAAGTGGAAAGAGAAGACTAAGAAGAAAGAGAAGAGGATGAAGGATAAGTAGAACAAGAAGACTAAGAAGAAAGAGAAGAGGACGAAAGGTAAGTGGAACGAGAACTCTAAGAACAAAGAGAGGACGACGAAAGGTAAGTGGAACGAGAAGATTAAGAAGAAAGAGTAGAGGACGAAACGTAAGTGGAACGAGAAGACTAAGAAGATAGGGAAGAGGAGGAAAGGGATGTGGAACGAGAAGACTAAGTAGATAGGAAAGAGGACGAAAGGGAAGTGGAACGAGAAGACTGAGAAGAAAGAAAAGAGGACGAAAGGGAAGTGGAACGAGAAGACTAAGAAGAAAGAGAAGAGGACGAAAGGTAAGTGGAACGAGAAGACTAAGACGAAGGAGAAGGGGACGAAAGGTAAGTAGAACGAGAAGAGTAAGACGAAAGAGAAGGGGACGAAAGGTAAGTGGGACAAGAAGACTAAGAAGAAGGAGAAGAGGACGAAAGGTAAGTGGAACGAGAAGACTAAGAAGAAATAGAAGAGGAAGAAGGATAAGTGGAACGAGAAGACTAAGAAGAAAGAGAAGAGAACGAAAGGTAAGTGGAACGAGAACTCTAAGAACAAAGAGAAGAGGACGAAAAGTGGAACGAGAAGGAAAGGTAAGTGGAACGAGAAGACTAAGAAGAAAGAAAAGAGGACGAAAGAAAAGTGAAACGAGAAGACTAAGAAGAAAGAGAAGAGGACGAAAGGTAAGTGGAACGAGAACTCTAAGAAAAAAGAGAAGAGGACGTAAAGTGGAACGAGAAGACTAACGAGAAAGAGAAGAGGACGAAAGGTAAGTGGAACGAGAAGACTAAGAAGAAAGAGTAGAGGACGAAAGATAAGTGGAACGAGAAGACTAAGAAGATAGGGAAGAGGACGAAAGGGAAGTGGACCGAGAAGTCTAAGAAGAAAGAGAAGAGGACGAAAGGTAAGTGGAACGAGGAGACTAAGAAGAAAGAGAAGAGGACGAAATGTAAGTGGAACGAGAAGACTAAGAAGAAAGAGAAGAGGACGGAGGATAAGTAGAACGAGAAGACTAAGAAGAAAGAGAAGAGGACGAAAGGTAAGTGGAAAGAGAAGACTAAGAAGAAAGAGAAGAGGATGAAGGATAAGTAGAACGAGAAAATTAGGAAGAAAGAGAAGAGGACGAAAGGTAAGTGGAACGAGAAGACTAAGAAGAAAGAGAGGAGTACGAAGGTAAGTGGAACGAGAAGACAAAGAGGAGAAGAGAAGAGGACGAAAGGTAAGTGGAACGAGAAGACTAAGAAGAAAGGCAAGAAGACAAAGTATAAGTGGAACGAGAGACTATGAAGAAAGAGAAGAGGACGAAGGATAAGTAGAACGAGAAAACTAAGAAGGAAGGCAAGAAGAGGAAGGATAAGTGGAACGAGAGACTATGAAGAAAGAGAAGAGGACGACGGATAAGTAGAACGAGAAGACTAAGAATAAAGAGAAGAGGAAGAAAGGTAAGTGGAAATAGAAGTCTAAGAAGAAAGAGAAGAGGACGAAGGATGAGTAGAACGAGAAGACTAAGAAGGAAAGAGAAGAGGACAAAAGGTAAGTGGAAAGAGAAGAGTAAGTAGAAAGAGAAGAGGACGAAGGATAAGTAAAAGGAGAAGACTAAGAAGAAAGAGAAGAGGACGAAGAATAAGTGGAACGAGAAGACTAAGAAGAAAGAGAAGAGGACGAAGAATAAGTGGAACGAGAAGACTAAGAAGAAAGGAAAAAGGATGAAAGGTAAGTGGAAGGAGAAGAGTAAGAAGAAAGAGAAGAGGACGAAAGATAAGTGGAACGAGAAGACTGAGAAGATAGGGAAGAGGACGAAAGGGATATGGAACGAGAAGACGAAGAAGAAAGAGAAAGAACGACGAAAGGTAAGTGGAACGAGAAGACTAAGACGAAAGAGAAGGGAACGAAATGTAAGTGGGGCGAGAAGACTAAGAAGAAAGAGAAGAGGACGAAAGGTAAGTGGAATGAGAAGACTAAGACGAAAGAGAAGGGGACGAAAAGTAAGTGGGACAAGAAGACTAAGAAGAAGAAGAGGATGAAAGGTAAGTGGAACGAGAAGACTAAGACAAAAGAGAAGGGAAGGAAAGGTAAGTGGGACAAGAAGACTAAGAAGAAGGAGAAGAGGACGAAAGGTAAGTGGAACGAGAAGACTAGGAAGAAAGAGAAGAGGACGAAGGATAAGTGGAACGAGAACTCTAAGAACAAAGAGAAGAGGACGAAAGGTAAGTGGTACGAGAAGACTAAGAAGAAAGAGAAGATGACGAAGGATGAGTATAACGAGAAGACTAAGAAGAAAGAGAAGTGGACAAAAGGTAAGTGGAAAGAGAAGACTAAGAAGAATGAGAAGAGGACGAAGGATGAGTAGAACGAGAAGACTAAGAAGAAATAGAAGTGGACAAAAGGTAAGTTGAAAGAGAAGACTAAGAAGAAAGAGAAGAGGACGAAGGATAAGTAAAACGAGAAGACTAAGAAGAAAGAGAAGAGGACGAATGATATGTGGAACGAGAAAACTAAGAAGAAAGAAAAAAGGATGAAAGTAAGTGGAACGAGAAGACTAAGAAGATAGGGAAGAGGACGAAAGGTAAGTGGAACGAGAAGACTAAGAAGAAAGAGAAGAGGACGAAAGGTAAATGGAACGAGAAGACTAAAACGAATGAGAAGGGGACGAAAGGTAAGTTGGGCGAGAAAACTAAGAAGAAAGAGAAGAGGACGAAAGGTAAGTGGAGCGAGAAGACTAAGACGAAAGAGAAGGGGACGAAAGGTAAGTGGGACAAGAAGACTAAGAAGAAGGAGATGAGGACGGAAGGTAAGTGGAACGAGAAGACTAAGACCAAAGAGAAGGGGACGAAAAGTAAGTGGGACAAGAAGACTAAGAAGGAGAAGAGGACGAAAGGTAAGTGGAACGAGAAGACTAAGAAGAAAGAAAAGAGGACGAAGGATAAATGGAACGAGAAGACTAAGAAGAAAGAGAAGAGGACGAAAGGTAAGTGGAACGAGAAGACTAAGACAAAAGAGAAGGGAACGAAAGGTAAGTGGGACAAGAAGACTAAGAAGAAGGAGAAGAGGACGAAAGGTAAGTGGAACGAGAAGACTAAGAAGAAAGAGAAGAGGACGAAGGATAAGTGGAACGAGAAGACTAAGAAGAAAGAGAAGAGGACGAAAGGTAAGTGGAACGAGAACTCTAAGAACAAAGAGAAGAGGACGAAAGGTAAGTGGTACGAGAAGACTAAGAAGAAAGAGAAGATGACGAAGGATGAGTATAACGAGAAGACTAAGAAGAAAGAGAAGTGGACAAAAGGTAAGTGGAAAGAGAAGACTAAGAAGAATGAGAAGAGGACGAAGGATGAGTAGAACGAGAAGACTAAGAAGAAATAGAAGTGGACAAGAGGTAAGTTGAAAGAGCAGACTGAGAAGAAAGAGAAGAGGACGAAGGATAAGTAAAACGAGAAGACTAAGATAAAGAGAAGAGGACGAAAGATAAGTGGAACGAGAAGACTAAGAAGAAAGAAAAAAGCATGAAAATAAGTGGAACGAGAAGACTAAGAAGATAGGGAAGAGGACGAAAGGGAAGTGGAACGCGAAGACTAAGAAGAAAGAGAAGAGGACGAAAGGTAAGTGGAGCGAGAAGACTAAGACGAAAGAGAAGGGGACGAAAGGTAAGTGGGACAAGAAGACTAAGAAGAAGGAGATGAGGACGGAAGGTAAGTGGAACGAGAAGACTAAGACCAAAGAGAAGGGGACGAAAAGTAAGTGGGACAAGAAGACTAAGAAGGAGAAGAGGACGAAAGGTAAGTGGAACGAGAAGACTAAGAAGAAAGAAAAGAGTACGAAGGATAAGTGGAACGAGAAGACTAAGAAGAAAGAGAAGAGGACGAAAGGTAAGTGGAACGAGAACTCTAAGAACAAAGAGAAGACGACGAAAGGTAAGTGGAACGAGAAGACTAAGAAGAAAGAGAAGGGGATGAAAGGTAAGTGGAACGAGAAGACTAAGAAGAAAGAGAAGAGGACGAAAGGTAAGTGGAATGAGAAGATTAAGAAGAAAGAGTAGAGGACGAAAGGTAAGTGGAACGAGAAGACTAAGAAGATAGGGAAGAGGAGGAAAGGGAAGTGGAACGAGAAGACTAAGAAGATAGGGAAGAGGACGAAAGGGAAGTGGAACGAGAAGACTAAGAAGAAAGAAAAGAGGACGAAAGGTAAGTGGAACGAGAAGTCTAAGAAGAAAGAGAAGACGACGAAAGGTAAGTGGAATGGGAAGACTAAGAAGAAAGAGTAGAGGATGAAAGATAAGTGGAAAGAGAAGACTAAGAAGATAGGGAAGAGGACGAATGGGAAGTGGAACGAGAAGACTAAGAAGAAAGAGAAGAGGACGAAAGGTAAGTGGGACAAGAAGACTAATAAGAAAGAGAAGAGGACGAAAGATAAGTGGAACGAGAAAACTAAGAATAAAGAGAAGAGGACGAAAGGGAAGTGGAACGAGAAGACTAAGAAGATAGGGAAGAGGACGAAAGGGAAGTGGAACGAGAAGACTAAGAAGAAAGAGAAGAGGACGACGAAGGATAAGTAGAACGAAAAGAGTAAGAAGAAAGAGAAGGGGACGAAAGGTAAGTTGAACGAGAACTCTAAGGAAAAAGAGAAGAGGGCGAAAAGTGGAACGAGAAGACTAAGAAGAAAGAGTAGAGGAAGAAAGATAAGTGGAACGAGAAGACTAAGAAGATAGGGAAGAGGACGAAAGGGAAGTGGAACGAGAAGACTAAGAAGATAGGGAAGAGGACGAAAGGGTAGTGGAATGAGAAGACTAAGAAGAAAGAGAAGAGGACGAAAGATAAGTGGGACGAGATCAGTAAGAAGATAGGGAAGAGGACGAAAGGGAATTGGAAAGAGAAGATTAAAAATTAAGGCATGAAGACGAAGGATAAGTGGAACAAGAAGACTAAGAAGAAAGAGAAGAGGACGAAGGATAAGTAGAACGAGAACTCTAAGAACAAAGAGAAGAGGACGAAAAGTGAAACGAGAAGACTAAGAAGAAAGAGAAGAGGATGAATGTAAGAGGAAGTAGGAGAATAAGAAGAAAGAGAAGAGAACGAATTATATGTTGAACGACAAGACTGAGAAGAATGAGAAGAGTTGGAAGGAGTAGTAGATGGAGAAGATCTAAGATGAGAAGACTACGATAATTAGGAGGAGTAGGGAGGAGTAGAATGAGAATACTACGAAAACGGAAAAGACTATGAGGCCAAAGAAGAGTAGAAAGGACAAGTAGAATGAGGTGGTCACGAGGACTAAGAAAGGTTGGAAGAATATGTAGAACAAGAAAACTACGAAGATTATGACGTAGAATAATAAAAAAAAGAACGAAAGATAAGCAGTGTGAGAAGACCACGAAGAGGATGAAAACATTGGAAATTATAATAATTAAAGTGAAGAAGAAATGTGTGATGAGAAGAATGTGAGGAATATAACGTTGAGCTAGAAGCCAGGATTCGGTGGTCAGAATGACTGTTAAAATTCGTCTCCGACTTCGTTTGACTCTAAATTTTGACAATGATTATTCAAAATTTTGAGTTTCCTTTGTAGATCCATTCAAGCCTAATGTTAATATGTCATGATTTCAGTGGGGAGTTCTTTATAATGTTAAATAACCGTGAATTTATCGGTGATGTAATTGTCAATTTTTTTTATTAAGTACTGAGCTGGTTTATTTCAACCGGCGACAATGAGTCAGCGGCGGCTGATGATACCCGTTCCATTCCAGTTCCCCTCAACAGCGAACTGTTATGGACTTAATGCAGCTTCTTGCTAGCACATTCAAATGTCAATATAGCTTGAAGCTGGGGGACCGGATGCGATGTAAACCAGTTCTCTTGTTCTACCTGAAGTTTTGCGCACTATACACAAGGTGGATGTGAAATAGCTCTGCAGATTTTCATAGGAAATAGCTTATATGCTAGGTAACGAAAAAGAGTAATACCATATTGGTGGAAAGTCCATAGTTTCCACTCAGAAAAAATATTTTTTCCCCAAACGTTTAACATCCTGTTATTCGGGGACTATTGCGGGTAGGATCATGTTTTTTTTTTCATAGCGATACAAAATTTAATAAAGAATAATTTATCCCTCGGGCGCATTTCAATAGTGTGGACCGTTTTCATGTCCATTTAATTTAATACCACTAATTTTAAGCCACTGAACAATGCGAGCAGATTGCAACGTTTTAGCCAAAGAGGGAGGTAGGCTGTAGTTCACCTAGAAAGACAGATCTAAGTTCGTTGACCTCTTACTTCTGTAGTACGAGAAGAAATAGAAGTGTGTTAGCGGTGTTGCTGCCAGATTTGCTGAAACTTCCGACTTATTATTCTAATTAACCTTGCATTTAATCGCAAAACGTAATATGTTTTTTATTCATTTAATTAAATTCTATCGTTCCTTGAAATTTGTAGGATTATTTCATTGTAATAACAAAACAATGTTACTTCTTCAGTGTCCATAAATTTTACGAATAAAATCATGGGTTTTATTAAGGAGTTCAACTTTGAATAAAAATTTGGTGACAGACTTCCACTTGTGTTCGTTGACGATATTGTGATATCAATTTTTGTTCAGATTTTCTGTGGTAACTTTGGAAATATTGTTTAATTTAGGTATAAAAATTTCGACACTTGCAGCAGAGATGATCATTGCCGTCGTTTGGTGGCTGAACACTACCATAGCATCTGTGTGGACATTAGACGATCCACAACCCATTGTACACGCTCAGACTTCGTAAGGGTTTCATGCTTATTGGTTTGGTATATTATATTTATTTTATTTATTTATTTATTTCATCAATCATTATTCACGTCATGGCGGATTAGATGTATTCCAGTTCGTAATCTACCATCACTCTCAATACAAATATAACACAAACTAATACATAATGAACCTATAAGCATCCTCTGTTTACAATAATAATAATAATAATAATAATAATAATAATAATAATAATAATAATAATAATAATACACAACTAATAATAAGTATAGCTCTTGTATTTAAAACTCCTACCTTAGCTTTTTCATTTTATGCTCAATCTCTTAAGAATTATTCGGTTAATTTCAATGACTACTCTTCGTAGTTTGTTATCGTGTGACTACTCAACATTTATAATTCCATCTCCGTTAGAGCTTTGACTTTCTTTACCCATCTAATTTTCCTAATTTATGCAAATTGCTGGCGTTTAGGTGACCATTCATTTTTTTAAAAGCTACTATAGCGTTTATTTGTAGAAATTTTGATATATTATATACGAAATTGAGCTTGTATAGAAGTAGATTGAAATTAACGAATATTTATTTATAAAAACTCTTCGTGTTTAGCTACATTACTTCCTCACACCAAATTATATTCTTTGTTCATTGTAAGTTTCATATTGTCTAAGTATCAATATATTAAATCATGCATAGCATTGTGTTTATTATTTATATAGAGTGTGAAAAATGCTCATTTTCAACGTTTCAGGGATGATAGAAGAGGTAAAAACAAACGTCTTTTTTATGTGGCAAAAATTTCGCAAATGCAACATTTTGGCAGTAGGTGTCCTAAAAGGGTAGGTCGCTTGACTTCCGACAAACCATTTACCAGTCAGTTCTGTTTTGACTGTTTTGCCTGCAGTGGTTGGATTGCTAAGGAAGGTAAGTTTGCACTCTGCTAGCAGTATCATGGCCACCTGGATTTCTTTGTGTGAGGATATGAAATGTCTGGCTTACAAGACCCCGATAAATACGGGAGAAGAACTGGTTGCTCGCGTTGTTGAAGCTGCAGAGGTTATCGAACTCCTCACATTTTTAGCGTAGTTTTTAGACAGTCTGTAGTGCGTAAATATTGTGCATTCGGTTAAACGGAAGGCAGTTTGAAGCACATCTCTGAACAACATTTATTCACATCACTGCAGTCAGGTAACAGAGTCTGAACACAAACCCTTCACACCACTTGTTAACTCAAAGCGCCGAAATAACCAGTGTGAGAAGTTTTTGTCACATAAAAATTATATTAGTTTTTACCTTCTCTACCATCCCTGAAACGAACTTTTTTGACAAGTGAGGGGCTACAACAGTGTATTGGAATACACAAGTATTAAAAGGTTTTCATCCTGAAAGTACAAGGTCAGCCAATGAAACGGGCAATTTTCAAATTCGTGTCTTTTTGGCTGTTGTCGGTATTTTAATTGTTACATGCAACAATCTATTCTTCACTCCATAGCATTTGTTTATAATGGATCGTTGGACGGGTGATCAACGTGCTTTTGCTATAACGACATATTACAAAAATAATGATAGTTTCATTGCTACACAATGGCTATTTCGACATAATTACAATATCCATCGCAATGATCCGATACCATCAGCCCATTCAATAAAAATCTAGATTTATAACTTTGAAATAACTGGTTCTGCGTTAAAAGAAATCTCCAGGTAAGCAAAGATCTGTACGTACCCCGGAAAACATCAACGCCGTAAGAGTTGCTATGATCCGTAGTCCTAAACGTTCTGCCCGTCGTCATGCAATTTCACTTGGCTTGTCAAACACCAGTATTCGAAGAATTCTTCATAAGAACTTACACATGCATCCATATAAAATTCAAGTAGTACAGACATTAAAAGATGCTGATAAAGTAAACCTCATGACATTTTGCCAACAATTCTTGGATCTAAATGTTAACGAAGACATTGTCCACAATATGCTGATGAGTGATGAAGCTCATCTTCATCTCTCTGGATACGTCAATAAACAAAACTTTAGATGCTGGTCACCAACTAAGCCTCACGAAATGCATGAGGAACCATTACACAGTGTCAAAGTCACAGTTTGGTATGGAATAGCATCATTTTGAATCATCGGTCCTTATTTCTTTGAGGACGATAATTAGATATCTGTTACTGTAACATCACAGCGATATATTCGGATGATTAAAGAATTTTTGTCTCCACTAATTGCCAATAATCATCTCATCAACAGAGACACGTGGTTTCAACAGGATGTTACTACCAGTCACACGGCTAGAGGCTCCATGGATGCAGTCAGACGTTTATTTTAAAACCACATTGTCTCAAGATATGGAGACATTTAATGACCTGCGAGATCTCCAGATCTGACAGAATGCGATTTTTTCTTATGGGGATACCTGAAGAGCATAGTCTTCAAAATTCCACCTCCACAGAACATCGAAGAACTCAAGGAATAAATTTCTCCATGAAGTTGATGAAATTCCTGTGGACATATTGCGTAGTATAATGGGAAATATACAACTTAAGACTTGAAGAATGTGTGCAACGAAATGAGTTCCACCTGCGGGATGTAGTGTTCAGAAAATAAGAATTTCATGAGGTACAGGTAAATGCTATTGTTTATACTTTAAATGTGAAGTGAAAGTTCCGTTTCAAAGTGTAATAATTAGGCCTATTAAAGTTTAAAAAAAAACCCGTTTCATTGGCTGACTTTGCATTTGTGACTGCAAACTAAAACCACATGTTTATCGCTACATACATATCGCAAAAGCCAATGAAGCAAAAGAAAATTGTGCCTTCTTTGGTGTAGCTTTTGTGGAAAAGTACTATAATTCCCTCACTATATTAAACCGCATGCAGCATAATATAATTTAATTGTATTTCACTTTATCACGAAACGAAATGATACTATTGAATTTTTTCATGATAATGAATTTAAAACAGCTGAAAAATCTTAGCATGCAGCTGAAAAATGTTTTACCGATTCTGTGTGTGATCGTAATCGTTGTCAGACGCCAAATGTGTCTTGAAAATTCGCTGGGCTAGCGATCAGAGCGAGAAATGTGTTTACCTCGCGCGGGAAACTCGTTGTAGTGTGTGGCATTCCATTTTAAATAATGCTTTCGATTTCTCGCAATTCTCGGCAAGTATTTCACATTATATATTTATTAAGTATTTTAGTATTTATTTATTTAACCTGGTAGAGATAAGGCCGTCAGGTCTTCTCTGCCCCTCTACCAGGGAATTACAACTATAATATGAGCAATAAAATTACAATTAACATTAAATTTACAATTACAATTACAATAAAATTTAAAGTACGACAAGATTACCTGATTAATGAAAGCTAGACATTTTATCATAGAAGTTAAGAACAAAGAATATTTTTGTATTTACTGAATTAAAAATTAAACCTACAATAACAAAAATCTATAGTAATGAAATTACAGGATATTGAAATATTTTATGATGGATTAAGAGAACTATTTACAAGAAACCATGTCTGAACGAGTTTCAATTACTGGCCAAGTGCCTAGTAAGTTTGCGTTTGAATTCAATTTTATTTCGACAGTCCCTGATGCTAGCAGGTAACGAATTCCAGAGTCTTGGCAGGGTTATTGTGAAAGAGGATGAGTATGAGGAGGTGCGATAGGATGGTATTGTTAGTATTGTTTCTTGGCGAGAGCGTGTGTTCAGATTGTGGTGGGAAGGAAGGTAAGTGAAGCGAGACGACAGGTACGAAGGAATAGAAGAGTTCAAGATTTCGAAGAGAAGGAGAAGTGAATGTAAATTTCTTTTCTTAAGCCAACCTATTGTTTCCAGGGATGGGGTAATATGATCATATTTACGAACATTGCTTACAAAACGTACACACAAGTTATGAGCACGTTGAAGTTTCGTTTTGTTGTCGCTGGAAAGGTCAGTAAGTAAAATGTCAGCATAGACAAAATAGGGAAATACAAGCGTCTGCACAAGGGACTTTTTTAAGATAGAGGGAAGATGAACATTTATCCTTTTTAGCACATGGATAATAGAATATACTTTTCTGCAGGTTTCTGTATCTTTCGGTGTAATGAGAAGCGGGTCTTAACAAGTGTTTTTGGATGTTTATAATTATGAAATGATATAAAATAGAGCATAGGTGTCCAAACGCCTATAGAACCAGGAGATATTGCACGTCAAGCATGCTCTGCTAAGGTCAATAACTTTCCATATAAAATAGGAAAAACGATCTTAAAGAAAATGCGCTGCGGGTTGCTTACGCCAGGGGTTATCTCGTACGAGTTACAATTGGACATCTATGGAATAGAGAGATAATTGCTAATGATGAATTGCAATAGAGGGACAATTGTTTTGGTTGAATTGTAATGAAAATTCGAGTGTAATGTGATCCTTGAGAGTAAGATGTACTTGCACCAAAGCGTGAATACGATATCCATTTGTGTACGCGTACAGAATGTCTTGATAGATGAATTTAATATTGTAGTGCAGAATCGCTGTAATAAACGATCAAAGGAGAAAATTTATTAATACAAAAAGTATACATAACTTTAAAAAATCTAAAAGTGAAATTTATACTGCAGTAACATTATAACTGGCAAATGTTTAAGAAATAATAAGTAATATATTATTATATTATAATACTAAAAATCCATAATTCGACCCTTTATTGCATAAAAGAAACATTCGCCATTCCGCATCGTACCTAAAATTCACCTTCTGCGGGATTTTTTCCGTCGTCTGGTAACACTGAATAAACAATCTCTATAATGTTGATTTTTTATTTCTATTAATACATTGTGGTTTTAAAGTTTCGTAGGTTTTAAATGATTACATTAAAACAGGACAGATTCGTAAAATAGCCAGCAAAATAAAAGGAAATCACTCCAGATTTTTGTACAATCATGATTGCTATTGTTGCCTACCGATCGTCATCAATTGTTATCGAAGAATATCTCTCCACGTTTTCGTCCTATCGTAATTTATTGCATAACGAGTTACTTACCGATTGATTGTTATCGTTTGTTTACAGTCAACAAAATAAGAACATTTTATACTTTACTCACAAAAATTCATATGCTATTGTAAAATATGGACGCAGTACTCCTGTGGTGTGATGTAATCTTGCAAGAAATAAGATGATGCGTCCCTTTTTTTATAACCTTGAAAAATTATACCGGTATGTTGGAACTGTTCGTAGAATGCTACCCCGAATCCCCAACGTCAATATAAACATTCAACAAGAATTCCTAAGTGAAACAGTTCCATAGGGATGGATCGGAAGGAGCGGAGGGAAATCATTGCCACCACGCTCTTCGGACTTAACTAATTTGGCTTTCACTTATGGTGTGTGTAAAGCAACAGATGTGTAATTTACCTGGCGGCGAAATTAACCATTTGAAAGAGCAAATCAGAGAAATTATCACATCTTTAACTTATGTTCTTTGTCTGTGTAACAAGAATTGAAGTACTGCTTTGATATCTGTCAGGCTACCAGAAGAGTCAACATCAAACTTCAGCGAATGTAGAGTAAAAGCTTGGAGAGTTATTCTATCATTTAATAGTTCTCTCATATCTGTATCTTGTTTAGTTACTATTATACTATCATTTATATCTCCTCTATGACGTTACAGTCACAGAATATACTGAGCATTTCATAATTCATGTTTATGATTTACGTTTTGAAGTGCTATTGTAGAGGAATAATATATTTATTTTGCACTCAAATAAAAAGACAAAGTTTCGTTCTGCATATTCTACGAAAATACACTTTCATAATGTAAACAAGCAGCAGATTTAAAATCGTAAATTAGTTCGAAAATTTGGAAAAAAAAAGCTATAATTTAACAGTTCCTTATTTCCGAAATTTCAAAGAATCATTATGAGAGAAAGAATCTTTTGTATGAGGTACGCGTGATAACGTATAACTTGTGTTAAAATTGTGTTCTTAGTTGTCCCAACGATTGCTTTGGGTATAAGAAGAAAAAATTGACGTTTAATTTCCTCCTACCCTAAATATAATTTATATTCCTCAACGTTGAAATGGAACATATTATGACGTATGGTGAATAATAGAAATAACGCAGTTGAGATTGACATACATTTTTATTTTGTTTGGGACACCTCACATTTCACGAAACATAATTCCGGAGTTTGTTTGTAATATTTCCATGGGAACGGCGTGACGACTGTCATCTGTTTTTCATGCTACGACCTCGTTCACTTTTTGTTGTTGGTATGTCGTGATGTTTCACACGCAGCCCTTGTATCCAGATTTGACAGACGTAATTCATCCCTTTGTATCGAATGTGGTACACTAGGAAACCATGAAGTAACAAGGATAAAATATAAAATGCACCGTCATGTCTATGCCTGATATCATTTATATACCGAAATATTTGGTTCGCATTTCAATTTGAAGAGAAATTAATTTCCAAACATCTTTAATCATTCCTTTCAAACCTAAGGTCGTATAATAGAAAGTGAAGAAGTGAAGTTGGACAAGAAATAGCCTACAGAAGGAGTTTTAAGTCTCTCCACAGCGACCAGACAATACATCAGTCATTACCACTGCGTGCAAAGTCGGTATTTGTCACTTAATGCTACTTGACGAGTGGGTGTGAACTGATGACGGTTCCTCAAAGAACAATGTTCAGATTTCAGAGTCATTGTTATTGTTATAGTTCGTGTCATTTAGGAAGATGCCCCCCAGAGTGAAAAAGTGCGAATGAGAGCGCTGACGTCTTCTCAAGAAGGCTTTTTGATCGGAAAGACTATTGTACTGTTTTTAGGACCTTGTGATGAAGTCTTAAGATTTCTTACCATTTGACACAAAAGTCAATTGTCAAATGGTGAAAACTGGAAATTTGTTTTTTTTTTAAATTACACATGTAGGCCCATAATAAAGAAAATAAAAGCCATGACAACAACAAGTACCACGATAAGGATCACACGAAAGGTACCACAATAAGGATCGCGACATGAAGGACAACCATGATGACCACGATAAGGGCAATAACAAAGGCTACAAAGATCACGATAAGGACCATGACAAAGGCAACAAGGACCACAATAAGGATCATAACACGAAAAACAACCACGACGACCACAGTAAGGATAATGACAAAGACAACAAGTCCACACCTGTGGAGTAACGGTTACCGCGTCTAGCTGCAAAACCAGGTGGCCTGGGTTCGATTCCCGGTCGGGGTAATTTACCTGGTTGAGGGTTTTTTCCGGGGTTTTCCCTCAACCCAATATGAGCAAATGCGAGATAATTTTCGGTGCGGAACCCCGGACTCATTTCACCGGCATTAGCGCCTTCATCTCATTCAGACACTAAATAACCTACGATGTTGATAAAGCGTCGTAAAATAACCTACTAAAAAAAAGGCAACAAGAACCAAGATAAGGATCATGACAAATGCAACAAGGACCACGATAAGGAACATGACAAAAACAACTAGAACCACGATAAGGATCACACGAAAGAGACCACAATAAGGATCATGACATGAAAGACGACCACGATAAGGACCATGACAAAGGCAACTAGGACCCCAATAAGTAACACGGCAAAGGCAGGAGGACCACGAAAAGAATCATGACAAAAATAACAAAGATCACGATAAGGAATATGATAAAGACAAGGACCACAATAAGGAAAATGACAAAAACAAGGACCACGATAAGGAACATAACAAAGACAAGGATCACAGTAAGAAACATACAAAGACAACAAGGACCACGATAAAGTACAAAGACAAGGACCACAATAAGGTAAGTCAGAAAAACAACAAGAGCCACAATAAAGACCATGACAAAGGCAAGAAGGACCACGATAAAGTACAAAGACAAGGACCACAATAAGGTAAGTCAGAAAAACAACAAGAGCCACAATAAAGACCATGACAAAGGCAAGAAGGACCACGATAAGGAATATGACAAAAAGTAGCAAAGACCACGATATGAAACATGAAAAAGACAAGTACAATGATAAGAAACATGACGAAGACAAGAACCACGGTAAGGAACATGACAAAGACAACAAGGACAACGATAAGGTGACAAAGACAACAAGAATCACGATAAGGTAAGTGACAAAGGCAATAAGACGAAGATAAGGAACATGATACAAACAACAAAGACCACAAGAAGGAATACGACAAAAACCAGGATCACGATAAGGAACATAAGAAAGAAAAGGGCCACGAGAAAGTATATGACAAAGACAACAAGGACCACAATAAGTTACATGAAAAAGATAATAAGAACCACGATAAGGAATATGAAAAAGACAAGAAGAACCACGATAAGGAGCATGACAAAGATAAGGACCACAATAAGGAGCATGACAAAGACAAGGACTACTATAAGGACTATGAAAAAGACAACAAAGTCACAAGGACTACGGTAGAAGTTACGACAAACGGTGTCTTAACCTTAAAAGATATTATATAGATAATAAATAGCGCCGTTGCCATATGTAGAGGCTAAGTCGTGGTCTCTCCGCGTCTGATACTTATTGCGATAAATCTAAGTAGTAATTACATTATTGTGAATGTGTGTTATGTTGTCTTGAGTAATGTCTATGAATTACATGGATCATGAATGTAATGTAATGTAGCTACTATGTATCGCATTCCGGTTTACTTCGTATTTCTGGCGTATTTACGTTTCCTCGATCTTTTCGGTCATTTTTTTTGCCGCGGTTACTTTGTTCCTTTTTTCTGTATACTAAACTTTAAAAACACCGGGTAGCTGTAGCTATATTTATTTAACTACACTGCTAAGGTTACAAAAGTAATCTAACACAGTCATTACAATCCTTCGTTTCTTACCCTTCAGGTTACCGAGACTGGACCTTTCCCTACTTTCTGCAGGGATATATCCATATATGAAAATAATTTAAAATGAGTGTCACAAATAATTTCACACGTTTTGACACAACGAGTAATGTTTTGAAACTACAGCATACGTGCAGTATTGCCAACACCAATTCATGGAAAGTCACTATGAATCAGTTCTAAAGCCCAAGTTCAAGTCAAGCGTGGAATGAGACCTCTGCCATTGGTTGAACAGCAATAAAATTATATTTCTCTCCTCTTATGGAACGAAGTAAACATTGCCGTCGGAGGAGGAGAGAAGAAGTATAATTGCTGTTCAACCATTATGGAACGAAGTACAGACTAAACTAAACTACAAATAAACTAGGCCAAAAATAAATAAATTAAAAGTGAACTGTAAACTAAACTGGAAACTAGCCGTACTACAATTTAAACTTTGTATTAAACGTAATGAGAGAGCTAAATGAACAAGAAATAAATTGAGAATTAGTAGAATAAAGTAACCTTACTAAATTAGGTTAATATTAAATTAAACTAAACAACAAATTTGTGAACTAACGTCTATTCTCTACCATATAAAGGAAGCGAATGCCAACTTACGCAATTTTCCTTTTAAGGTGGTCTTATACGAGGGAGATTCAAAAAGTAACTCTAATAAATGTTTTAGTAATTGAATATGTACTCGTACAATAAGATTACAAATACTTCATCACTTTTCAACATAGTCCCCACTACGTTCAACGCAAGTATTCCTGTTATACTATGTTGAAAAGTGATTAATGCCCAGTTTCTATAAAGACAGTTACCTGTACATACAGAGTTATCTATGATTTAACGTGCTTATATGTTTAAAATCAGTTTCCGAAACAGCAGTTATCGTCATCTTTACAGTTATCTGTGCTTCAACTGGTAACTGTGCTTAGGCTTAGGCCTGTAGTTACCTGGCTGTTAGCACTGATTCGAAGAAATACCGACGTGCGACGCTACTGCATTACTGTTTTGTAAACTATAATAACCGATATTAAATAATAATATAGATCACAATAAATTAATTTATTATATTATCTGTATAGTTTTAAAAATTTGGCGTTGTATTTACGTACCTTAGGTACATGTTTTACGTTTTATGACATATTAGGATATAATAATGTGTGTTTGTAAACACAATTTTGAACATATCAAATTCAATTTTCGCCATCAACTAAAGATTCTATGTCGTCAGTCGAGGAATTTTTATTCTTGGATGTTCTACCAATGCCAATAGTATTTCGGACTCTGAAAAGTCGATTTGAATACATGAAAGGATTCATATGGACGAATGTAAAATATTTTGACATGTTTATCAGCATGGCTGCTATAGCCACACAGGTGAATATGGTTGCAGTTTTGAAGCAGGAGTTACATCAAATCCCTCTCTTCACTAGTATTATTTACTCGATGATCACGCCAAATACCAACAATTATTGCTTTTTTAACCATATTACGATTGAGTTGGAAGTGTACATGTACACTATCATTTACCATATGGTTCTTTAATTTAAAAGCCTTGCACCTACTTGTACAGAGCTCACTGTGTACCTATTAGCCGTATTACTGCTGAAAACTTCTGCAAACAAAAGTAACTATAAATAACTAAAAAATCATTAACAAAATACTAGTGGAGACATCTATGGACGACAATAGATACTGAACTTGAATTTACCTCAACTGTTAGTTTCAAGCGCTGATAAATCTACATTCAACTTTCCGAAAACTCATAAAAGTTATCAGTGCAGTTAAATTTATAAGAGCAGTTAATTAACTGAGAGTTAACTGAGGTGTATCAGAAACCGAGCATAAGTGTTTGTAATCTTATTGTAAATTTTCAATTAATAAAACAATTATTCAGGTTACTTTTTGACTCTCCCTCGTGAAATTGTCAATAAAATGTGGTGCTGAAATTTTGACATTTGCTTTCCAAATATTCTGCACATTAATAACATAGGAAATTAGACTGAACTCACTATTTATACATAATGGAAAAATCTTGCATATTTGAACACATATTTTGTTCATAAATATGAAAGTGGTTAGAGCAATACATTTTACAAATTGGAGGCAATACCTAAGGACTAATTAAATGGAATCGTTCGCAATAGATTATAATAATTGTACGGTCGCTGTTTTATCCAGCCGAATGGACACAGTGCTGTAAACAATACTGATTACGGACCGGAATGGAAGTATAAATTAAACGTAGCTGAAGCTTCGTTGTCAAGGAAACCACAGTGCTTGCTATTCAAATCGATTCACATCCGTTATTTGAAACAATTATCACCCAAGTGCAGATTGTCGGTTAGTTATACTCGCACGCATATTATTTCCTCTGAAACGAAAATCATTTGCTGCTCTCAGCGATGGGAGTTCGAATAATATGAACTTGTGGTCAATGCATTGGAATACAACACTGTCGCCAAATTGCGCGTTTAATGAATTTTATTCTCTTCATATCCCTATATTGCATACATATGAGTGACTAAACTGTAATATTGTGTACTGTGTGTGCAGAGTGGAAGGGAATTGAGTGACGAAATTAATTGTGGATATACATAAAAAAAAGTCGAAGCACTGCTTTTCAATATCTAGTAGCATCTCGAAAATGTATTATCTACTAATTAAAAACTGAAAACTGAGCATGTCTTCTATCGTTTAATCTATTTTTACTTCACTTACCAAGTATCTATTCTCACTAAAAAAAATAATAATAATACTGAGAAGTTTACTCACACAAAAGGGGACCCGGAACGTCCTAGACCTGCAATGTTAAATGTAAGGAACATTTTTTTCTAAACTTTTGACACTAGGGATCTGATTCTTTTTACTGTAATATATTACATATTTTTAATACTTTTTACTATAGAGCTTTTGATATAATGTGGTTTTTCTTAAATATATTAATTTTTTTACGCTTTCGTAATTTCTTTCACTATATACTACGATACAAAATCTTTCAGTAATGAAATATGACAAAATGGATATGGTACAAGATTAATTTAGCACTACAAACAAGTCCAGCAAATTTCAGATCTCTAGCTCTAATAGTTTAGAGGAAAAGTCCCTTATGTAAGAAAAAATAAAATAAATTTACAGGAACTGAGGTTGAAAGTTTCAATTGCATTTTAGTGGATTCCTGCATCATACTATGAGTCCTCAGAGTCTTTCACTGAATTGTTCTATGACAATGAGGAGACGTATCACGCACCCTTTTTGAATTGACATGTATATTTTTGACAATTATTTTAAAATACTTAGAATGAAGCTACAGGAAAGATGAATATACCATTTTAAAGAGGAAAGTTTTTTAAACTGAAAACAGGTTTCATTTATTTTTGGCCTTCCGGATACTCTTAATGGGTTTATATTTACAAAATTGGAATATATATGTATATATATATATATATATATATACACACACACACACACATATAGTTACTAGTCTAACATTTAGGCAGCAGTACTGTTCTAAAATGTACACACAATACATGTAGTTTTTATATTTCTATAGTATTTAGCAATGAACTGCGATCCGTCATTCTGCGTCTTTTAGCGGTCACCATCCTGGTTTTTGGATTTTAAAGGGCAAGAAATTTCACAGCATGGCTTCCTTGGAGATAAAAGTAAAGCTATGGATTTCGTGTTCTAGTTTTACGTAACATATTTCAAGGTCACATTGAATTTTGACACTAAATAACCTTTGCATGTGAAAGTGTTGTTAAATAAAATGCTTCTACAATTTAATAGCCCATTCTATTGAAGAACACCATGATAAATTGTATGGTTCAGTATTAGTTTCCCATAAAGTTTACTTTAGTTTAGTTTTCAGTTATGTTCGTCCCTAGTTTAGTTTAATTTCGGCTTTAGTTTATTTTATAGTTTAGTTTTAAATTTAATTTAAGTTTCACTTTAATATACTGTTTAGTTTCTAGTTTACTTTATTGTCTAGCTTAGATTAGTTTTCAATTTAGTTTAGTTTTCACTTTACTGGTACTTTGTGGCTTAACTAAATTTTCATTTGTTTTTGGGTTAGTTAATAGAGTTCCTATTTCAGCTTAATTTAGTCTCTAGTTTAGTTCAGTTTTAATGTTAGTACATTGCTTTATTTAGTTTTCATTTTAGTTTAGTTTCTAGTTTAGTTTAGTTTTTAGTTACCACTTTGGAAGTTCTGACTCGGATAAAAGTGGAACATCAGGAAATGCTCTCCGATCTTCAAGGGGCAAATCATCTTCTTCTCCAAGTATTTTAGATGCCTGTCCTACAGGTCCAATGTCTGGTTGCTGCATCCTATAATAATCAGGGTCAAAATCGGCTGCTACCTCTCCCACCACCGCGCTGCCAATTCATGTCATCACTAGTTTCAACCCTTCGGAAGAAAAGAAGTATCAGATGTCGAGCCTGGGTTTGAGGACAGCTCATCAGAGATCCCCTCCTGGAAATGACGGCCCCAAAGATAAAGGAAGAGCCGTCCTGAGGGGACCTAGGAAGAGGGCCAGCAGCATAGACAATTCGGACCCGCCAGGGACAGGCGACAGAAGACAGTTGGGGTGGAAGTGTCCAGTAGAAGAAAATGTAAACGGATGGTGGATGTAAGAAAAGGGAAGAGAGTGCTAGTGGATGACGGGCAATAGACATGTCAAACTCTTCTCACTGTTGAGTGCTCACACAAATTCCACAATTTGGGATGGCTGACCACTAGGATCCAGAATACAAAGCAGAGGTTAAGTTAAAAATACAATATGATTGCGGAGAGAATACGGAATAATGATACATTAAAAAATAAAATACAATTTGATTTCGGACAAACATGAGATGAAAATAAATTGAAGAGTAATGAAATGAAGTAAAAAAATTACAAAGTATTATACAAGTGATTGTGTAAAATGGATAATGAATCTCTCAATACCATTAGAAAAATTTTGTTAATGTCCTCATTAGAAAATTTAAGAGAAAGGAGAATGGCTTTGGTTAACTTAAATGAAGTTCCCCTAGCGCCAAAAAGAAGTCCTTTCACTTCCCATGTATTAATATTCATGTTGTATCTCTCACTGTAGTGAGGAATACATGGATTGTAAATAGACTTCTTTTCATCGTTAACGTGATAGGCTTGTTGATCATCCATCTCAAAACGGACAGTGGGGTCAAGAATGAGGCTTCTTTGATTTCGGCGATCGATGGCTATAATGTCTGCTCTTCTCAGCCAAGCAGTGCACTTCTTCGTAAACCTCCCACTTTGCCTTCCGAAGAGTGGTTGCGATGGAACTTCTCACTTTATGGTGGCGATTGTTCCTCAGTAGTTCTTCTTTAGGGAATAACCCAAAACATGCCCAAGGGTTTCTACTTCGCTGCATCCTGGATGACTACAGTTTTGATTTTGAAAGGAACGACCTGGCACCGATCGTATTGCTGCGATGTTTGTGGACATCTTTATGGCATTGGTCCACTCTGAGGAACATATCCCTCTTCTATTACTAATCCAAGAGTTGTTTTTTGGATCTTCCCTGTAAGTTACCATTCCTTTGCCTTTTTGTGGAAGACAACATGAATTATTAAACGACCTCCGCCGTAACTCAGATCTTAAACTTCGTCCTGTCATCGAATGTGCTTCTGCGTTGTTGGAATGTTTAACTGTGAAACAGCTTCTTGTTTTTCAGTTTCAAGATTCCTGCAGAAATGGAGATGTTCGTCATTTATTTTTAGAAGACTTCGGCAATGTTATAGTGTTGGAGGTGTACTTCCCATTCAGCATTAAATAAACCAAGGCCACGAATGGGTGAAGAGTGAAATACATAACAAAGACTTTTTAAATTTTATGGTCGAATTTGAGATTGTATGTGTCACTGAAATGGTTGAGTGACAAGTTACAGTTCACGAACAATTTATTTGAGAGCATGTAGTAAATGTAGGGCGTTGGATGGGAGGGGTAATATATTTCATAAAATACATGAAGGAGCGGATGTTAAAGAAATTGACAATATGACTTTCTGGAATTGTGTGGACGTTGAAGAGGTGAAGAGGAGAAGAGGAAAATGAATAAATCCAGTAAAGATAAGACGGATTAATGCTGAAGGAAGGAAACTGGCTGCATTTTGTGATACTTTATATGATGAACCAAAAAGGGGAATTAACACTTGAAGAATATACATCAAAGTCACAATTCTCAAAAGGGTGATGTCATAATCTAAATCAGTTTATTAATGAAAAATTTATGTTTTTCTTATCAAAACTGATAAAGCAGAATTATCACAACGGATGCAGTCATCCTTTCCTAGATTTTCATTAGGAACAGCAATATAGATTGCAGTAATATACTGAATTAGAAGATGACATCACCCTTTTGAGAATTGTGACTTTGATGTGTATTCTTCAAATGTTATGATTTAGTTTAGTAGTCTTCACTTCAGTTAATTTAGATTCTGGCTTAATTTAATTTAGATTCTAGTTTTAATTTTATTTAATTTCTAATTTAATTTAGTTTTGTTTTCACTTTAGTGTACTGTTTGCTTTAGTTTAGTTTATTTTATAGTTTAGTTTTGTTTTGAATTTAGTTTAATTTTAACTTCTGTACTACATTTATTAGTTTGGTTTGTGGTTTAATTCAGTTTTCAATTGAGTTTTGTGTTGAATTTAGTTTAATTTTCACGTTGGTTTAGTTTTCATTTTAGTTTAGTTTATTTTATATTTCAGTTTATTTTCTAATTTAGTTTATTTTCTAGTTACTTTTATTTTAAATTTAGTTTTCACTTTATTATATTATTGTGCAGTTTAGTTTCTAGTTTAACTTTATTTGTAGTTTATTTTCAACTTTAATTAGTTTCAATTTAGTTTTCACTTCAGTATAGTTTAGCACCTAATTTACAATAGTTTCTGCATTAGCTTCCAGTTTAGATTATAATTTAATTTAGTTTCTTATTTAGTGCTCAGTTTAGTTTAGATTTCTACTTCAGTTTTCTGTTTAGGTAGTTTATGTAGCTTTCGGCTACAAAACACAACTTATGTTAACATATACTTAGTGCAATTCTCAACGCAGCTCCTTCTGATGTAGGATAGGTATTATTTGTACATGTAAAACTTATACGTTTGTAGAGAACTTTTTCTTTAGTTTTAACTACACTTCAAGGTGCTGGGTTAGTAAGGTCTACTCAGTGAAATCGTTACAGACGACTAACTCCACTTGACTGATGTGCCATTATAACTGGGTCACAGATCAAAGACAGTGAAGCTGAGAAGATAAAGGTGTTTTTGGTGTATTTAAACACACAAGAATTTTCGTAATCATACGATCCAAAAGTAGTAAAAGCGAACAATATTGAAAACGCCGTTTTATTAATATTTTCACTTCAACGAATTATGTATGGTTTGCTTTCGTTTTTGTGAAAGTTACTTTCTATATTTTGTATCCTATTTTTCGATTTACATGTTTTTTTTTTCTTCTTAAGACACTACAATTTTTTGACATTTGAAAAATATCTTCCGTTTCCTTTTTTAAAAACTTATTAGGCCTATTAAACTACCTTTCATTTGCTCCAAGTCATTCATCATGTCCACCTCCTTTCAGCGTTTTCGTCTATATATTTTGTGTTCTTGTAGTTGAAAGTTTTAATTTTTAAATTTTCTTAACTAATCTTTCTTCTGGCATTCTGTATGATCGGAACTGTCCTAGTCTTTGGGACTTGATGACGTTTGTTATCCTTTCCTTTCGAATTGTTTTATTTATTTCATTGCTAGTTTTAATTCTTCGTGTTCCACTTACTTCTTTGGTGGGTAAAAATATTCGTCTTAATCTCACCCTTACAATATGGTCAGAGCGGACAAAATATTATAAATTTTAGAAAAATACTTGAAGTAATGTGTGAAAATAGCAACTAGCGTCAAATGTACAACTCTGAGCTGTCTGCTAAATAAGCCAGTGTTGTTATAGATATCGTAACTTATATAGAAATGGGATGCTTGAAATTGGGAATGCACATCACAATAGCTAATGAAGACTACCCATCAAGAAGGATCCTTATGACAGAATCAGAAAGTATTGCGAGAAGAGGAAGGGAAATAAGTGTGGTAGAGCAGGCCTGGGCATAAGAGGGTCACAAAGTCACTTATGACTCGTATTACACTGAAACATTAATATTACAAGGCCTCGGGATTGGCGGAAATCGGAAAGCAGCACTGCTTGGTCGACCTCGAGTGTTTGTAAAGAGATGAAACTTAATAAGCAATTAAGACTGGTTTTGAACTTCCCCCTCAATATCTAAATTAACGTGTTTTTGTTTAATTAAATTTAATTTAAATTATATAGTTATTTAGATTGGAAAGTTCTTAAATGAAAGTTCTGTATAATAAAATTTATTCGCATGTCCACACTGTACGGAAGCGCGAGATATAAATCATTAAATATTCTGTTAGTCCATTACTATTTAATTTAGTAATGCATGAGATTGAAAAAGAAATTAAATTTAAGGTTTGATACAAAATGGGAAATAAAGATCATAATATCTTGTGCTATGCTGACGATGTTGTTTTGATGGCAAATACGGAGGATGATCTACAAAGATTACTGTATGGATTCCATCTAGGATGCATAAAGTATAACATGAAAATATCATTAACAAAAACAAAATCCATGACCACAAGCAAATTCCCCCTAAGATGTATTAACGCGTTTTTGTTTAATTAAATTTAATTCCAATTATATAGTTATTTAGATTGGAAAGTTTTTAAATGAAAGTTCTGTATAATACAATTTATTCATATGTCCACACTGTATGGCTGCGCGAGTTATAAACCATTAAATATTCTCTTAGTCCATTACTATTTAATTTAGTAATGAATGAGATTATAAAAGAAATTAAATTTAAGGATAGATACAAAATGGGAAATAAAGATCGTAATATCTTGTGCTACGCTGACGATGTTGTTCTGATGGCAGATACAGAGGATGATCTACAAAGATTACTGTATGGATTCTAACTAGGATGTATGAAGTATAACATGAAAATATCATTAACAAAAACAAAAACAATGACCACAAGCAAATTCCCCCTAAGATGTATTAACGCGTTTTTGTTTAATTAAATTTAATTCAAATTATATAATTATTTAGATTGGAAAGTTTTTAAATGAAAGTTCTGTATAATAAAATTTATTCGTATGTCCACACTGTATGGGTGCGCGAGATATAAACCATTAAATATTCTCTTAGTCCATTACTATTTAATTTAGTAATGAATGAGATTATAAAAAAAATTAAATTTAAGGATGAATACAACATGGGAAATAAAGATCGTAATATCTTGTGCTATACTGACTATGTTGTTCTGATGGCAAATACAGAAGATAATCTACAAAGATTACTGTATGGATTCTATCTAGGATGCATAAAATATAACATGAACATATCTTTAACAAAAACAAAAACTATGACCACAAGCAAATTCCCCCTAAGATTTAAACTGGAAATAGAGAGAACAATAATAGAAAGGTAATGTCAATAAAATACCTGGGTATTGAGAAAACTGCTTAGGGAGGGCATTGCAAAATGAAGTTATGCACCAAGCAAATAAAGCAGCAAGTATTGCAGGATACGTGAATGATGTTATATGGAACAACAAATAAGGTAAGAATCTATAAAGCTATAATTCACCCAATATAAACCTATGCTTGTGAAGTACGAGCGGATACTTCAAAAACTAAAAGGATTCTGGAAACAAACGAAATGAGTGTATTAAGGAAAATTATGCAGAAAACAAGAAGATATAAAGTAAGAAGTGAAGAAATTAGAATGCAGCTAAACATTCAAGCAATAGGTAATTGGGTAAATAGAAGAAGAAAGGAATGAAATAATCACATATCTCGCATGACACCAGACAGAACTGTACGCATAGCAAGGGATAATTTACCGGTCGATGGAAAGAGGTCGCCTGGAAGACCAAAGAAAAGATGGAAAGAACAGGCCGTAGGCCTATACAATGAGTAGAAGTAGAAGAAGAAGAAGAAGAAGAAGAAGAAGAAGAAAGATATTATGAGATTAGACAGTTTAGGCAACACGTTGTTTAAATTCGCATGACATAACCTCTGGGATAGATGATGATCAGCAACCAAGCAATTATCATAGCTGATATCACAGTGAATGTTGGAATGCAGTAAATATCCTGCAACGTTGCTATTTTAATAAACGCTGTCTGTATGTAACTATATATTGCGTCGGAAAATATTACAGAGTTCATGGTAAACTCTGCACCAAAATTTAAGAGGTGATTCTACGAGTACATTAAATATAACAAAACTTTCATTACACTTTTCCTTCGATGAAGCACCGAGACTCTATTTAGCTTGTATTTTACTGTATGATAAGAGGTGTTGTAATTTATAGCATTCTGTTCATTTAATTTTGAAATGTCAGCAACAAAAACTGAAGGGGAATCCTTGTAAGTTCAGCTGCCATAAGTGGCTTTGTATGTTTTTCCCTACTGTAATGTACTCAGCTTGTACAATATTTATCCCTACGGGTGTGTTTTTGTGTGCCTGTATATTTCGTATTGTCCTTGTTTGTTTAGTTTCTGGTTTTTCGGTTGGAGATGTAGAATTTCCATGTCTGTGTTTATGTTGCTGTAGGTGTGGTTGGCGTTTGTGATGTGTTCTGCGCATGTGGAAGTGTTTTGTGATTTCTGTGATGTAATTTTTGTGTTGGAGATGTAGAATTTCCATGTCTGTGTTTTTATAGCTGTAGGTGTGGTTGGCATTTGTGATGAGTTCTGCATATGTAGAAGTGTTTTGTGATTTCTTTATGGCTGTGATGTGGTTTTTGTGTTGGAGATGTAGAATTTCCATGTCTGTGTTTATATTGCTGTAGGTGTGATTGGCGTTTGTGATGTGTTTTGCATATGTGGAAGTGTTTTGTGATTTCGTTATGGCTTTGATGTGTTCATAAAATCCTCAACACACAACTCAGTTTCAGAATACACACACTTTTTAACGCCACATTACACTACACAAACACACCCCCAGAGGAAACGTAATCAGAAGGCGCGAAGACCACCCAGTTCAGATCATAGCCCACCGGCTGAAACTAGTCAATAAAGTAACCTAGTTAATTAACACATGAAACCATATATATATATATATATATATATATATATATATATATATATATATATATATATATATATATATATATAATTTGTATTCCGAACTGCAAATATTTATAAATGAATAGAAGTTGAAAATCAAAATCAAATTGTTTGTACAAAAACTTTATGGTTTGCCCTAGCAAAATAATTCTTTACATACAAAGTTAAAAGACAAATAATTCCAGTCTTACCTAAAAGAGAAAATATGGGAATGTGACGATAACGATAATTACTTGGAACACCTGACATGCAACCCTTGCCCAAATAATTGATCATTCGTCGGTTTATCGAATAATTAATATATAATCAAGAGTATTACGATGTTGGCGTGTAAACCTGGTAGTCTAGTGTGCAGGGGCTGCTATCTATTGCAAATTACTTTCCTACTCTAAGAACGTGGAGCTGTAATTAACAGAAGGGTAGAGGGGGGCTACGGTACTTAGTGCCGGCCGGCGTGTGACGAGGGCACTAATGCAATTTTCTGGACACGTTCTAATACAGAGGCCATCTCCCGTGACGCCATCGAACAAAAGACGGGCGACGTTATACACTGTTACAGATTGTTACTGAATCAGCGAATCCATTTACGAGAGAGCTGGTCTCCAGACACTGCAACCAATTGCTGTCGACTTGACTACCATGTACACGTCAGTAAGGTCATAGTTATTAATAATATACACTGTGCTTATGGGAGGATCTCCCTTACTTCCATGCTGAAACATTTATTCAATATTTGAACACAGACATGCAATCTAAATGAAAAGTGTCCTACAGAAATCTAGCTGTCCATATTAGTGTGAGATATAGAGAATTCTTTTGAAAAATTCGTTCTGACGGTACATGAACACCCTTTAATACTTGTCCCTAGCGACGTCAAAAATTAACACTGATAAATCCAATGGGTGCACAGTGGTCCGAAATGCGAATGTAGCGGGAGAAAATTTCACCGTCTTTCTTTCTTTCTTTCTTTCTTTTATTTGACAATTTTTGTACATTGGTACTATCAATTGTGCTTAAATAATGAACATTACAACAATATGAGACTTGTAAAGAGAGTGATGTCCATTAACGTTCCTCAAAGCATCAATAAATCAGTGTGTCTTTTCCTCTTGAGGCGAAAATCAGGTCGTGCAGAGGGCAGGTTCCGAGGAATCTGGTTGATTAAGCTGTTAGAATGTGTTGGCAATGTTGCATATAACCGTGTGTAGGAAGAATGAATTACAGTCTCTACTTTGGCTAGATCTAGATCTGAATGAAATGTTTCATTTCTCATGTACCATGGTGCTCCAGTGATTATCCTTAGTTCCCGATTTGGAATGTTTGAATACGCTTGATTTGGCTTATAGAAGCCGATCTCCATAATGAACATCCATAGAGCCAAATAGGTTTAAGAAGCATCACATATATTAACCTTTTATTGGAAAGGGAAAGACAAGAGCTGGAAAGTATTGCTTTCAATCGATGAAGTCTGTATCTTAATCTCTGAAGGGTGTGAGGTGTTTATTCCAGGTCAAGCGACTGTCCAGGATGAGTCTAAGATATCGTACTTCTTCATGCTGTGGTACTGGTGAACAGTTGAGTTGAAAATGCTTTTCATTGATGACATAATATTGTAAGCATATTGAACCTTCATAATCTGTAATCTAAACTATACTAAACATCGGTATATCAGCACCATGTTATCGTGAAGTTGGACTCCAGGCAGCTGAGCTTGCATGTAGTGCAATACAGTTAGTTAGTGTGAAAGAAATTTAGTGAGAAACTGTTTCTAGAACATGGGAGGAGTGATAGTAGGAGGAAGAAAAATAAAGTGCATACGATTTGCTGATGATATGGAGTTATTAGCGGAAGAGGTTATGGAACTAAGGGATATGTTATTGAAGCTAAATTACAGCTGTGAGCAATATGGAATGAGGATAACTGCAAACAAGACGAAGACCACGGTCATAGGAATAAAAGTAAAGAAAGTAAACTTTCGAATTCAAAATGAAGCAGTAGAGCAAGTGGACAGCTTCAGATATTTGGGGTATTCTATAAGCAGTAACGTGAACTGCTGCCAAGAAGTCGAAAGGAGAATTGCAATGGGAAAGGATGGTTTTAATAAGAAAAGGAGCATCTTCTACGGACCTCTGGAGAAAAAAAGGAAGAGATTAGTGAAGTGCTTTGTTTGGAGTGTAGCAGAAACATAGACATTACGACGAAGTGAAGAGAAGCGACTAAAAGCACTTGAAATATCATCGTTGTTCCTGCAATAACTCGTATGTGACATATTTATCGATTTTCAGATTTTTGCTCTATTAAAGAACTTAAATAGTGATACAGCAAATAATACAATATCCTATATGTAATTATATATCTTTGTTTCGAAAATGTAAGAATTCACTGTCTCCTATATACGGCTGGCATAGGATGAATAAGTGTGTTTTTCCTTCCTCCTGAAAGATTTTATATTTTGCACATAAGAGTTATTGCAGGAACAACGACGATATGAATAGGCCTATGGAGAAGAATGGAGCGTGTGAAATGGACAGACAGAATAACAAACGAAACTGTGTTGGAAAGAATGAATGCAGAAAGAATTATACTGAAACTGATCAGGAAGAGAAAAATGAATTGACTGAGTCACTGGTTGAGAAGAAACTGCCTTCTGAAGGATGCATTGGAAGGAATGGTGAGCGGGAGAAGAGTTCGGGGCAGAAGAAGATATCAGATGATAGACGACATTAAGATATATGGATCATATGAGACTAAGAGGAAGGCAGAAAATAGGAAAGACTAGAGAATGCTGGGTTTGCAATGAAAGACCTGTTCTTGGGCAAAACATTATGAATGAATGAATGAGTGTGAAAGAGTAGGTGTCAAATTTCTATTGCAAGTTTTAGCTTAAGGTATGTAATATATTTTAACATAATATTTTATGAAATACGGAAACTCGTGTGTTCATCCGATGACTGACAATTTTTGAAGAAAAAATAATAATTTTGTGTTATTTATAAATGTTGAAATAGACTTTTAAAAAGAATGGATCGGATCGGATCGGGTTGACGAAACTTTTTTTATACTTTATAACAACCCTTGAACTTCAAAACATTTAAAGTGCTAAGTGCGGTAACCTGCGGGATTACAAGATATATGCCATTCTTTACAGTATTGTCAACAGCTGCAGACCTTGCTAGTGAGATATAATTGATGTTAATATAGTACCATAATAATATATTTGTATTGAATTTCATAGACCTTTATATGTTTCAAGTTCGTTCTCATTATTTAATAATTGAGGGACTCGGGCGTAAAACATGGTAACTGACAATTCTGTCAAAAATAAGATATGTAGCGTATAATGTGTTATTTTACATTCTGCGTCTAATGCAGTAGTTAGTTGTCGAACATCTCAACAGATGGCAAAAGTATAAAGATTTTGCTTTCATGTATAAATGTTTACCTACATAATAACTTCAAAACACTAAAACGTCACTTACTATGTTTTACTCCCGAAACCCTCTTACTCCTGCATGTAATTTAGGCCTATGCATATAATTTCTTTCAGATGAGATTATGTCGCGTAGAGGGAAAGGTGATTTACTTTTATAATTCTCATGGAACTATTTGAATTGCTGAGGAAAAAAATGACATTAAATTGTGTTATTATTCAGAGCAGCGTTGCCACTTTTAAAACTATCAAAAAGACAATGATCTATTTTAAATCTGATTTTCGGAAGTTCTGAAAACCATCGAGTAGTAACTGGCATACGTTTCATAGAAACTCCAGATTTGGTTAAATAGTGAAGTAAAATTTTCTAGAAGTATCACAATATTATCGAAACCATATGCCACTGAACATACTCTTGAAAAGTAGGAAGACCACATAAATTTTTCATGAAGGTAGTGTCAAAACTAAGAGCAGAGTGATAGAATCTCTTGTAAAAGAATTTTCTAAAGAAGAATTATGTTTCGCAAGCAGTTGGCTTTGAGAAATAAAACTACATGCTACCTGTAACTCATGTACAATGTTTCATAAAAGTCTATTGGTTAGAAAATAAGTTATTAATTTTCCTTAAATGCACCCACATAAAGAGTCAGTTCCTGTTAGACAAACGTAATCAAGAGTTTGTACACGAAAAATTTATGCTACCTGTAACTGCTGTACAATGTTTAATGAAAGTCTGTTAGATATGAGAGAAGTTATTAATTTTTTTAAATGCTCTCTTCTTAAAGGGATAGTTCTTCTCATACAATTGCAATCAAAGTTTGTAAACAAAAATATAGAAATCTGTTAGATAGGGGAGAAGTTATTAATTTTTTTCCAGCTAGATTTGCGTCTTACCTCACTCACTGTGGGGAATTTCCCACCGGATTCCAGGATTTTCCTCTCGGAGTTTTCAGATCTTTTTATTATTATATTTCAATTTGATATTACTTTTCAGTAACCTAAAATAAATTCTCCCGTGTAGGTTTTTAGGTAGTTGTTTCCTTGAACTTTTTTTGTTAACGAGGTAAAGATGAAGATGAGAAAGAATAAGCAGTATCAAGATGAAGAAGAAAGATGAAAAAAGCAGTAGGAAAGCGATAGGAAGATGACATCATGTTTAACGAGATATTTTACTTAAATATTTTACATGAAATAATAAAAACGTATCACAATACTATGACTGCAATACACCTCTGATTTAACTAAGCGGACATGGTGCATATCACGTGATCAACATAACCGCGACGTAGTCAGGTTGTCGGGCTCAGGCACGGTATTCCAATATTGACAAATCATTCAGCAGCGTTATCTATATGCTCTGTTAAACATGATTAGCCCATATAAATATTGGGACTAGAGACGGGGAGACATGTTCCCATGGCAACCTTTCGCTCCATGCTAAAAAGGAATTTGTTTACAATCTTCATAAGTGTACTACATATACGCCGTACTTTCCTCTATCTTTCTCTCTCGCTCATACGTCTCTGTCAGTCAATTCACCAATATTCATGCGTATTTCCATAATAATGACGGATGGCTTGCGTAAATCAAGTGATATATGGTTAACACTTGGTGTGAAAGGAAAGGAATGAATTACTGGTTGTGCAGATATTGCTATTGTTTTATTGCATGCTGACGAAATTATGCTGGAATAGGAGGGAAACAAATTACAAAATCAGTCTGCGTATTAATAAAGTTATCCTATGCAGTAAGGCGAGGGAAAATTGAACGATGATCAGCAATAGTGATCCAAGCGCCAAAAATCTGTTTCGAGCTATTGGTCATTGAAATAAAGTTGTATTTTACAAAACATTTTATGCAAGAATTATTATAACATTCATACTGCTACAAAAAATAGCACAAATAATACCAAAAAAGGCTAACCGATTTTTAATAAGAGACCAGCAGTTTCATTAACATTTCAAAGCAAAATAAATAAATGAATTTTATGCAATAAACGAACTTTTGCTTATAAATAGCAGCAAAATTCAGATATCGCATCCTTGATTTTTCCGAGTTGAATTAGCCTGCCATCAACAGATTTGTGCAAATATCTTTTTTTTTTCGATTGGTCTGTTATTGCGTAACTCCGTCCAATTAATTGTGTCGAAAGGGGAAAAAGAAAATATTTATCATTTTGATTACATGTTGAGCAAATTTATGAGTTTCAAAGAAAGCAGAGGAAATTTATGAACTTCGAAGAGAGAAAAAAAGTTTATAACATTAAACAGACATTTCTGTCAAAGTAAAGCAAATAGTTAAGTTCGATATTAGATACTGTATTAATTGTGTAAAATTTTATTTACGCAACTATACAAGAAACTACTGCGACTTCTGAATGTTTCCAAAAATAAAATTACTTTAAACCCGATTTTCTTGAAATTTGAGTGTTATTTGAATAATAGTGGAAAAGACATTATCAACTAAATATATTTAAAAATTATAAAATATTTCTAAAACGGTGATGCGAGATATTTTGGTTGACGCACCCTTTTATAGAAGGAGAAAATCCAACGCTTAGGGGCTATATACAGGGTGATTCAAGGAAAGCAAAGCCACGAGGCCGTAAATTTCATCCGGCCGAGGAAGTCATGACTGCCACAAGAGAAGCCGTACGAGTTTTCCTGCCAGTATCTTTGAGGAGTGCTTCCAGCAGCAGCTATACCAACGTTGGTAAACGTGCATAGCGGCCAACGGCGACTATTTTAAGGGACGCTATGGATCTGTGTAAGTGAACGTCGTGTTGCGCGGCAACTGCCAGGACATCTGGATTTTGCTTTTCGCTTACGCTCTACGCGCCAGTCCACGAACATAATGACTCTACTACGTATTATTCCTATACTAACTTTTTGATAATATTACAGTAACCTACATTAAACAAGAAAGATTTTTCTGAAAGAAATAATCATGTAACTGAAACGGCTCAAGAGCTACGACTTTTTTTGTTCGAATACGAAAAGAGGAACTTTACTTTACTTTACTTTACTTTATTAAATAAATATTGTAATTCACTTGAAAAACAGGTTAAAATACGAGTATTTATGTTTTTCTTTTATAAATAATATATGAAGTGTGTTTAAATGCAAAGTGTGAAAAAAATTGCAAACAATTTTCAACATGAAACTTCGAGAGGTTTAATGATTCTCAACTTTATACTAAAATTTTAATTCCAAGATTTCACTTTAGTTCCCGTCTTCTGTTTTTGGTTGGCAATAGTACCTATATACATCAGAAGACATATTATATTGTCGGCTTACTTCTAAAATCCCGGAAGTCAAATTTTTCCTGAATGTCGAAATCTGTGTATATTTCAAAATGAGTCTGCTAATAATAGGCCTACCTCGTAACTGTGCAAATGTTTCTGTATTTTATAATAAATAACAGTCGTTACAGTGTAACCTGTCTTCTAGTTTTCTTTACTTTAAATACTGAAATTCAGTTTTAATTAATTTTAAAATATGGACATTCGTTTTTAAATATTAAAATCAAATTATTTTGTTTAAAAGAAACCTGCGTATTTATATGTTTTTTGTTTAATCAATTGTCCGAAAACAGGTTTGAACCACCTCACAAGTGATACCAACATGACACATCTTATGAGGCAACTACGCCAGGAGATAATGTGACAGGGTGGTCAGTTTCTTTCCTCTTCCATTGAATACATTGCTGATTAGCTACTAGGTGACTATTTTTTGTGGAACTTAACAGCGGCGCTGCGATCTTATGTTTTTACTCTGTGGGAAAGAGAAAGACATTGTCTATGATTGGAATAAGAAAGGGCGCATATTGACAGATGACGTAACAGCGGCGCGCTGTGTAGTACAAGCGACTGCCGTTCCACAAACAGAATGATCGGGTAGTACATATTACAATAATCGGATTTCAAATGTAGACAAACAATTGAAGGGTTCAGAGCCATAGTGGGCCAAGTGCCATTTATTAAAAAAGCAGAAAGCAAGGGTTAAATTTAAGTGAATACCATAGTTTAATGAAGATTGACATATAATTTAGTTTTAATATGTATACTTCATATTACTTGCTATAAGTTTCCATTGAATTATGGTAGTAACTTCATTTTAACCCTTGTTCTCTACGGTTTTAGTAAATGGTTCTGAACCCTTCAATTTGTTCTTCCTCTGACACATATCGTCAAGAGATGTACTGCCTGATAATATATGTAATTACACCACATCAGCCAGAATCTCAGTCAGAGGTAAGATTTTATATGGGAGTCTTGATTATTATTCTCGCTGAAGCAGCACTAGAGTGAAAACTAGTTGGCCACTACGCACGTGAAATTGGCCTGAAAGTTTTGGTATACGAGTACAATGAGATGATTGCTGTTACAAGTGTCTGCGCCGTCGAAATTCTAAACTCGCAGAAACTTTCCGTAGGAAACTCCTCTCTTCCGGGCAAACAGCAAAGGAACGTGATGTGAATTTCATTGTGCAGGACGGTTGGTTCAGGCAGAAGCAATAACGACTGTTGAAAGCTCAAGTGAAAATCGACATCTTTGCTAACAATCCCAAATGCCTACAGAAGTATTGGGAGATTTAAATGCGGGCTTTTTATTTCGTCACATGCTTTTGAACACAATTTTATGAATAAATCGTGATTAGGCGCTTCAGAAAACTCGATGACAAAACATGGGCTTGTAATTCGCAGAAATTGAGTTTAATCCAGTGTTATCAATTTGTGGGAAAAGTCGCCACGTCAATAATAATAATAATAATAATAATAATAATAATAATAATAATAATAATAATAGGGCCATTCCATGTAAAATCAACACAAAAAAGTGGACTTTTCAACCCGACTACCTCATATTTTCATTAAATTTGGTGGGATGATAAAGAACCATAAGTTAATTAATTATGTAAAATTTTAGCCCTCAATAATGCATGATATCCATACAGCAATTCTGTCAATATGAGAAAAAATGTAAAAATGTCGCATATTACGTCAACAAAAATAATTCATAACTTCTCTTCTAATTGAGGTAGAATCTCAAACTTGGGCTTATTTTAAAGCTAAGGGATCACACGTTTCAATAAAAATAGGTTTGCATCAAAGTGATGAATTCTTTATTGAATGGTCACGTGAAACACATTTTTACATTGTATATCTATAAATGCGGGTCATAAATTATTTCGCGAAAAATGTATGTTATAGAGGTAAGAGTATTCTCCCCTTGGTGTAAGTTTCATTTTGGAAACGTTTCAGGAATATCAGTAAAAAAAGAATATCAGTGTATTGGTTTGTAGCACTTAAACCCATCTTACACCAACACTGCATGCGCGCGAGTTCGTACTTGTCTGATTATCTCCGTCGTCGATCTGTCAGGCCGTCATGAGTGGCAGTTTATACAGTCTTCAATTTATACAAAACGTGCGATCTGTTTCAAGTGCAGTGTCGTTAGTTTTTGTAGAATGTGATAGTTTTGTGCGATGTAATGGAGTCGCGTTTTAAGTTATAGGCCTATGTTTGCTGCAATCCCTTCGAGAAATCAGGGCATTTTAATTAGAGGAACAATTTAAAAAGTGTTATATCGTGGATAATGTATTTCCTGATTTAAAACAGGAACAAAAGGTGTGCCCTATGTGTCGCAAAGAAAAAAAATATAATATGATGCTATTACGCAGAATTTTCAGAATGACTCTAGTAATGAGAATACGTCGATTCTACAGCAAATGTAAGTTAATTAAATACAAGTCTTTTTGACCAAGGTGTGTTCCTTATTAAACAAAAAAGGCTACAACAAGAGAAATATAAGAGACAGAAATTTGAAAATATTGTAAAAGATAAAGTCTTCGATATTATAGACGCCGAGGAACCAGGACCTTTCTGATTCTGAAATTTTGTCTCAATTGCAGGAAAATTGTCAAAATTCAGGTAAGAGTGAGAAAATCACCATTTTAACACTACTACCTAAAAGCTGGAGCGTAAATAATATAAAAAAGAGTTTCTTTCAGCTTTCGAATATATAATTCGGAAAGCAAAAGTCCTAGCAAAGGGAAAGGGAATTTTGTGTTCACCAAATCCGAAACCTGGAAAACCCTTGCTCGCGGCTGTTGCCGGTAAAGTTAAAGAATTCTGTTGTTTTGACGAGATAAGCAGAATGATGCCTGGTAAGAAATATTTGTTGTGATTAAAGAATCAGGGAGTAAATCACATGAGCAGAAATGAATTATATGCAGTGTTTAAAAATTCTAACCCTGAAATGAAGGTAATATTCTCCAAATTTTCAGCTTTTAGACCAAGAAATTGTATTCTAGCTGGAGTTAGTGGAACTATATACTGTCTGTGTTTGTGTCCCTATCAGAATGTAAAACTTATACGGGAAGCAATTTATTAAAGTTTCAGGTCTACGTGGATTTCTAGAAAATTTTTCTTTATACCTTCCAACTTATCAACATTTCTTGGCTACTATGGTGTGCAATCCTCCTCATATAAATTTCTTGTTCAGGAAATGTACAGAATGTCATGAACCATTCAAAATAAGAGAGGGTTTAGAGAAATGTTTCGAATAAAACTTCAGTGAATCAGTGTCCTACAAGCAGTGGATGACGACTGACCGATCAACGCTTGAGACCATAATGAAACCCACAGACAAATTTTTCGACTGTCTCTTGGAGAAACTTGGTGATTTACTGACTCACTCATTTATATCATCTGAACAAAGTAAGTTTCTACGTGATATGAAATCATTTCTACAGCCATGCCAGCTTCTTGTGTTATGCGACTTCGCTGAAAACTATTTCGTAATCGAAGATGAAATTCAGTCATATCACAGGACTAATGTGCAGACAACCATTCATACTTTCGTAATATATTATAACGAATTGTCATCCGATACGGTCTCTATTAAAAATCTGGTAATAATTTCACACTGCCCGAAATATGACACTACAGCTGTACATCTGTTTCAAAAATATCTATGGAGTCATTAAAACAAACATCTGTAATTCACCACAAAAATGATGTATTTCTCTGATGGATTCTCTGCTCAGTATAAAAACAGGAAAAAATTTCCTGAACCTCACATTACATGAAGAAGATTTTGGATTTCCAACAGAATTGCATTATTTTTGCATATCGCATGGCAAAAGAGCATGCGACATTGTAGGTGGGACACTTAAAAGGTTTGCGGCTTGTGCTAGTTTGCAGAGACCATCCGATAAACAAATAACTACACCTAGGGAATTGTACGACTGGACAAGGGATCGTCTCCCAAACATTAATACCGTTTATGTGACTGAAAAAAGCTATACTGAAGAGGAAAAAATGCTTGCTCTTCGATTTGCAAAATCCACCGCAGTGCCTGGAACACAAGTTTCATACAGTCCTGCTGTCTAGGATGAGTATTATACTTGCTAAGCAGTTTTAAAATGCAGCTGAATCAACGCAGCATCCTGTCTGGAAAGATGATCAGGCTATTTCATCTCAGCAATGAAAGATAGCCCCTAAGCATTTCTTACAGAACTTCAGGTTTAACAAAATCCATGTGACAATAATTTATTTGAGGTAATAATTAAAAAAAAATCGAATTATGTACTACATGTTAAATTGCATAGTGACATTCAAGAATATGATCAAATATAATTAAATACAACGAATGTGTGGGACATAACTATCGCGACTTACACGGTTAGTTGTTTTTTTTTTAGTTGGTTATTTAACGACGCTGTATCAACTACTAGGTTATTTAGCGTCGATGAGATTGGTGATAGCGAGATGATATTTGGCGAGATGAGGCCGAGGATTCGCCATAGATTACCCTGCATTCACATTACGGTTGGGGAAAACCTGGGAAAAAACCCAACCAGGTAATCAGCCTAAGCGGGGATCGAACCCGCGCCCGAACGCAACTTCAGACCGGCAGGCAAACGCCTTAACCGACTGAGCCACGCCGGTGGCTTTACACGGTTAGCTTACGCTTGCAGTGACATAATAATTTTTATCTTTGTAACCTATGATGATTCCAAGTTGAAACTTATCAGTTCATTATATCACTAATTGAGGCGTACTATGTATTTTTTCCCTTAAAATAGAACTCCCGCATTTTTAAATATGAATATGTGAAAATTGTTTCACCATGTTTTTTTAGTGTAATTGAATACATGCAGAAAACAATATAAGCAATAAAAACTCTCACATATTAAGAATGTATCACCCAATTTTTGTAAATTTATCTGGAGACGTTGTTGAGATATATAATTTTAATTGAAGCGGCATGCTTACAAAAATATTATTTTTCTTCATGTTTGAAACGCCACTAACAGAAAACGAAAAGCACAGGACATATGAAAGTCGGCAGTTTTAGTTAGCGTTGCAGGTAAAACAAACCCTCAAATTTTGAAAGAAATCTGAGTCGGTCGGGTTGAGCGCCTTGTTGATTTGATATGGAATGACCCAATAATAATGATGATGATGATGATGATGATGATAATAATAATAATAATAATAATAATAATAATAAAATAATAATACTAATAATGATTTGCTTTAGCTGGCAGAGTTAAGGCCGTAATGGCCTTATCTTACACTCAACCAACGGAAAGTATACATATATATGAAGATAAAAAAACACAGACCAAAACAATGCAAATTTGAGATATTAAGCATGTGGTGAGCGTATTGTAGCGGCCATTTACTGAATTAGTTGTTAATAGGAAAAAACACCATAGTCCTATGTTATAGGAGTGGGAATTTTCAGTAGTCTTCATAAAACAACCATAGTTCAAATACTTTTTTTTTTTTTTTTTGTGAAAACAAGCACTGTCCAGGACGACGGTATAGCATTTACACATATTTCATTCATATCATCTTGAAACAATTTTAAACTGTAGTAGAGTGTCAGTACTGCTTCTTATGTACGCGGCAAAAGCCACCTCAGAGAAAAATATTTTAGGACGTTGTTGTATTACGAGTAGTTATGGAGTCATCTTTAGGTGCAGAAGTAAGCCCATGGAAGAAACGTAAGCAACGAAAGAAGAAGAAACAGGATATAATAAAGAAAAAGAAGATTAAAGGAGACACACACTTCAGCCACAACAGAGTATTTTTTTAAAACAACCATTATCCACAGTTATCTACATTTACACATCTACGGTATTTCTATGAGGGAATTTAAGTTATAAAAAATGTAGGCCTACTTCAGTTTTCTCAAGTTTCTACAACACCTTAAGAAGTGGCATGAAATTTCATACTTGAAGTATCAACAACACTCATGCTAGATAGTTTTTCGTTTCTCCTGAAAATTTATGTTTTTGGACTATGGTTGCTTTTCCAAAAAAAAATCCTTCGTATGAATGAACTTATAAGTTACAAAGGTCACTACAAATTAAGTTCTATAAAAGTTACGTGTATACAAGAGTAAATTTATAATTTAACAGTGAAATAATTTGAATTATTAATTAAACAATGAAATATAAACTGTGTAGCAAAATTAAACTAATATGCATAGAGTGTTAATATATTTCAAAATATAATGCTAGATAATAGGAAGAAATTATAAAGAGAAAAATTGTGAATATTCTGCGGTATCAGGAAGAATGTTTAAAAAACGAAATTATCATGTAGTCAGTGACCATTAACTTCAGTATAATTAGAATGAATTCCTGAGAAGAATATCTTTAAGCTATTTTTATAAGTGTTTCTTGTCCTGCAGCCTCGAATACTTTGAGACAAGGAATTCCATTGTCGCGAGGTAGAGACTGTAAAAGATGAAGAGTAACAAGATGGCATACTTAGTGTGCCACAAGTAAATAATAATAATAATAATAATAATAATAATAATAATAATAATAATAATTTGTTACTAGAACAAAGACTTTTTTCATTAAAAACACTCTATGAACTCTCTCTGGTATGTGAATCGTGGTTAGAATATAGATAAGAGAAACGCGACGAAAGGTAATTTAGTGATGAGGTGTGCATAATTCGAAAGAGTAAAGAAAAAGTGTGTAAGGCACCGCCGTAGCTCAGTCGGCTAAGGCGCTTGCATGGTGATCAGGAGTTGCGCTCGGGCGCGAGTTCGATTCCCGTTTCATTTGGTTACCTGGTTGATTTTTTCCGAGATTTTCTCAGCCGTAAGGGGAATGTCAGGTAATCTATGGCGAATCCTCGACCTCGTCTCGTTAAATATCATCTCACTATCACCAATCCCATTGACGTTAAATAACCTAGTAGTTGATACAGCGTCGTTAAATAACGAAGTAAAGAAAAAGAGTGTAAAGTTCTACGGTACGTTCCTTGAATCGGATCTATGAAAGACTTGAGAAGGATGGTGATATATGATCATTAGGGCTGAAGAAAAGTAAATATTGATATAAGGGTAGTAAATAATTTCTATATATATTGTTTACAAAATACGTAGCGTTGTCGGGTGTCTGTACTGTCTGAAGGAACAGAGAGAGTGAACATCCGACTCTCCTCAATAGTAGACCTGCTTAAGTGATGTGAGGTTGTATCAGAATGCCGAAACAAACATTCAACAAAGAACAGATAATATGAGAACTGAATTCAGAACACGGGGAAATTGTGTTTGATTTAATTGATAGTGATGTTTTTTTTTTTTGGTAAATTTAATATTTGTTCCGAGTTAATTAATTTGAACCATAAGTAGGGGAGAGTCGGGTAGTATCGGACATCGGGTAATATCGGACAGTGAGTTTCTTTCATCTACCACACGATGATAGTACCTGATTGACATGGTTACGTTTCTGTGATGTCGCATAGAGAAACGTAACCATGTCATTCAGGTACTACCATATGGTGGTAGATGAAAGAAACGCACTGTCCGATATTACCCGATGTCCGATACTACCCGACTCTCCCCTAATCCTGTAAATCTAAATTGTATTACGAGTTCATTCTTACGGAGCGAACTGTACAAGCGGCCACTACAATAACCAGTCGTGAGTGCACACAAGAATTTTGTAAACACGGAGTTCTACGTACGATGCAGGGTAAGCTATAAATAATATTTTTTCAGCCCTACTGCATACGTATCTGACGTACATATTCTGAGCACTATGTAGCTTGTCTGACAGTTCAGAACTTAGGAGTTCAAGGGGATCAAGGGGATTAGAATATTATAATGGAGACGAAATATTGTACTTCTGACTGGTGACTTTTATGGGGGATTACCACTACATTCCTCGTATTTAAAGGGTCCTCGCTTATTCCACTGCTGTTCTGTGGAGCAACTTAAAGATCAGACTGTACTAATGACTTGAAAATTTGAAGCAAACACAGTATTTAGCTACACGATTTCCTGGCTTAAAGCAAATAAGCTGTCACTCATTATGGATAACTCAAATTTAAACAAGTTCCTTACATATAGCGCTATATACAAAGTGTTATGTGTAGAAAATAATTACAAGTTTTAATAGAAAAAACAACTTGTTTTCACTAACTTTGTGATTTGCATGGTATTTTGTTTCCTCCTTCAACAGGGTTATCTCCTTGTTTAACATCGCTGGACAGGTTGTGACAACACTTTTTTAGAAATCAAACTGATTTAGATAGATGAGGTGCCATCATTTTCGCTTGGACATGACGTTTAATTAGTGTACACAGGCAGGGGTGCATATATGTACGTGGCATTTTGAAAATGCAGAACATTCAAGAAACGCTGCACTTCTGTTAGGTTTAGGACGACAGTAATAGAAATCTATATAGCCTATATAATTTGAACTGGTAATGGAAATTACGGGAAAACGGCTGAACTTTTTTTAATGAATGGCCGTCATTTTGAAGCTTGGCATCCAAGGATTTTGAGAAAAATAGCAACTTTCAGTGAAGCGTTAGTTTTCTTACATAATTTTCCTATTTTCCAAAATCCATCTTTCATCAGTTTTGAGAACTAATGGCATTTCAGAATAAACCAAAACACACACTACAATAAACAATATTGCACGAAGGCCATGACCTGCAGGATTGCTGACATACTCGTATTTAGAGTTCAGATGGCTCAGATTCTCTGACATCATAATGCCAATATGTCGATCTTCATTTGTGTAACTTTTTCATAACGTATAAAAATTTCAAGACTTACAGGTCTGATTCTCTGGTCTGTAGTTTTCTGAGTACAGCTGTGTATTGGATATTCAGAACTACAAAACTTAAGAACGTTTGATGACATTATTATCATTAAAAATTAAATATTATTATAGTTAATGCCTTGATGTGAGTAGGCTATTTGTCACTAATTACACACGCTAATGCTTTACTTATGATATGAAAGTGAAAACGTTTGGGTTTTATGTAAGTAGACGTAGAGAATATCTTGAATTAGATCTTAATTTCTATAATTTACTGAGTAACAGCTATGCAGCATAGGTACTATATATGTTACTGAAAACTACAAAACTTACGTAAGATAAAAATATTGTTATTAAAAATGAAATATTTTTACAGTTATTAAATTAATGAAATGTGTGGTGTGAGTCTTTTTCAGATATTTAATGACGAGCGATGTAGATACTTACATGTGTGATTCTCTAATTTTCCTAGATTAGTGCAGTAATATGGAAGATGCATAAGTAATTGAGTCATGCTTCCTATTTTAGTTGCTTCTTTAAAATACATCACATTAATTTAATATTATTCCTTTGGTTTAATCGATTAGATCTGTGATCGCTGCCAAGCATACATTTTGTTGTAGGGAGAACTCAAAGAATTGAAGATAGATGTATTCAAGAAAAAAAGTATTTGGCATAAAAACATTAAGAGGGAAGCTTGTTAAAAGAGATATTTTTGACAGGGTTTGAGTTATTACGTTGTTTTAAATGTTAAATCTGCATTATGATGGAAGAAAATAACTTTCAAAATGTCAGGTAATCTTTCTGGAAAATAAATCTGAAAAATGTATATTTGAACTTCTAATTATGTAAATTTGCAGCATTTGCTACACAAGCCACTAGTCTATATATATAATTTGAACTGGTAATGGAAATTACGGGAAATCGGCTGAACGGATTTTAATAAATGGCCCCTCATTTTGAAGCTTGGAACCCAAAGTTTTTCGGAAAAGTAGTAGTTTTCAGTGAAATGTTAATTTTCCTACATAATTTTCCCATTTTCCAAAATCCATCTGTTGTCAGTTTTGAGAACTAATAGTTTCTCATATTCGAACAAAGCAATAAAATAAACATTATCATGTAGGCCATGCCTCCAAGATTTGCAACAGATTCTTTGACATCACAGTGTCAATAGGTCGATTTTCGATATATAACTACAACGTCTTTGATTTTCATTGATGTCAGAGAATACTTAAGAAGTTTTTTTAAATATTGTATAGTTTATATCATGGTTTTTTTCTTGCTGTTATTTATACTCGCTTTAAAATCATACCGCGAATTATCTTCTGTGTGAAATCCGAAGGCCTGTGTACTATTATTGAGACTGGTTCTATTGTTGTGAACTAGATGGCGACTGTATACGTATTACTGATTTGTTATGAATGTGATTCCGGTGATATTCAGGGATGTTGTGGCCCGAATTTCCTGGCATTTGCATTTGAGGGAAAACTGAAGAAACCTCAACCAGGAAATTCAACCCGACCGGGAATCGGACCAGCATGCTGACCTCTTACACCACAGAGGTGGTCTTATGGTTTATTTGTCCCTAATGATACACATTAATGCTATTATTGGAACGACTCCAGAATACCGCGTAGGTACATGTCGTTATTGCTTTGTTGAATGATTTATTTTTGGTTCAGGGAACATATTTTTTATGTGCTTATTTATTTTTTCTATCTTTGTGCTATAAAAACATGTGTTTTAATTATTTTTAATTTGCACAGTCTTTGTACATAAGTACTTACGTGGTATTCTGAAGTATAGCGTTATTATTGATAGAAAAACCTTTTGAGGTTATGTAAGTAGACAGAGAGAGCTGCCGTGTGGCCAGCGATCTGCAGAGCAGCGAGGGTGGGGATAACTTCTCCTACTGGTGTTCTGTTCTTTGCGATTTATCCTATTGTTATTAAAAATGAAATATTTAAGTGGTGTGAGTCTTTTTCAGATATTTAATTGCGGTGTAGTGTACATATGTAGGCTATTATTGTGTGAGTACCTAATTTTTCTAGATAGTAGTGCAGTCATTACGAGCTTATGGACAATAAAATTGTACGTCATTTATTCGACATAATTTATGCTAACGTTTTACGTGGCCAAAACGATATCCGGCATTCACTGGTACTTAATATACTCCAAACGTTGTCAGATAATATCCTTACCAACAATCTTTATGCTATTTCATACAAAAATCCAAGTCACTACCAAAACGTAAAATCAGTAGGTACGAGATTATATCACCTTATATCACTATATAGGATTAATCCTAGGATTTTTGGAAAATATAATGTTCCTTTTTTTTAAAATAAGTCAATTTATTGTCGAAAATAATTTTAAAATCAAAAGCTAATTCAAAGTTATGCGTCAGAGCCTTCTAGCGATCTTCTCCAGTAACATGAACTTTCGAGATTGGAAATGCTCGGCGCAGTAGCGTTTTCATTTGTTAAAGCAAGTCCTGACCATCGACCAAGAATGAAGCGATCATGTTTTCAAACAGCGCGTGTTTTGATTTAGTTAAACATTTGTTTAAGTTGATTCGTGCTTAATTGAAGTAAATTATTTATATAAAAAGTGGTTTCTTTTTTTTAAAGTAATATCGAAATGAATTGAACATGTGTTTCAGTTTAATTGTAATTTCTTAAATGAAGTGAATTATTTATGTAAAAGGTGATTTCATCTTTTTTAAGTAATATCGAAATGCGTTAAACATGTTCCAGTTGAATTGCAATTTCGTAAGTGTCGTGGATAAAATGAACTACGTAAAAAGTGATTTCATCCTTTTTTAAGTGATATCAAAATGTGTCTAAGAGGACGCCCAAGAAGGCGAGGCGGTGGAGATCGCTGCGCTGCTGCAGCCAGGGCTTGTAATCGCGATGCAGTGAACAATATCCGTTAAAGAAATGTAAATCCGTTAGCACGAAATGCTATTCATGATGAAAGATTAATTGAAATTTTCAGTGTTGGCTCTTTAAATGAATTTTGTGGACACTGTCAAGCAAGACACATCCAAAATGAAATAGTGAACGGGCATTTCAATTATTGCTGTCATAATGGTTTGGTTTATTTCCCACAACCTCATATTAATGATACTCTTAAAGATTTGATGATAAATGATAATCATTTTATGAACAACATAAGAGAGTATAATAGTGCCATGTCATTTGATTCGTTTTCTGCTAATCGTAGTCATATTCCTGGGATAGGTCCTTATTGTTTTAAAATTCAAGGACAGATACATAGTTATTATAGATGAATCATCGATTATTCCTGCATTGGCAGTAAATTGCATTGATCGCCTGCTAAAGGACATTATGAGATGTGGAAAAGAGATGGGCAATAAGACTGTGGTATTTGGTGGAGATTTTCGACAAGTTTTGCCTGTGATACCTAAAGGAGGAAAGGTTAAAGTAATTAAGTCATGTATTCAGGCTGCTCAAGTTTAGTAAAAAATTAAAATACTACATTTGAAGTCAAATATGAGAGCCAAATCCTCAGAAAAAAATTTTGCAGTGTGGCTTTTACAATTGGGAAATAATGAGATCAAAAGTGACATAGGAGGTAACCTAATAAAAATTTCTGATGAATTTATAACTAATGATTCACTGATAACTCATGTTTTTGGTAATTCTATTGATAACAATATTACATCTTACTGCAACAGAGCTATTGTCTGTCCATTCAATGATGCCTGTACAATCATTAATGAAGAAGCATTGGAACTAATTGACGGATATACAAGAGACTATAACAGTATTGATATGGTACTGCCCGATGACCATGATAACAATTTAATAAATACCATACTAATAGAATATTTGCACTCCATCACACCATCTGGGATGCCTCCGCATACATTAAAACTGAAAGTTGGAGCAGTTGTAATGCTTATCCGAAATATGGATATGGGCTTTGGTTTGGTAAATAGTGTCCGAATGATTGTTAGAGAGATGTATAATAATCTTTTAAAACTAGAAGTGATTACTGGTGCATCCAAAGGACAAGTAACCTATTTACCACGTAATGATTTGTTGTCCTCTGACAATAATTTGCCTTTTAAATTTAAAAGGCGTCAGTTTCCATTACGTCTTGCTTTCGCAATAACCATCAACATAGCACAAGTCCACACCTGTGGAGTAACGGTCAGTGCGTCTGGCCGCGAAACCAGGTGGCCCGGGTTCGAATCCCGGTCGGGGCAAGTTATCTGCTTGAGGTTTTTTCCGGGGTTTTCCCTCAACTTTCCCTTAACTTTCGGCGTTGGACCCCGGACTCATTTCACCGGCATTATCACTTTCATATCATTCAGACGCTAAATAACCTAGATGTTGATACAGCGTCGTAAAATAACCCAATAAAAAAATCAACAAAGCACAAGGCCAAACTTTAGATAAAATTGGAATTTATTTGTCTCGGTGCGTTTTCAGCCATGGGCAGTTATATGTGGCATTCAGCAGAGTCAAAGCCGCAAGTGATGTGAAAATTAAGGTTATGCCTACTTCACATCAATGTCAATTTCCAGGTGTTGAAGGATATTTCACCAAGAACATCGTTTATAATGAGATAAAGCAGTACTTCATATTGAAGATATGGCTATGGTATAATAATTATGGTTTCATTTACTTTGCTATAATCAATTAAATGATTATCAGTTCCAACACAGTTTTATAATCACCAAAATATGCAGCTAATGCTGCGACGAGCCACTAGTGTGATATAATTTTAAGGAATTGTTAGGAGATTGTTTATCATTTGTCATTTGTTTTTCGGAGTGTTATGCTTGTAAATAGCCTACGCCTTGAATTTTGCGGATTTGAAGAAAGTTTGTGCTCTCTGTGGGCTAAAGAATATTGAATGTCACGTAGAAAAAAAAACGAACACTTGCGACACATTCTTTTTAGTTTAATACAGGAGCAAAAGAAGCGAAACATTTGTGCCATGTACGGAGAAAATAACTACTGCTTAATTATCTTATAGCTTTCAAGGCCCATGAAAAAAAGATTTAAAACATAATTAACCAATTTTTACATACTTATACCTTCTACACAACTAAAAAATTGTTTATGTTTGTAAATTGAATTAATGAATTTGCTGTGTATTGTACAATTTTATATCCCAACTGATGAATTGTATATGACGTAAATTGAGTTAAGGCCCACTCCTATGAACCGAATCAAACGAAACGAAACGTCTGCAGCCGCTCACATCAAATGGAATCGAACCGAACCGAACCAACTCGTCTTGCAGTTTAAAATGGATCTCAAAATAATTTTAGCAAGGTTATATGTAGAGGCGGGAAAAGAAGAAACAAATATTCAAAACAAGGAAAGGTAATACTGAATTCTTGGAATTTTTGTAACTATATATAAATCCCACAAGGCTAGCTGCCCTTCAATAAGGGTTGCCAAAAGACACAGCATACTAAACAAAAAAAAGTAAAAATACATATGGAGATTTTTCCACTTTATTTCACTATCTTCTGAGAGATGAAACAAAATTTCGTTCTTTTGCTCTTCTTTGAATTTTATTTTTGCCAGATGCATGCATGAATTTACTTATTTCCCTTCACGCATTATCACGAGCTTCATTATTACGGAAGACTTTTGTGTTTTGTCTTACAATAGAAGATAATTCTGAACAAAATTTCTCCGTCCATAATAAGTTATTTTCTGTTTACGTACCAGACTATTTCAGCAATAACTTTCTATAAACAAATTACGTACGGTTCATTTGCTTATTCACGAAGGCTTTACGAGAACATACGATCATACCCGAAACAAGAAATTCTGTTCCAATAATGGAATAAATATTTTAGCTTATGAATTCTATTCGATTCGATTCAGAGCGCCGCTTTCTGCTACCTTCCATTTAAATAAATTGTGGAGAGGAATTCTGTTCGATTCGATTCCGCTAAGTGGGGGGCGGGCCTTTAATCTGCTTACTCTATATTGTATATCTTATATACAGGGACATCATTTTATTTTTACTTCAATTGTTGTACCTGAGTTTTTGAATGTACTTCACTCCCACCCCTTCTACTAATGAAGTTCAACCGTCCTCCATACAGAATCAAGACCGCATATAGTAAACAACACTGAGTTAGCGAGTATAGTACGTTCCAGAAATATGTTCGCGTTTTCCAGTGACGAAAGAGCTTTCAATATTGAATCATATTTTTGCACAGGTACTGTCCGTTTACCTACGTCGCATCCCGATTTCCCCCACCTACTTCTGCTTCCCCCTCTGTAAAAGCTGGGCTGTCTCAGCTCTTTTCTGAAAACATTAATTTCTGTTAGGAATTGGACGTTTACGTAATATTATACAGCTGTTTAAAGTAAATTAAATAAAAGGGCCTCGTTAAGTAATTAACTGTCACGTGATTTCCCCTCTTTTTATGATCCTGCGGCATAACCACTTGGACGGACAGTAGATAGCATGTCTGAGTAATTTTATCTGTGCGGGTCGGGCAGAAGTGAAGATTGAATTTACAGTACGTAAGGTACTCTTTTATAGAGTAGGTACATAATTATTTCAACATGAGTTACTAGTACGAAGGACGAAATTGGCAATTGGAATTAGATGCAATAGTCTATAGTGCGATAATATGCACAAAAGAACTGAAGCCTGTTTCGAAATGAACGGCCACCATTTTAAAAATGTGTTTAAATATTCATATTATGATTATTTTTTAATTTAACTTCTTTCTCTATATTGTACGCTAATGTGCTGTAGACAGTACAATATACACTGCATAATGAATACGTTCGCATGAATAACTCAGTTCGTGAGTAAAAACACTTATTGTTAATACAGTACTGTATTTTGATTAAACAAAAACCTAATGAAAATTATCGAACTCAAAATCGCGATATTTCCTAGTTTGCGTAAATGGATGGACTACTTTTGTTCCCTCCTATACCTAGTAGAGTGATTTGTTTGTGTTTTATGCCAGTATCATCCAACTTCAGTCATGGAAGGGGATAGCAAACTGTGTTTCCGGGTCTCTAAAGGTATAGCCAGGTTAATATTAAAAATTTTATTAAAAATAAAATGATGTCCCTGTATAACTCAAATCATAAAATATTAATACCTGTAAATTGAATTAACCTACTTGCTACGTAATGTATGTTTTTGTATAGCTCAATTGATGAATTGTTCATGCTTGTAAATCGAATTAATCTGATTGATACATGAGTAATTATTTTTGTATATCTCATCTGATGAATTGTTTATGCTCGTATTTTGTATATCTCAAGTGATTGAATGGTTTATGCTTGCAAATTGAATTAATCTGATTGATATATATTCTCAATTTCTGTATATCTCGACTGATTGAATTGTTTATGATTGTAAATTGAACTAATCTGATTGATATATTTCTCTATTTTTATATATCTGAAGTGATAGAATGTTTACTTACTTACTTATTGGCTTTTAAGGAACCCGGAGGTTCATTGCCGCCCTCACAAAAGCCTGCCATTGATCCCTATCCTGAGCAAGATTAATCCAGTCTCTATCATCATATACCACCTTCCTCAAATCCATTTCAGTATTATCTTCCCATCTACGTCTCGGCCTCCCCAAAGGTCTTTTTCCCTCCGGCCTCCCAACTAACACTCTATATGCATTTCTGGATTCGCCCGTACGTGCTACATGCCCTGCCCATCTCAAATGTCTGGATTTAATTTTCCTAATTATGTCAGGTGAAGAATACAATGCGTGCAGCTCTGGGTTGGAAGTAAATCCTGAAAAGACAAAGTATATGATTATGTCTCGTGACCAGAATATTGTACGAAATGGAAATATAAAAATGGGAGATTTATCCTTCGAAGGGGTGGAAAAATTCAAATATCTTGGAGCAACAGTAACAAATATAAATGACATTCGGAAGGAAATTAAACGCAGAATAAATATGGAAAATCCGTGTTATTATTCGGTTGAGAAGCTTTTGTCATCTAGTCTGCTGTCAAAAGATCTGGAAGTTAGAATTTATAAAACAGTTATATTACCGGTTGTTTTGTATGGTTGTGAAACTTGGACTCTCACTTTGAGAGAGGAACAGAGATTAAGGGTGTTTGAGAATAAGGTGCTTAGGAAAATATTTGGGGCTAAGCGGGATGAAGTTACAGGAGAATGGAGGAAGTTACACAACGCACAACTGCACGCATTGTATTCTTCACCTGACATAATTAGGAACATAAAATCCAGAAGTTTGAGATGGGCAGGGCATGTAGCACGTATGGGCGAATCAAGAAATGCATATAGAGTGTTAGTTGGGAGGCCGGAGGGAAAAATACCTTTGGGGAGGCCGAGACGTAGATGAGAAGATAATATTAAAATGGATTTGAGGGAGGTGGGACATGATGATAGACAATGGATTAATCTTGCACAGGATAGGGACCGATGGCGGGCTTATGTGAGGGCGGCAATGAACCTTCGGGTTCCTTAAAAGCCATTTGTAAGTAAGTAAGTATGTAAGTAAGGCAAAGTTGACTAACCTGACTCCATTGCCATTACTAGTTATGTGTAGGCTCTCTTTTCCAATTGTTGGTTTAAAAATATCCTCCTGTCCTACTTTAGCATTGAAATCCCCCAATAAAACTTTCATGTGATATCTAGGCAAATGATCAAAAGTGTGTTCCAATTCCTCATAGAAGCTATCCTTTATATGGTCGTCTTTCTCTTCTGTAGGGGCGTGAGCATTTTTAACTACGATATCGCACCATCTACCCTTAAGTACTAAATACGATAACCTGTCACTGATAAATTCGACCTTTTTTACTGCTGATTTTATTCTTTTATGTACAAAGAATCCTGTTCCTAATTGGCGATTAATGTTTCCTTCCCCATATTACAACAAGTAATCGCCTACTTGTGATATGCCATTCCCATCTAACCTAACCTCTTGTACTCCCACGAAGTCTATTCTATATCTAGCTAGTTCTTTTGCTACTAATGTTACCCCTCCTTTTCTATATAGACTTGTAACATTCCAAGTACCAAATCTCAAAACCTTATTCCTTTGCTTTGGTCGTGCCAGAGAATCAGTCCCATTCCGAGGCTTATTTGAAGGATTCGTAACAAGCTGATTTTTACGGTGATGGGTTGTTAGCCCTTCGCCCAACCCCCAAGCTGGAGGACCACCCCTTATCGTCTATCCACGACTGCTTATTCAATATATTCGCAGCTACCCTCCATATCTGGAGGCTGTCTCCTCTATCCGCAACCTGAGGACGCGCCATGCCGTGGTGATAGGGACCCACAATACATAGGTTGGAATGGTTTATGCATTTAAATTGAATTAATCTGATTGATATATAATTATTCTCTATTTTTGTATATCTCAACTGATGAATAATTGTTTATGACTGTAAATTGAACTAATCTGATTGGTATAATATTCTCTATTTTTATATATCTCAAGTGATAGAATGGTTTATGCTTTTAAATTGAATTAATCTGATTGATATATAATTATTCTCTATTTTTGTATATCTCAACTGATGAATAATTTTTATGACTGTAAACTGAACTAATATGATTGAGATATATATATATATATATATATATATATATATATTCTCTATTTTTATATATTTCAAGTGATAGAATGTTTATGCTTTTAAACTGAATTAATCTGATTGATACCGGTATATAATTATTCTCTATTTTTGTATATTTCAACTGATGAATAATTGTTTATGATTTTAAATTGAACTGATCTGATTGATATATATTCTCTATTTTTATATATCTCAAGTGATAGAATGGTTTATGCTTTTAAATTGAATTAATCTGATTGATATACACTTATTCTCTATTTTTGTATATCTCAACTGATGAATAATTGTTTATGCTTGTAAATTGAATTAATGTCATTGATATAATTATATTCTCTATTTTTATATATCTCAAAAGACTGAATCGTTTTTGATTGTAAGTTGAATTAGTGTGATTGATATGTATTCTCTATTTTGTACATTTCAACTGATTGATTTTTTATGCTTGTAAATTGAATTAATCTGATTGATATATTCTATATTTTTGTATATCTGAATTGATTGATTTGTTTATGTTTATAAATTGAATTAATCTGAGTGGTATAATCCTCTATTTTATATCTCAACTGATGAATAATTGTCTATGCTTGTAAATTGATTTAATGTCATTGATATAATTATATTCTCTATTTTTGTGTATCTCAAAATATTGAATCGTTTTTTATTGTAAATTGAATTAGTGTAATTGATATATACTCTCTATTTTGTATAATTCAACTGATTGATTGTTTATGCTTGTAAATTGAATTAATCTGATTGATATATTCTATATTTTTGTATATCTGAACTGATCGATTTGTTTATGTTTATAAATTGAATTAATCTGATTGGTATAATCCTCTATTTTTGTATATCTCAATTGATTGAATTATTTATGCTTGTATATTGAATTAATCTTATTCATATGTATTCTCTATTTTTGTATATCTCTTCTGATTGAATTGTTTATACTTTTAAATTGAATGAATCTGCTTGCTGTGTATTGTAGCTTATATTCTTGTAAGTTCAACTTCTTGCTATTTAGTGTATATTCTGTATATTCTTGCAGAGCCACCAGCGTAGCTCAGTCGGCAGACTGGCTTGCCTGTTGGTCCGGAGCTGCGCTCGGGATTGGGTTACATTCCCACTTGGGCTGATTACGTACAATCAAATTATGTGCATGGATTTTTACCAAAGTTTTCCCAACCGTAAGGCAAATGTCAGGTAATCTACGGCGAATCTTCAGCGTTACCTAATCTCGCCATGAATTGTATAACATTTGACTTGTTCCACATCTTAAAGCTTGAATGCAAATGTAAGCCTAAAATCTATGAGATACAATAGATGAAATGAAATGAGACATGAAAAACTTAATCATTGGAGGAATATTGTTAAATCTCCTGTCAATATTTGCTCTTATATAATTTTTCACTGTAAAGGGCAAAAGCTTCATTTTTGTTGTTGAGATTTTAAAATAATAAAATTGTTTGAAATATTGTACATATTGCGAACTGCTTTCTGCAAGCTATCTTCCGAGTCAGCAAACACCGCTTAATAATCCGCAAACGATAGCTTGTATAAGAGAGGCAACAGTTCAGTAAATAATAAAGGGAATAAAAAGCCAATATTAACAAACTTGGAATAGATTTAAATATTACCTTCAACATACCACTAAAATAAATAACAATATGTACAAATATATACTTAAAACAAAACAATATTTGCCACAATAATATTGAAGGAATATCAGAGTTAAAGTTATTACAATGTGGTATAAAACGGAAATATGAAAAACGCGCTTAAAGCTACTATAGTGAAATGAATGAATGTAACTACAGAACAATAGAAAAAGAAATTTAGGGTGCATTTTGATTATGGAATACTATATTTTAAATCTGTTAACTTCAGTAAATGTCTAGCCTGCATTAATCAAATACCATTTTCGTACTTAGATTCCATGCAATTATAATTGTAAATTTAATATTAATTATAATAATGAAATTATATGTTCGATGCGTCTGTTTTTTATTTAGTCTGCACGATTGCAACATGCAGCTAAACTAAGAAATTTTTCTCAAAAAATTGTTCGTTCCATCAGATTTCTTGAAACCAATTTTCAGAGCAGGAATATTCATAACATCTATAAGATTCAATTTAATTTCCTTTTGGTATCTTCCAGGATATGAACAAAACCTCGACAATATCTGTATACAATTTCTATTATTTTCCTTACTTTTACTAATTTGTGTTATCTCTTTCTTTCTATACATACAGGGAGACAGGTTTTTGGGATATTGCAAACAAAAAAAGTTTAATAAAATTTTGCTCATTTTTGCTTTCTTTTAGAGTTAAAAATTATTTCACATGAAACATTTCATAGCGTGTTTTGAGAAAGCCACTGATTTAATCCCCAATATGCTCAGTCAATTTAAGAGAGCAATGTATTATATTATAAAAAATAATTGAAACAAATTTAGATTTGTCCTTTAAATGTACGGAAGTTTGATCCAAACAAATGTAACACTGAAAATTTTATTTGCATAACGGAAAGTTACATTTGTTCGGAGTAAATTTCTGCAAATTTAAACTAAAATTCTTTAAATCATTCATTACCATAATCCCCTGATCTCTTAAGTTGTCTATGCATATTGGGAATTAAATAAATAGTTTTCGCAAAACAGGCTATGAAATATTTCATCTGAAACAATTTTTATATCGAAAAGGAAGCAAAAACGAGCAAAATTCTATTAACATTTTTGTTTGAAATATCCCAAAAAATAGTCCCCTGAAACTAATGACAATACTTAAGGTTACTTGGTTATTTAACGACGCTATGTCAACTACGAGTTTATTTAACGTCGAAGCGATTGGTGATAGTGAAATGGTATTTGGCGAGATGAGACCGAGAATTTGCCACAGATTACCTGGCATTCACCTTATGGTTTGGGAAAACCTCAGAAAAAACCCAACCAAGTAATCAGTCCAAGCGGGAATCGAACTCACACCCGAGCTCAACTCCGGATCGACAGGCAAGCCCCTCAGCCGACTGAGCTACGCTGGTGGCTATATACTTTAAACATATTTAATATACAAAGTAACACAACATTATTGAATTAACAGGTTCTGTGGTTTAATTTTAACAGTTGACATTTTAACTAATACAGAGAGAATATACTATAATCAAAGCCACCGTTTCTGGCGCATTAAATAAGTAATGGGAACGTTGAGAGCGAGTATCTTATCTTTGCCGCAGTCTGTGGACGAGAAAGCTGATAACTGTGATTGGTAGATTGCTGACGTCACATCTGTTTAGGAGGTAGTACCACTCTCAGCCGAAGTGGCAACAGATGCTACTGACTGGACAGTGTACTCAAGGACATACCCCAGAAAAGCAAAGTACGAGTGTCTTGCCTTTGACACAGTCAGTAGGCGATAAGACTGACAACTATGATTGGCAGATTGCTGACGTAACATGTTGGATGGTACCGTTCTCAGCTGCATTGGCAACAAGTGTTCACTGATTGGCTTTTTACTCAAGGACACGCTCCACAAACGCTGGCATTGGCTGTACCCATTATGAATCATATTTGAATATTGCTTAAAAGATGTAATTGCGATTTTTTTTCCTTTCATATAGCCTATATTTACAGCTAAGACTTACACGGTATATAAACCAGAGTAATGTGAACAAATTAAAATGAGGTATGATATTAAGTTCCACGTCACATAGTATGGATTCAAATCATTCTAGACAAACAGTAACATGTTGGTAGGACATCTTGTTAGTTCATAAGTAGGGAGCGAATGTTGATGATCTAAAAATCTACTTAGGCCTAAAATGATCAATAAAATGCCATTAAAATAATTAAAAAATGGCATTAAATTGGAAGAAAATGACATTTGAATATTATTCGAAGTATTCGCACCATAACTTCTTAAAAATTAGTCACGTTGTTTCAATGACTGCCCACCAAATTCGAAGAGAGGAGGAAATTTCCTGGAATTTGACTAAGACAAAAGAAAAGGGCATGCAACAAAATTAAGGTTTCAAGGGAAAACTATAGATTTTAATGAGGGTTTACAATGTGTTTCAATCAGGGGTGGTCCATGTCAGTGCCTTCATTCTCCGTCGCCAGACCTTTCAGATAAAGGAGTGTGAATGACAAAGCAAATTGTGGGCGCATCGTATATTTTTGAAGTCTTTGTGTTAAAAATACTGTCTACTATAGTAGATCCCTTCCGAACCACACTGGGGGCCACAATGTCCTATGGTCCAAGAAACGGTGAAAGTTTCCTCCCTTCCAAATATAAATTCTAAAGACACTCTGGTACCGACAAAAGAACAGTAGCGGACAAAGCCCTCTCTTAAACTAAGCTGTTGCGAAGCATTTTATATTACTTTCGTTGTGTGAGGTGAAGCCTTCAGTGGAATGAGGGATGGATTTTAGAGTTTGTTTCAAACTATAAAACTCAAACTTCACTGTTATTCACCTACTCAATAAGTAATTATTGCTGGTCTATTTGCTTAGAAAAAGATGTAACATACCTATATGTAAAAAAGAAAGTAAAATGAATTTCAAATGATCTAAAAGATCTTCAAAGTATTAAAAATTACCAAAAAATACCGAAAAATATAAAAATAACCTATTAGTTCAAAAATGTCAAAAATGCAAAAAAATGCAACATAAGAAATTATTTTTACGTTGATAGTAACATAGAAAGGATTTCCATATTAATAGGCATCATCCTAATGTGAAAAAATAAGAAGATGACTTTTGATCAACATCCGCCTCCTATTCATAAGTTTTAATTGGTTTATGTTTTAAAATTATAATGTATGTATGATATGGTATAAAATTGAAATTTAACTTGATGATGAGGGGAATATGCGAAAAAGTTTGTTGTGATTAAATAATGTTTATCAGAATAAGATTAGTCATTTATTTAGATCATCTTAAGTCAAATATCTTATGTTAAAATATTAGGGCTACCCAATCAATGCGAAAATGGATGTTGGATGGACGACATCGAGTGGTGGGTACACAATGAAGTGTTACATGTAAATTCCTTGCAAATAAAAATGATAATGATGATGATGATGATGATGATAATGTATGATGGCATTCTCTTATAAAAGAAAAGAGTTGGATGTCATAAACTATAAAATTGGCGATGAAAATTATGATTCCATTTTTTTTTTACAATGTAGAGTTCTTCTTGATATAACAAATATGGAATGCATTTCTTGAAATTATACTTTAACCCACACTATCAGATTGGACGGAAATATCAGGGAGTATAGTATCGGTCAAAATACTTGCCCTCCTCTACATTGCACAACGTTATAAGTCAATTCAGAAAGATAAGGCGAAAGAAGAAAAAAAGAAGAATATTTTATTATACATCTTGATTACGCAACTTTTAACACTGTATCACTTCGGAATATGTATAATGAGACTTTCTTGTATTAAATTCTAACGTAACTTGTTTACATGTTTCGACCTATTCATGGGTCATCTTCAGAACTGGTCGTTGTTGGTCTTGGCGCCTCTTGTTTTGTTTCCTGTGAGGGTGTGTTCGTGTTGTATAGTGTAAAGTCAAAGAGTGTGTGTGTTCTGAAATTGAGTTGTGTGTTGATAGATATGGAAATACTACACATGCAACCAAAAAGCTAGACACACTAGAACAATATGAAATATACAGACACACGAAAACACACCCCAACGGAAATTTTCAACACACAACTCAATTTCAGAACATACACACTCTTTGACTCTACACTATAATACACGAACACACCCTCACAGGAAACAAAACAAGAGGCACCAAGACAAACAACGATCAGTTCTGAAAATTACCCATAAATAGGTCGAAATATGTAAACAAGATACGTTAGAATTTAACACAAGAAAGTTTCATCATACATATTCCGAAATATTATATTACTTGTTTCATGTGTATAAAATTTTAATACTAGTTCATTTGGAAAAAATGTGTGTTCCTCGACGTTGCGGTATTCTATGATATGCTTACATAAATGAGTTTTGCTCTGATGGATATGACTTACCAATTTAATATTTAATTTTTAGCAGAAATGGAATTGCAGAACATTACGGAAATTAGCAAAAGTGCCATATAAATAAACACACATTTGCATTGTCAGTCCCAATTGTGATCTTCACATGTTTTCACATCAATATATCTGTGAACTGTCATAATAAAAAAAAGATGAATGCTGCATATTTGTTCAAATTGTATTGCACTCAAAAAATAAATTGTATGTCAACTCGATAACGTGTAGTAAATAAATTAAACACTTATAAAATTTAGTTTTAATAACAATCAACTTGAATTGAGTTTTCAGTAAATTTCTGACTAGTGTGAACAACAACATTTCTTGTTTACATTTGTAATGAGGCGAGAGAAATTATACATACTCCTTCTTTTTTTTATCTGTTAGCCTATGTCCTCATTATAGACTGTGGTAATGGAATATTATTAATACAATATAGGAAGCTTCAATTTTGTGCAGTGTTTATGCATGTCAAACACGCACTTCAGTCAAATGAGATTCTAAACATATTGAAGTACACCACGAAACAGGACTAATAAAATGAAAATTGTGGCATAGTTTGATAGTATATTATGACATAGCAAATATATAGGCAGAGAGAAATTGAAGTAATAGAAGTAGAAGATTTGAAAGATATTGCACCGACTTAATAGCTTTTAACACATTCCTTTAATGTCCATGTGTTATGAAATTTAATTCATTTCCGTAGGCATCAAAATTATAACTTGGTAGATACCTGCGGTTAGAAGCTGATTTTTTTAACGTCTAATTTATGTGTCGTTACTTTAATATATTTTAGAGACAGAATGCGGAAAGGATAGCTATCCTATAACAAGGGTACTGTTTCTTTACAGCTACGTCATTAATTTCTTTGTATATGTACAAAAAAGAATATTAATACACAGTTAAGTTTTTATTTTTTGTTTTTTTAAGCAGCCATTCCAAAAAGCGAATATTTTATTAATTCATAAAACTGTTGAAATGGTTATTTACAATTAACAAGGAGGAATTAAAAATTTGTGTAGTTATATCCTGGAGATTTAACGTATCAATATCAATTCTATGGAAAAATTTTAAAGAAAAATTTGAAATAGTTCTACATGCTCCAAAAAACATTTCAATCATCTCCTAGCGACTTCCAGGTATGTTGTGTTTTTCTTCCAGGTATTTGAAGAAACGTTCATAATGCAGTTTTTTTTCACGACCTACAGGGTGATCCGTTTGAGTATGGATAAAATAAAAACACCGTAAAACTTTTACTACTGACCTCTATTTGTTGAAACTTTGTGCATACAACACTGAAAGATGGGAGATTCCTCAGAGCTCAACATGATCCCCATTGCGCACCCTGCACAACTCATAACGCTGATGCAATTCAGCCCCTGTCCATTGTAATATAAGAGAGGTGATTTGTTGAAAAGCTTGAGTAATTTTTACTTTCAGATCATCAATGTTGCTGGGTTTCTATGAATAGATCATATCTTTAACAAAACTCTACACGAAGAAGTCAGGAGGGTTAGATCTGGGGAGTTTGGGGACCAAGCCAAGAGATAGCTGCTTGTACTGTGTCTCGCCTGCGACCTCCTGCATATTTTTTAACACAGAACCTGTTTCTACAAATGTTAGATAGCACAACATTATGGAATTGTATTTAGGTACATTACGCATACCATACTCACGTCGAAATTCCCTTTGAACTCTTTTAACACTCTTAAATTTAGCATACCAAAGAACGAATTGTGTCCGCTGTTGATTTGTAGTAGCCATTTTAATCATCTACGATTTTCATTTGTCCTTGCAGATTATGCATTGTTGATTGTCATATATGGAAACTCCCATCTTTTAATAATAATATAACCAGCAAGAAAATTTTGCTACTATCATACTAGCTTTATAATATTAAATTAATATTATCCATACCCAAACGGATCAGACTGTATTTCTTTGTTCTGTGCATCACTTTTTTCAAAACATATTTCTGGGTCAATAAAGAGTCTAAATCAGGGACCGTCAAGTGACTACACTCTCGTGCGTACGTACAAACCCTCAAGCCCTGACGTACGGCTGCGGGCAAGGGTAGCTGCTTCCACAGTGGCGGAGCTAAGAACTTGTATGTGAACCAAATTTGTGATAAGAATGTAAATTAATTTCAGCTTATAATTGAAGCACGCTTTCACTGTTAATTGCACTATACTGAAAAACAGTACTCTATACAATTTTGTACAGTTAACTATATACGAAACAAATTTTTGCATGTTTGCACAATAATGAAACAAAATAAAATATACACTTTTATAAAGATTAATATACTGTTTGTCTTCTTCTCATTGCTATACAATTCAATTAACAAAATAAAACAACAGTACAAACGTTGTCATTCAAATACAATTCTCTAATAATAGTACTTTTTCTTAAACATCAGAGATCCGCTGCGATTTTTGCAGTTTTCTGTTAGTAAGCAGCTATTTAATTCTCGGAGCTATTGTTTTAGTACCAGCCAATCGCAAACATGCTTTCAATTGTTCATCACTTAGTTGTTTCTGTGACGTGACTTTGTAAACTTCATTAAACAAAACAGTGTTTCGCATACGTAGGTTGTCCCGAACATTTACAACGTTCTTGCAGCAAGATTGTACTGTTTAGGAAACCTTTCTCGTGGAAAACAAGTATAGAAATGGTTAAAACTTTTTGTTTTGATACTTATCCTTTAGCTCAATATCGCTTTGTAAATCAAGTATTTCTAATTGTAGTTCAGCAGGAATATCCAGGACACTCACTGAAAAAGATATTGCAAATATCTTAAATTGTTGTTCAAGATCTCTAATATCCTCAAATCTACGTTCGAAACTTCGCACAATTGTTGCATTATTCTTATATATTCTTTCATGTCCAAGGCTTCTAACAGGTTTCCCATGTGCATCCATAAATAAGGCAGTTTCATTTCTAAGTGCGAGAAAACGTTCCAGAATTTTTCGACTTCACCACCTTACCTCGGTATGGTAGAGTAAATCCCCATACTGTTAATACCATCAAGCAGTGCCCTGAAGTCCCTGTGATTGAGTCCTTTAGATCTTATGAAATTAATTGTTCGCATAACAACATCCATTACATTGCTAAGGTTCATGTTTTAGCACATAAATATTCCTGGTGCAAAATGCAGTGCACCGGTGCCCCCAAGCGACCTCGATAGGTTCCACCACTGATAGACTGCAGTGTACAAGTGTACTGCCCGCAGTGGAAGCCGTAAGCAGGCCTGTACGCCCTCTCGCGATCTTGACTCGACTTGGCGGAGCCTGGTCTAAATAGTGAACATTCCAGAGCTAAAATAAAGAAAACTCATTTACAATTCCCAATAAAGAAGAAAATAACGCAAAAACCGTACAGATGTGCAGAAAGTTACTATATCTTATAGCATTTAGATCAGGCCTGCACATGGTTTGCGCTCTCCGAGCCCGCTCACAGCTCATGAGCGGAATGCAGATATTAGCTGCGCTCTGTATAAGGGTGGACTGGAAGAAGGAGTGATCTCGTACAAAATATACACAAAAGGAAATACAGTACTAGTAAGAGTGTTTATGAAGTTAATTCCCGTTCAGTGGTTGCAAAACTATCTTGGACTATTATTAATTAATGAAGAAATATTTATTTCACAGAAATAATATAAATTCTATAGCTACTTAAATGTACAATATCATTTTGTTTTATTTTTATTTATCAGTATAACAAAACGGGGTTTTATGCTGTTGGCAGCTGAGAGGAACAGTAACCTACTGATCGTAATGAAACATCAGCTACAGATGTTCGATTTCTGCCTTTATTAAACTTGATTATAGAAAACAGTTGCTCACAAATATAAATGTTAAGCCAAACATAGCAATCGTTTTCATAGCCAGCCTGTGTAGTCGTGGATATTATTGCTAATGTTTAGTCTTGTAAAACTCAACCAGACTAGTAGTATTATTCAAAAGATCTTTAGCCCTTAGGTCACATTGAAGATCAATAAGTTCGAGCTGTAAATCGTTAAATGTTACGTTCCACCTTTTAGATTCCTCCATACTGTACTGTAGCAGTAGGTAAGCAACGCGAAACAGTTACTGAGAATAGGCCTACACACTGCACTCCACTAGATAACTGAGTGGTCGTTTCCCTCTTCTATACCTATAGCAAGTCTATGTCATTCTGACGTATCTTCCTCTCCGTTTCGGCGAGCGGTAAACACAGCTCTCCCGCTCCGAAAGAGCGCGCGCGCTCGTTGAGCGCTGTTTGTGCAGGTATGATTTAGATCAATAAATGTAGAAAGTCACAGATTTTTCTTTTACTGTTTAGAAATGAAAAATTCATCACTTAAGTATTCGAAATGAACCACTTCTAAAATTCCGAGCTTATTAGCTAAATATTTGGAAATACAAAGTGGCAATAAATAAATTAATTATCATATTTAAATTTAAAGTTTCGTATGTAGTAATTTATGTTTTATTTTGTATCTGTTCCATATAAAGATTAATCATTGCGAAATTTAGTGAAGTAACATGGAGAGGGAAGTGCACAACAGCGATCAGCAATAGTTAATTTCATATTTTTAGAACAATTCCCAGAGATAGCCCACTTGTCAGAATCAGATTCAGGATAGTGCTAGAATGTTGCGCATTTACAATTTATTTGTATTGTATACTCGTATTTTGGCAATAAACTTATTAAAGTTATTTCTAGAAACAAAGTCGATTTACCACAAAATAAAAAGTTATAAAGCAAAGTGGCAAGGAATGTTTTACTTTTACCTTAAATATTTACTCTATAATGTTACTATTCTTGAACACATTCCACCCTGTATACTTATACCATACAAGAAAGTGATCAACAATAAATTTCACAATTGCAACTTCCAATCAAACAGAATATTGAAAACTGACGGAAAGAAGATGAAGCCAGTAGACAATCGCGCAGGGCTTGTTAACTGGTGTATTTGTTTTGAATGTAAAATAATAGTAACCCTCCAGTACTCGCGCGGCATATACTTGTAATCCACTGTTGTTTATTACGTCATCACATCTCCGCTTTCAATGCTAATAGCGTGACATTTTCAGTACCTACCTGTTGCAGTTTAGCTCTGACATCTAGAGTGTTTGGATGTAATTATGACTTTTTTCTGTGTAGCAATAGATATGTTTTTAGAGTGGATTACAAATGTAATCCGCGCGAATGTTAACATCAGTGTTTCAACAGAAGAGAATACAAGAACATATTATCGATTATCTTATTTGTAATTTGATCTATTGCTATAAGCTGTTCATAAGACACTTTTACACGTATTTTATATTTTTTAACTTGGTTATTTAACGACGTTGTATCAACTACGAGGTTATTGAGCGTCGATGAGATTGATGATAGCGAGATGACATTTGGCGAGATGAGGTCGAGGATTCGCCATAGATTACCTGACATTTTCCTTACGATTGGGAAAAACCTCGGAAAAAATCCAACCAGGTTATCTGCCCAAGCGGGACTCGAACCCGCGCCCCAGCGCAACTCCGGATCGGCAGGCAAGCGCCTTAGCCGACTGAGCTACGCCGGTGGCCGTGTTGTATATTGTTGCAGTGGTTATTTTATCCTGCAATATAATTGAATACGTGGACATATTTGATAATACAGAACAATGACTTGTTCTCATATGAAATAGACATGTACCGTACTTGTACACAACAGTGACTTAAATGTCAGTTTATAATAACTAACAACCTAGTCTGTATAGTAATTATAACATTAGAGTTTTTAATTCAATCCTTTGCACCAAAATATCACTCATTATACTGGGTGTTCATTTCAAAGTGTGTCATGACGTCACTGTTGATGAGTCAGCGATTTGAAGCGAGTTTCAGCTTTTGTGTCTGAGAAGTTGCCTATTAATCAAGGCGTTCAATCTGAACTTGAGAACGTGTATGGTATAACTTGACCGTCGTAACAACAGATGGCGGTCTGTAAAGTCTGTGTGCTACCATAACCTCTTTCGAACTGTGTTTTGCGCGGCCAAGTCGCACGCAGGGTATTTGTTATCATTAGACTTCGTGGAATTGCCACGAGAATCGTAAGGTTTACTGCGCACGCGGTATAGACTGTATGAGAAGGGGGCGTGAAAAGGATTGAGTATGCCTCTGATGTAAACACTGAGCAGTATACTGCGGTTACAATAAAACCTGTATCCTGCATTCAAGAAATATAATGAATGATCATTGAATTAGTAAATGTCTAAACATGTAAATACACAATTATTTTATAGTGAGATATATTAACTCTTGCAAAATAATCTCCTCCGATGGTCACTTAAACAGCTTTTATATTGGGAAATGTACGTTCAACATCACACGATGTAATACGTGCATATTTGAAGAACGGAAAGTCACTACTTTTTAGTACACTAACTTCAGACGTCTTGTCGTGACCTGATAGTACATCATTTATAATACGAAGTTGTGAATAGGCAGAATTTTTAGCAATAATGTTTCTCAACTTACATTTCACTTTTTCTGAAATTAGTGAATTGTTATTTTGGATAACGGTTTGCGATACTTTATCCACTATATTAAGGGCTTCTGAGAGTTATAGTTTAGACGATTCTAACAGGGTCATGCTTTTGGACACGATTTTAAAATTAGAGTCAATGAACACAATATCTTCCAATATTCAGAAGGCAATGATTTTACAGCGGAACTGTCTGTGCTATCCAATGCATCAATTACCTCCATTATTTTGCTGCAATGTTCCGCATAATAATTAACAGAATCCAACCACGTTCCCCAACGGGTCAAGACTGGCTGCGAAGGTAAGGGTAATTCAGGAGCAATTGTTTGTAACAGCAACACACTCATTGTAGTATGTTTGATTGAATTCTTGTCTGCACTGAACAAATGTTAAGCTTTGACTATTCCAACCACAGTAATGCAAACACAAGTGCTTACATAGGCATACATTAGCAGTAGCTGCTCTATCTATTTGGACCGGTCACAACTCTTAACATGAACTGCTTATACTACAAGACCGGAAGTTCGCTCACCTCCTCTATACTACCGTACATCGACAACCTGATTGCATGCTGCGTGTGGCAATTCAACGAAGTCTAGTTATCATCGATTGCGTACGGCAACATACCACAATACAAATCAAATGCTCCGTGTCCATGTTGACCGTCGAAGTTAATGTCAACAAATACGTAAGCAATCGTCTTAACCCTCTCCCCATATCCCGACAGTAAGAAAAAAACTCACCTCAGTACATGTTTCGAAACAGTTCACATTCCTGCCACTACCGGCATTACCGTACGTATCGGTAAGTACTCTTCAGAATGAACGCCGTGCTTGCTAGGCAACTTCTCTGGCAGATATATAATACACCTCTGCGGAAGTGTAGGAAGATTGAATTCTCTAGGCTCATCGACTAGCCACGTGACGGCATACAGCGAGCCATGACACACTTTGAACTGAACACCCAGTATAATACTGACATCATTGATTTAAATATTAAATTTCAAATAGAGTTACACTGTTATATTTCAAACAGTTTAATAGAGTCGGTAATGTTACTCTTATATTATATGTTGAAAATTACATAGTCATACCTGAAAAAGTATTAACCCCTTCAGACCTGAATTTATATTTAAAAAATGTGAAAAAAAAACTGGTCACATAATCATACTGGGGATCCAAAGTTCCCAAATCAAGTCTTCACAGAAAATCAAAATTTGGGGACAATTCTGGCCCCTGGGGCCCCAAAATTTTAAATTTTATTTTTAATTCGGGTATAGAAATGTTTCAAAAATAATATTCTCCATTTCTATCACAATGAATTTTTCAAAATATTTAAAAGTATCGAAGACATTCCAAAAAAGAAAAAAGAAACAACGTACACTATACTGTACATGAGGCCTGAGGGTGAATAAAAAAAAAAGATGGATACAAATAAAATCCGCGCTAGTACTGGTGTCAGAAATTATGGCGCGTGCACTGAAGGGTTAAACTGTCTAGTTTTAAAACTAATCCATACTTCACTTACTTAAAACAACATGATTAATCTTAAGTTCAAAGAAACTGTTTTTGTAGGTTATACATGCCATTACAAAAATTGTAAAACCAGCGAAAAGAAAACTTCCTAACAAAAGTAATGCAGGCCTAGCTGCTCTTTCAAGTATACGACTCACATTCATATGTTTTTCCAAGAATGGAACATATCCAATTTGAATGTTTTCTAAACTTTATGCGTATTTCTGCAAGTTTTATTGATGACCGGTTTTACTATGAATCTTGACAATTTTACAATTGTGGAAGTTCGTTTTATAAATGGCGCTAGTTCCGAAACTTTTCCTACTCTCACGTGTGTGACGTCGATAAGATGTAAATTTTCACTGATGGATGAGCGTCAATGTACATACAGACTTGGTTACATCGTCCCCGCGTCACGATAACAAATGCTGCTTAACTGTCATGCTCAAGGAAGATAAATTAATCCAACTTTTAGTGCTGGGTAATTTAACATGCTCAGGGGGAACTTCATTTGGAGATAACAATTCCTCAGCCTTCGTAATTTAGTAAAAAGGGAAGCTCTTGTCAACGTTTTCGTTTCACAATAAATCTAAGACAAACCACAATAAAACTGCCTCTCAAACTTTGCAAATAAGGCCTATTCGTTATGACATAACAATTCCAAATAACCGTACTTTTTCCGTGCATGTTTGCATGTTTTGGTCTTGTTTGGGAGTAAATTCTTGAATAATGCATATTTTGAATATTTTAAATATAACGGCACATATTTAGACTTATATTGCATATTATTTTCTTTTTCTGGCTTCAGTGCATATATTATGGTAACTTGCATAATAGTGCTTTTTATGAATGTTGCTTTGTAGAATTTAGTATTTTCACGTTATTTGTCTATTGAGAAAAAATAAAAGGTAATATGGTCTCATGGCATCCTACCTTACAACTAGTCTTTGAACTTTCTACTAATCTTCCCTTTGTTACATTGGAATTTCCAATCTCCAACTCTCGCTCTTCACAAGCCGGGGTCAAAATATTGAAAGAAAAGAGGACAGAAGCAGCATGCTTGCAAACTACAATTTTGTATAGTTTTGTGTCGAATTGTGAAGAGTTGATATAGCAGATAGGCCTAAGACAAGATAAGACAAGACAAAACTATACCAGACCACAAAGACAAGACAATGAAAGCACACCCGATCACACAAGAGATTACACCAGGTTAGCCTAAAGAAGACCACGCCAGACCATAAAGATTAGAAAAGACTACAACAAAGAAGGCAGGACCACACCAGATCACAAAGACAAGATAAGTCAAGGAAAAAACATACCAGACCACAAGACAAGACCATTCAAGGTAATTAAAAATATGATCACACCAGACCACAAAGACTAGACAAGACCACAACAGACAAGACAGAACAACATCAGACTACGAAGACAAAACAAGACAAGAAATAACACTAGACCTTACAAGACAAGACCATATAAGGTAATCAAAATTATGACCACACCAGACCACAAGGACTAGACAATACCATACAAGGTAATCGAAAATATGACCACGCCAGATCACAAAGACTGCATAAAACCACAACAGACAAGACAGGATCATACCAGACTACATATCAGACCGCACAAGACAAGAGAAGACCACATTAGACCGCACAGAGTAGCCAAGACCACAACAGACAAGACCGGACCACACCAGATCATAAAGACAAGATAAGGCAAGGAAAAAACACACCAGACTATACAAGGTAGTCCAAAAGAAGACAGACCACACTAGACCACAAAGACTAGAAAAGACGACAACAGACAAGACAGGACCACACCAGATCACAAAGACAAGATAAGGCAAGGAAAAAACACACCAGACTATACAAGGTAGTCCAAAAGAAGACCACATTAGACCACAAAGACTAGACAAGACGGCAACAGACAAGACAGGACCACACCAGACTACGAAGACAAGATAAGGCAAGGAAAAACACACCAGACAGCAAAAGACCAGACAACACGAGACAAGATAAGAGAATACCAGACCATATAAGACAAGGTAAGAGAGACCAGACCTAATACATATGCAAACAGATGATAGAACATTTAGGTAAATTAGATACATTGAAGCAAATTAGACAGTTCTGATTAAATAAGAAGAACAGAGAGACAGAGCGATGGATGTATAGGTGGATGGTAAGTTAGGTGAAACGTGAGGGAGATGGACAGAGCGGGGGAGAGTGGCAGGAAAGAAGTGGCTGCTTTTATTCAGTGTTAAAATCCAGAGCAATAAAAGGGGGTGGTAGAAGGGCAGCATTGTGCGAGGCCGAGCTGCAGTGAGCAGATAAATCCACACCAAACACTCGCTGGGGAGCCTCATGGCGGTCGTGAAGATGTAGCCGCGGCGGAGATGGATGAAATTCGTGTTCAGATGCAGTCGCCAGCGACCCAAAACCCGCGATTACAACGCCAGAAAAATGCTTTTAGTCGCATTCTGTGTAGCGCGGCAGTCTGCTGCTTCGTCATGTCTGACAGCCAGACGGCTCGCTTCGTTATTTATTTTCTCTCTCTTCCTTTCATGTTACATGAAACAAAGCCCCTAATGCATCCCTTAAATGAATTAAAATTTCAAAGTACTTGGATATTTTAATATCGAATTACTTTCCTAGACGTCAAAATATAGAGCTAACGTTATATTCAGCATAAAAAATTCCTTTATGAATGTTTTAGACCTCTTAATTAGATTAATAATAATAATAATAATAATAATAATAATAATAATAATAATAATAATAATAATAATAATAAAAGTAACAATTTCATTTTTATTTTATTTATTTACTCATACTTTGTGCTGTACAACAGCCAGCGGCCAATAATAGCTCAGCACAAAATGACAATAATTACAAATAATGACAATAGATACAATAAAAGTATATTATGAATATAAATTGATGGATAGAAGTGAAATAAAGAATAACTCAATTAGAAATGAATAAGAATCAATATCAATACAACTACAATAAAAATACCCAAAGTGTACAGTAGTGGCAAAAAAAAAAAACCGGACAGACCCTCCTGGCTGATTTCAGAGCCTTGTTCACTCCAGAGCACGATACACTGGTAACTAAGACTTTTGTGGTTCGAATCCTGCCTGGGAAGAAAATTTTTTTGTTCCTTATTCAAATTTATTCCCAATACTTTTCGATTGCTGGTAAAATTCATGTTCTGAAAATAATAAGTTAATTAAGTAGTAAAATATCGCTGTAATCGAAAAGCATTGGGAATAAATTTGAATAAGGAACAAAAAAGAGTTTCCGAAAGTCTTAGTTGCCAGTCTATCGTGCTCTGGAGTGAACAAGGCTTGAAATCAACTACAAGGGTCGGTCTGTTTTTTTTTGGCACTAATGTACATTAAAATGACCTGATTTCTTACCTTGAAAATTGGTAAGTTTTATACATCTGGCAACCGGTGAAAGAGATTTAGACTTAACGGTATAATATATTTTTTTTTAATCTTAGTCCTTTAGAGGGAATCCGAAGGTAGATATTGCTTATAATGGATTCACAAACAATGTCAATCTTTATAACCTTACAAAAGAATAAGTAATCAAGATCAAGACGTCTGGTATAAAGATTAGAGCTTGCTTACTTACATACTGGCTTTTAAGAAACCCGGAGGTTCATTTCCGCCCTCACATAAGCCCGCCATTGGTCCCTATCCTCAGCAAGACTAATCCAGTCCCTGCCATCATATCCCATCTCCCTCAAACCCTTTTTAATATTTTCCTCCCATCTAAGTCTCGGCCTCCCCAAAGGTCTTATTCTCTCCAGCCTCCCAACGAACACACTATATGCATTTCTGGATTCGCCCATACGTGCTACATGTCCTGATAATCTCAAACGTCTGGATTTAAATGTACCTAATTGTGTCAGGTGAAGAATACAAAGCGTGCAGTTCTGCGTTGTGTAACTTTCTCCATTATCCTGTAACTTCATCCCTCTTAGCCCCAAATATTTTCCTAAGAATCTTATTCTCAAACACCCTTAATCTCTGTTCCTCTCTCAAAGTGAGATTCCAAGTTTCACAACGCTCTAGAACAACCGGTAGTATAACTGTTTTATAAATTATAACTTTCAGATTTTTTGACAGAAAACTAGACGACAAGAGCTTCTCAACCGAATAATAACAGACTTTTCCATATTTATTCTGCGTTTAATTTCCTCCAGAGTGTCATTTATATTTGTTACTGTTGCTCCAAGATATTTGAATTTTTCCACCTCTTCGAAGGATAAATCTCCAAATTTTATAGTTCCACTTCGTACAATATTCTGGTCACAAGATATAATCATGCACTTTGTTTTTCGGGATTTACTTCCAAACTTTCCAAACCTATCGCTTTTCTTGCTTCAAGTAGAATTTCCGTGTTTTCCATAATTTTTTGTATAATAATAATAATAATAATAATAATAATAATAATAATAATAATAATAATAATAAAAGTAACAATTTTATTTTTATTTTACTTTATTTATTTACTAATATTTTGTGCTGTCCAACAGCCAGCGGCCAATAATAGTTCAGCACAAAATGATAATAATTACAAATAATGACAATAAATATAATAAAAGTACATTAATATAAATTGTTGGATAGAAGTGAAATAAAGAATAGCTCAATTAAAACAATAACAGCAAAACATAGGTTAGAATTGAATGAGAATCAATATTAATACAACAATAAAAATAATCAAACTATAACTTACATTAAAAGGATCTGATTCTCACCAAGCAAATTGGTAAGTTTTATGCATCTGGCAACTGGTGAAAGAGATTTTACAGCCTGTAAATTACAGGTATATATATATATATATATATATATATATATATATATATATATATATATTTAATCTTAGTCCTTTAGAAGAAATCTGAAGGTAGATATTGCACATGATGGATTCACAAACAATGTCACTCTTTATAGCCTTACAAAAAAAATAAGTAATCAAAATCAAGATGTCTGGCATAAAGACTAGAACAGTTAAAATAATTACAGATTAGCTCATAATTAAAAAATTGAGGAAGTTGGTAAACATCTAACAGCACATAAGGAATTTTTTTTTAATATTTTCCAATTTAGCCGAATCAGTAGAAGTAATAGAATTCCAGACAACTGATGCATATTCAAGTTTGAATCTGACTAATGTATAGCATAAAACTAGTAGAGTAGCAGGAGTACAAAAAGAATGAGTTATAGACCTTATAAGTCCAAGCATTCTTATGGAATGATTATATAATTTTAGTAGGTTATTTTATGACATTTTATCAACATCTTAGGTTATTTAGCGTCCGAATGAGATGAAGGTGATAATGTCGGTGAAATGAATCCGCGGTCCAGCATTTGCTCATGTTAGGTTGAGGGAAAACCCCGGAAAAAACCTCAACCAGGTAACTTGCCCCGACCGGGAATCGAACCCGGGCCAGCTTTTCGCGGCCAGATGCGCTAACCGTTTCTCCACAAGTGTGGAAAAATAATTTGGAATCAAGCAGAACTCCAAGGTCTCTAATACAGTCTTTTCTAATTATGTTGATATTATTAAGAGAATAATTAAATTTTAAATAAACAGTTTTTCTTGAGAAGGAAATGACAAAAGTTTTAGATTCGTTAATTTTCATTCAATTATCAGCAGACCAAAGCGCAATAGCTTTTATATCATTTTGCAAAATTTGAAAGACTGGAGCACTATTGATTTTGGGAAAGATTTAAGGTCACCCGCAAATGAAAGACAGTTTGAACTTATTCTTTTACAAATATCATCTATATAATAGAAATAGTAGAGGCCCCAATGTTTAACCTTGGGGAACTCTACATAAACTAATATATGGATCCGAGAGAGAATTTCCTATTAGAACACAGGATTGTATATCTATTAGCTACATAGTTTCCAAACCAGCTCAGGTAGTCAGAGGAAAGACTAAAATAATTTAATTTATTCAATAATAATAATAATAATAATAATAATAATAATAATAATAATAATAATAATAATAATAATTTCGGCTCGGCTCATACTCACGAGCCATAGGAGGATGCGAGCGAGGTAATGCAACCTGTCATGTTTTTATGGATCGGCAGAGTGATGGAATGAGGACCTGTCTGGGGGGATATTGATTGACGCTGAATACATCCCCTTTTCTCGTGTTCTCAAATGAAGTTCGTCCTCCATAAAAAAATAGAGTCAAACGGACAACTTGGTGCACAGGGGCTAATCCCTCTGTCTCCGTAAAAACTCTCTCCTCCGGGAGGATAAAGAATGGAGAGGAACTTAACTTATTTAAAACCCTCTCAGGTTCAGGGATGTAAAACTTGTTCATTAAGGGTATATAATTATATTAAACTTTCCGTTTCGCTAAGTGCCTGTCAGAACATACAGAGTCGAATGTAACTTTATGCAACGATTTACAGTGATGAATCGTTGAAATAAAACATAACCTTTTGGTATTTTCTTATTTTACTTCTGTTTTTTTCTATAAAAATACTCTTTGAGCGGACTTGATGCTCCAGATCAAGAAAACTATGTAATTTACTTTTATTTCATACTGTCACATTTCAGTACTTCATGATCTTACAAAATAGCCGACAAACAGAACATTACAGTACAATGTAGTGTAATGTGCACAAAAGAGACGCCACTATCACCAACATACGAATAAACCATGGCAAACTTAATTAGTAACTTCAAAAATGAACAAGTGAAGGTACTCAATAGAAATTATACAGACAAAGCCTTCTTATTTACTTCCAAATTATTTTATCACATTTTAAAAGTTCGTACAAATCCAGAAACAAAATTTGACCCACATAAATTTTCCAAGTTCCAGCATGCGCAGTATGTTATAACTGGACATTGGAAATTTCAGGTGGCCCAAATTTTATTTCTACGTCTGTACAATTCAGGCCAATCTATTCTCAGCAGATTTTAGGTGTGTTCTTATCTATTACTTGTTGAATGACCGGCCCCGAAATGGACATCAATTCTTAACTATTGATACTAAAATATGTTAGAATTGACCTACAAGACTATCGAATAATACAGAAATTAGTAAATAATATTTCAGCCTACATATACATCAAGTTTATATTTATTGTGCAGTTCACCTTATCAATTTACACAAATCGATGGAATATTACTTCTATCGATTGAGAAAGTCGTAGGCTCCATCTGTTCTCCTTGTAAAGTTATACAAACTTTCTACCCTCTTGGATTATTCTCCCATACCTTCGTTACATTTATCTGATACATCTTTTCGAACTTCAAAATATCCATCAAAATTTCCCTGCATGATTTTCCGTCTATCAACTGTTCCTGTATGAATAGCCCTGGAATGTGCGTAGTTCGTTCACCAATTTCAACAATAAATACGGGTCAATTCATTCTAAGCACATTTTACGGGTGTCTTTTTGTACCAGTTGTTCAATACGTACATGTTATTATTCATTTATTAAAAATATTGAAATTCGACATAAAATTAAATAAAATATTATACCTTACAATAATTGAAAATGTTTTACGAATTCGTTTCGAAATTCCGGCCGAAGCGTAGATGAGGTCGTATACATCTCAACTCATCCGTAAAACCTTACTTTCAATCCTATAGCTGTAATAACGGAAATAACTATTACGGTTTAAATTGTACGATATTGTTAAGCATTCCAATAAAATATTGTGATAAATTTTTATTTTCTCCAAATCGCACAGAATTAGGAGTTATTTTGAGTACACAATTACTAAATTGTTTTCCTTATTACGGAGTAGATACCCGAAGGTTAGCAACGCAGCCCGAGATCGTTTCACCCTACAACTCCTTTATGTGGGAACGGTTGTTTGAGTTCCAATGACAACTGCATGTATCGTAGATATCGTGACACAGCTATGTGGTGTCATGTATCGACTCAGTCATGTTGACGTAAGATTCGGTGAAATACCGCTAGAGTACTCTTTCACCCTCCAAAGGCACACTACACCTCCTCAGAGTGATGCAATCTCTACTTCAGTCACAATACCACATCCAACTGCACAATTTGGGTATATACTATTGAAATGATGACAATGAATATTGAAATTGATAATGACGGTGGAATGATGAAGACAAACGGGAGAATCTCGAGAAAATTTCCAAAAGAACCTTGACTCGGTTTATCACAAATATGATGCCATCATCGCCGGGGTTTGAATTCGTGTCTGCAGTCATCGTGAGCCAGCGGTTTGCCAACTGAACTACGAAGGCAACATTACAGAATTTACTCATCAGCAATCATATTAATTTTGATACAAGTCGAGGACCTGACATCAGAACATTCTCTGGTCAGACAAGCAGGTTAAAGTGATGGCTGAGTTTAACGATACTTACAGAGCGGCAGCTGACAAGCAAACATTCTGATGTGGGCAGATAAAAAAAGTTAAATTTTTATCTTCTACCATGTTAATAATGTCAAAAGAAATGCTTATACAAATTTTGGCCACTCGACCGCAACTACAAGGCCGTCCAGAAAATGATTTTCCCTGGGGCTGTATACAGAAAAAAGCACAATTGCATGGAAAGATTTATTGAAACAGATACAGAAATTGTTGCGTTATTTTTCAACATAGCCCTCATTGGAATTAAGACATTGTCGTGCATGGGATCAATTTTTGTATCCTTGTGTCGTAGAAGTCAGCCGCCTGGGATCGGAACAAGCGTTTGACAGTCGTCTGCATCTCTCTGTCGATCCAATGATATAACCAATGTCTCAATTTCGGTGGGAAATATGTTGAAAAATTGCTCAACAATTATTGCTGTGTCTGTTCCAATAAATGTTTCAATGAAACTGTGTTTTCTTTCTGTTAAAGATCCCTGGCGAACTTATTTTTTAAGGATCTCGTAATTGCGGTCGAGTGGCCAAAATTTGTATAAGCACTTCTTTTGACATTATTAACATGGTGAAAGAAAAAAATAACTTATTTATCTATCCCCATCAGAATGTTTGCTTGAGTTTAGTGACACGTTGGTTACTGCTGTGCAGTCCTGTAACTACATCCATTTATTTCTAAATATTTTTGTAAACTCTGACGTCAGCCGAATCATGGATACAAAAGTGTACAATGAATTTCGTGTCTCTTGGTTTTCCATACAGTCCCTCTCGCTATTTAGTGTGCCTCGATGCTTCCCACATGGCTTGTCCCGCTCCATTATATCATAATTTATTGGATTGGATGCACTCACCCTGTCTGTGGTGGTAGTATTTATTTCATTCTTAAATCCAGCCTTACATAACCTAAAAATTATTTGTCATTAACGTTTCACGAAATACGAAAGTTTCTTAAATTCCATGTCTCTTTTTTAGGCACAGTATCTTTAAACCCATTTGCACATTGCATTGTATTTTCCCATAAATATTTCCTTTAAGTAACCCATTGTAGTTTGTTCTCTAGTTTCACTTTACAAAGATATTTCCTGTGAGGTCACATGTGCAGCATTGTGTAGGAAACTTCGGTGGAGTCTGAGGAGAAGTTGGTAGCAAAGATTTTTGTTTCTGTAGAATCCATTAGGCAAACACCGAGGAAGTTAGAACAAGCCTGACATACCATGCTGTGCCAGTGTGTAGTGGACGCATTCATGCTGGTGCTTGTTAATTAGAAGATGTTCTGAATTTTGTATTATTTTTTGAGGACTTGTTATATTTCGTCTGTTTACATTTTAAAAGTAAAGGTGACTGTAAGGATTATAAACCTCTAAAGTCCTTCAATCTTTGTACTTCGTTGATAATAAATGAAGACAGTTTTCTTAGTCCAACAACATTGGAAATAGTAGAAGTGTGCGCGGGGTATACATTACGTCACTTGTCCTTCATTAGACATCCTGCTCACAAACAGAAGTAACGGTCACTATAAAACAGATTCCTTGCTCCTAAACAAATACAGTATACTTGAGTTTAGCAATAGTTATGATATTATCCACTAGTAGTTGAAATAAAGGTGCCTAAACAAGTGCGAAAGTACAGCAGTGAGTAGAGGAGTTCGGAAGACAGTATGCCTGTGTAAGTGGTGACAAAATTGTTTGTAGTTCATGTAAGACTGACATAATCTGTTCTAAAAGATGGTATTTAAAACAACACTGTAATTAAAAAATATATACATAAACCATTTGAAATTGATAGAAAGAAGTGAGTGTGACGATCTAACTTCAACTAGTAATTCAGTGTCAGGGGACGAATTTAGCGAGATGTATATGAAATGATGATGCAGGCCAACATTCAACAAAATTAAGGACAAGCACTTTAAGAATTTCAGAAAGACAGTACCTGTGTTATAGTAGTATCGGTATTTTAAGTTAAATTTTACAGCAAAGATTATTGTAATAAAGAGTTATAAATTTGATTCAGAATAGTACCTGTGTTATATTGTATCGGTGTTTTAAGTTAAAATTACACAACAAAGATTATCTAATATAGACTTAAGCATTGCATTAAGAGCGGTACTTGTGTTACGGTTGTATCGGTATTTTAAGTTAAAATTTTATAACAAAGATTATCGTAATAATGGGCTTAAACATTGCATTAAGAGCGGTACTTATGAAGCTGTAACATTTTAGGTTAAAATTTTACATCAAAGATTATGGTAATATAGGCTTAAAAATTTCATGAAAAATAGTGGCTGTTAACCAGTAACATTTTAATTTAAAAGTTCACAGCAAAGACTAAATTTATTCTTTTGTAATACACAACACAGCCCTACTCTTCTTTTATGCGTGTACTGTGGTGGTTGTCCTTGATCTGTTTTCATCGTACAACTTCGCGCCACTATTCTTCACCAAGCCATTTGATTCATTCCACAAACTTCGTACTCATTTAACTTCAAAGAGTAGTGGCTAAGATTCCGGTCTCTAGTCTTGAATAAGGCGTACCAACACTCGCATGTCCTCATACTAGTACCTCAAACACGATAATCTATTTAAAGATATAGTCTGTCAGAGACTTAGACACCCTGTACCGATGAAGAGTGACATCTAGACAGACCTGCAGAATTGTAGCTCCTCAGAGTGACTGCTTTACTACCCCTCCTTATCCCACTCACCTTTCTACCAGTCCGGTTATACGTTCTAGTTACAATCGGCTGCATCAGCATTCATTCTCGCGGCGGCAGGTATACAATACGCTATCAAGATTTACAAATGAACAGATAGTAAAATCCTTAGGAACATACCTTTAGAAAATAAGAGAAAAATGAATGAGGAAAATAAACAAGTTAAAAGATAGGTATGTAAAATAAATTTTAAAATGTATGTGTGCATATAATGTAAGAAGATCTACCTATGTATATATCATCCTATTACTAGTAAAGCCAATTAAGTCCACTTTTTGTGTAAAATAAGTTAAATACAATCCCCGACTTGTCTTTCCGTATTCTGCATTCTACTAAAATGAAATAAGTGAGAAATGTTGCATGCAGGTAACAAACCAATTACTTTATTTGAAGAATTTATTGTGATTTTTCATGCATTAATAAAGTTTTAATTCCTGTTTTTACAAAATTTGTATTACTGGTCTTTTCTGGTTTTACTAGTAATAGGACGATAAATAAATTGTACGTTGATAAGTGAGTGATAGTTGTATGACCGGATGTCAATGCTGTCATTCAACATTGTAACGCACTCCAGCTAAATAAATGAATAAATATATGTCAAAAAATAATAATAATAAAAAAATATATATACATATATATAGGCTATATATATATATATATATATATATATATATATATATATATATATATATACATAAATACACAATACGCGTACTGCAGTTTAAAGAGAACTGGAACATGGCAAAATCTAAACCCGTGAAGAAATACTACTTCCAAAAGGAAATGGGAATATGTTTATTTTGTTGTTGAAGACGAAAGAATTGCTTGTTTACTGTGTCCCATCCAATTTATTTCTACTCGTCATTTCAATATTAAACCACATTTCAACAAAGCTCATATTAAGAATTATGGAATGCACAAATTTCGGGTAAGTTCATTATTACGAACTGTATATTGATTATTTATTTATATACTGATTATGTAGCACGTATGGGCGAATCCAGAAATGCATATAGAGTGTTAGTTGGGAGACGGGAGGGAAAAAGACCTTTAGGGAGGCCGAGACGTAGATGAGAAGATAATATTAAAATGGATTTGAGAGAGGTGGGATATGGTGATAGAGAATGGATTAATCTTTCTCAGGATAGGGATCAATGGGGGGCTTATGTGAGGACGGCAATGAACCTCCGGGTTCCTTAAAAGCCAGTAAGTAAGTAAGTAAGTAAGTAAGTAAGTAAGTAAGTAAGTAAGTAAGTACTGTTAAATTAAGGACGTCATTTGTTGTGTTCATTTTGAATTGAAATTAATAGTGACTTTCAAGGTTCATTACTTAAATGCTATAAATTTATGTTTCCGTAGGTAATGATAGAAGGAAAGTTTTCGAAAATCTAACGCAGGTTAGGTGCAAAGAAATCTCAAAGAAATTAGCATAATTGTAAACGTTGAAACGAGATAACGCATTATAAATACAATGAATTTATTACAATCCTTTTGAAAAATTACAGTGCTGCCACAGACAGAGAATGTAAACATCTCTACGCGGAAGTCAATCATCCCCCATAGAAGTGGAGTGAGACTGACGTCATATTTCCCCTACTTACTGGTTCTGCAGGCCCGATCTAGACAATGGTTTGTCACTAAGAATTACTTTCTTTTTCTCCATCTATTATATCGCGAGCTTTTAGGTCGATTTTTTGCTACGCTGTGCATAAATGAATATACGTAAAAGCAGTACCCAGAGTATTAAAGTGAAAAAACGAACTCTTCTATAGTTATGTCTGAAATACAAACAAGGAGGAGAGAAGAATGGCATCCAATGAAAAGAGATTCATGCACATTATACAACAGAAAATAGAGATATTCTAAGAGGTGGTCATATAGTTCGGACACATATAAAGAAGAGGAAAAAAGGAAAATATGAGCAGCAGGAAGATGAGCAAAGGAAGAAGAAATGAACAGGAAGAGAAAGAGGTGAGGGTAGGACAAAAAAAGAAAACATGATGAGGAAAATAAAGGAGAGAAAGAAAGAGATAAAGATAAGTCGAAAGGGAGAAACATTTTATTAATTGGTTCAGTCTAGGATGTCACTACATGACTAAAAAATTTACGAGAGATACCCTTAAGTTAAATTCATTAAAATGAATGAAAGAATAATTCGCCACTCTTCCCTTCGTATACAATGAGCAAATCATCCATATTGATTTAGTGGGTAATAGATCCCATGTTCAAGAGTTAAAATGTGTGGCGTCAGATTCAGACTATCACCACGGCAAGGTTTTGTAAATTACATAAACCGATGAGTATCCTTTGTTCCGGCTGTCATTAGTGAAGCAACGAGAGAGAAACTGAAAGAAGATGGTATGAGACAGTTATGACGACGGATTTATTTCATTCAGTAACCAACAACCTGTTGAAGACTGTGAGAGACTTAAATAAAATGAAAGGTCTAATACTAGGTTACAAGAAAATAAAGCAATATATTGGTTTTTCCATACAGGGGTAACGAAAAGTTAATGGGTCACTAAAATACGCATTTCTACATAAGTTTCTGCACTTCGAGGAACCTAACGTTACTAGGTTTGGTCACACGATTTCCACGATATATAGCACCACCACAGTCTAGTACATACAGTCAGGAAGCATCAGTTGTAAGGGTGCTAGGAACAATAGACTGTACAGGTACTATTTCGCATTGTCTATAATGAGGCGATATTAGCGATCCTAGTGGTTAGCAACTATTTATGGATGCATATTTACTACGTATTGAGCTTCGTGACTGTATATACTAGACTGTGGCACGAACATAAATTTCTAATTGAATGTAAAATGCCCTTAAACGTATCCCTCAATAATCATATAATTGTATGAGATTAGGGCTAGCTAATCCTGCAGTTGAGTCCTCAAAAATGACTGAATGTCTTGAAGTATATATTTATCAGTTTCACTCGCAGATGTCTTTACCGCCTGTCCATAGTATGTCTTGTGCTTCCTGGCATGTAATACATATGTTCAAGTAAGGCTATTATTATAAAAAAAATTAATATTTTGCTATAATTATTCTATAAAAGCATAATATCATATTTGAAAAACAAGTAATGTGCTGTTTTAGACATATATGAAGGATTTGGTGTTAAATTTATTGTTTATTTTCGTAATGGATAAAATTAAAATAAAACCAGTGCATAATAATAGCCTTCAGTGTGGGCTATTGTGATACAGTGCTATAAATCTGATCATATTACACAGAGCATTGAAGTAAGGCTATTCTGATACACACAGATATTTAATTTATCTCCCGCAAAACTTTGGTTGAAAACATATTAACATTACTGAGATTTAGCAAGTTTTATAGGCACTTCTTTTCCCATAACATTTGCAAAATTTACTGAAACTTTTTTATTTATTTATTTATTTACATTTATTTATTTTTTCTGATGTAGTTAAGGCCATCAGGCCTTCTCTTCCACAACACTAGAAATACAAATACAATAATAGAAATAAAAAGAGAAAAAAATACACTGTAAACAAAGTAAAGTCACACAAGAAATAAAAAGAAAAAGAAAATACCATAAAGAAAGTAAACCACACAAAAATATACACAAGTTGCAGTCACACAAACTTTAAATGAGTGATTAAGTGTCATAATTAATTGTATCCTAACTAATTAACTAACATAAACAAGAAGCTTGCAATTTTAATCTAGAGTAAAAAAAAAACACAAATCAACATTTCTAGCAATACCTAAAAAGCATTCAATAAGACAAAATCTTCCAATTTAATTTTGAATTGTGATAAAGTCCGGCAGTCTCTAACGTCATTAGGTAACGAATTCTAGAGGCGAGGTATTTCTACAATATAGGAGGATGAGTATAAAGACGTTCTATGATGAGGGATAGAAAGAAGTGCTTGATGCCGGTTTCGAAGAGTTGTAAGAAATTGAAAGCGCGATAACAGATAATTCGGAGTAGAAGTATTCATGATTCTAAACAGAAGAGACAGTGAATGTATTGTTCTTCGTTCCTTCAGACGCAGCCATGAAAGTAACAGGAGGGAAGGTGTTATATGGTCAAATTAAAATTGCTGTCTCTCCCAATAAATTTTGTGTTTAAGGAAAGAGATTGAGAAAATTATGATACAGTTTGTAGTGTTAAATTACTCTTAAAATACATTTCTAAATAATGATAAATATATTTTTCAAAGTTGAGTTAAATTTTAGCAGAGTTAGAATGATGACTATTAAGCTAAAATGTTAGGTAAATATAGAAAAATAAGTTTATATACGGTATGTAATTTTTAACTTATACAGCACTGTAGGTTCCAACATGTATTTCAAACATCCCTCAAGAACATGATATTATGAAATATCTTCAAGAGGTAATACATTACATACATTACATACTGATTAGAGTCAGGGAGTCGCAATTCAACTCCTCAGTTTGTCAACAAATCCTATGAACATAAAAATGTTATATGCCTATCTAACATGAAAAAAAAAATAATTTTTGTACTACCGTAGAAGTGGGTAAAGTCAATCAATGGTGTAAAATCGATCATTTGCGATTTTTATTGAAAATTATATATTTTCTCAGTTACTTGTTAAAATTTTGTTATGCTGACTTCATTGCCTGACATTGTGAATGTAAGCGAGAGGGACAACAAAAAGCCTGCGCATGCCAACAATGGGAACACTGTGTAATTACCGTTGAAGTGAAAATTGTTATTCTCAACTTTTTCTCTTAAATGAAAACAAAGTCTTACAAACTCTAAATTATCGTCAGCAGTGAAGGGAGACAGGAAGTATACGTAAGTACGTTTCGTTGAGATTGTATCCTGAAATAATAGTTTTGCAGTTCGTAAATGTTAGTATTGAAACATTATTTTAAGAAAACTTGTACCTTTGAAGGGTTAAGTCGATCATGCCGTCGACCTACTCGAAACAGATAGGACCAGCAGGAAGAATAAACAGAAAAGTGTCATAGTATAGCTTATATTGATGGGATAGTGGGGAAAGAGGAAGACGAAATTATGGTGAATTTCTTGCGTAAGAGAAGCACTGCCAAAGGAACATATTTTGTACACCCCTCTGTACCTGACTATGGGAACAACGTAGTTTCTAAAGTGACATGAGGAGGGGAAGATTTCAAATAACATCTGATATAAACCTAAGCAATGTTGAATTGCATTTTAGAGTATAATTGAAGGGTGGTATTTCAATGTAAATTTTGAATTCTTAAATCTTTGTTTGTTGGCATGTGAAGTATTAAAATGTGTTTTTATCTTTTATAAGTTGGCAATCATAGTCACGGTTGTACAGTGGAGACCTATAGGCCTAATTGTATCGAATAGTATGATCACAGTAACAAAAGATACACTATATAATGCTATAGGCATATATTGAAGATTATTATTGTTTTTACACCCCTTGTAACAAATAAAACATGTGTAATAAACTTAATTTGTTTTTTTTTTTAACATAAACAGTGATCGAATTTATTCTGCAATATTTTAAAATCGATCTTAAACTAAAAATTCAACGGTGATCGATTTTACCCTATTTAAGCAGGTAACTTCGATTACAAGTCAAATAAAAAAGAACAATTTTTTATAGATTATAATTCAATTCTTGTAACGTGCCTTCATAAGTGAAGGATATGGCGACAAAATGCTATTTTCTGAGGAACTTCGCTCCATTGCATAACCTCAATATCATTAAAAAATTGCAAAATTTTGATTGACTTTACCCTCTTCTACGGTACTAAAAACAGCAACAATCTCTATTTCTAATGAGAGAATTCATTTAGATCTACACATTGTACTGTATATACAGTATTTCATAAAAATTACTCATACTGTTTTATTAAAAGAGAATTGAATGTCTCGATATTTGCATTCAGTTAGTTGCCTTGACAACATTTGTTTCTAACTGTAACAACTCAAAGTTATGCAATTTATTCATATGTAGATTATCGTATTATTTTCCGAAAATTTATTAATCTAAAACAATAGTAATTCAGTTTCTGCTGACACGAATAGGTCTCGTTCAACGTTAAGATGAATAATAGAAGTGAACAATATTACTGCGGAAACAAAACATTTAGGTTATCCAGAATGCTTAAAAAGGCCCCGGAAGGAAAGCTATTGATAAAACGGAAAAATAAAGGATTGTCATTTAAATTTTATTGATACTCATTTTTTGTAAATTTAAACCCAATTATTTTTTATACAAACTCTATTTTACCACACCTGTATAATCAACCTGTAAATCAGTCGTCGGCATTTCTTGACTCGCGAGTCAACCCTTTAACACACAAGCAGCGTGGAGGGGTAAGGCATGATCTCCTTCTCTTTCCTTAGCCATCACTTGTTCATTCAATGTTAAGCAGTTTGGGTATGTTCACTGTACGCTTCTGGCACTGAAAACTAGTAGTACTGAAAGTGTTTCCCGCCTTCACTTCCTAAACCCACCTACTACCTTTCCCTTTCCTGTGTCTTGCGTGCTGCCTTTTATATGACGTAATGTTTGCCGACCACTGCTATAAACCCATTGATAAAGACAGTCTAAGGACACATTTAAACGGAGTGAAACTGTTACAGGCCATTTAGTCCAATATGTAATATAAGATATTGATGCTGACATTCATTATGACACAAGAATAACTTTGCCAATTTTGTGTGTTTAAATAAGGTTAATTTCATGCAAAATATAATTATGTTGAAAGCCATTTGCCTCTTACCTTCAGAAAGGGTCCTCTCATTCTGGATAATAGACTTCAATTCTCGAATGGTCACAGAAAATCCTGAAACAAAAATTATATTTGTCTTTATACTTGCTGTAAAAGTCTACGACCTCTTTATAAAGGCCAACTACGTTATTATGAATACGTCATTGTTCTGTATGGTACGGCTAAGAACTTGTTCATTGTGCAGATATGGTACTTAATGCGAAACTGATTGGGACGCACTTATTCCTTCATAAATATTATTTTCTTCACGTTTTTCACGGTTCCATCTTCTAAAGGAACGGACTGAATGGTGAATCAAAAGGTAGCTGCGGGTCTTACAACCTTTCCTACATCGTTAGAAATAATTTCCATTGTACCTACTATAAATAGGCCTACAGTAAAATTTCGAAATGGAGACGGCATATTCCAAAACGATATTCATCCCATGTTCTAGAAAAGTATTCAGCTTTCTCATTGAACACGAAATGAAGATAATTATTTGGCCAGGAGAGTACAAAATAAAATGAATGTCATTTCCACAGAAAACGTATGAGAAATGAGTATACAACATAGCTTAATTGAAGTGTTCAGAACCTAATGGGCCAAGCGCCATATATTGAAAACGGATAAAATAATGGTTAAAATTAAGTGATTACCATAATTTAATGAAAGATATAGCAAGTAATACAAAGTAAAAACTAAATTATATATCAACCTTCATTGAACAATGGTATTCACATAACTTTAACCCTTGCATTCTCAGTTTTTAATAAATGGCGCTTGGCCCACTACGGCTCTAAACCCTTCAATTGTTAGCACTTTGAACATTTATTTCCAAACGCATCTCACAAGAGATAGAGCCTAGATCACTTTGCTGTTTGCGATGACTCCAATGTTGAAATGGTGTGAGGAAAACATTGACATTAATTTCATGTTTATCCCAATTAATTTGGAGAAATTTATGTTCGTATTAATTCCTTGAAGTGTACAGTACACATAAAACGCAAATAATTGTTTCCAAATAAAAATAAAAATTTTCTGTTGTCTTACAAATAATTGGTTTTTGACTACAGGTATATTTTTTTCTATCTTATTTGGTTTAATTAAGTGTACTACTCTACAACCACTAAGAGTTTATCGGTAGATACTCGATTCACACTGTGTGTGTATGTATGGTTATATGCATGCACACCTGTGCAAATGTAGCCTATATGAAGCCATGTACATTTCTGTGTAGCCTATAGCTATATGGACATGTTCACAAAGAGAGAACGTTATGCGGAAAGCAAGGTTGAGTTTCAGAACGGCGTATTCTACGCAACGTCAAAGGTCCTCCTCAGTGTTGCCGGTCGACCAGTAAAAGATTTAATTTCCGAAATTAATTATTCAACTCTCAAGTGAAGATTTATAGGACAGGGGTCACATTTCATCCCGATACGAGGTAGATGTCACCACCGTGGCACCCCCTATCGGAATCTGCACCTAATCCTGGGATTCCGAAAAGAGTGCCTGTTGGACCCGACTTCCTTCCCTTGTTATATCTCTCTTCTCTGGCCGCCAGATGAGACCTTTCTCCCTCTCTACCACTTTTTCGTTCCCCCTCTGCACCCCCGGGACTCATTGATTTTTCCGAATGTCGAGCTCAATGACTGGGCTACGTTAATTCTTCTTCTGGCACTAAACCGAACATTCAGGGGAATTAAACTGTACCACACTACGTAAAAATAACAAGAGAAATACGTGCCGCCTCTCATGTAAATCGACGTTTGAGAATGTATAAAACGAGGGTGAAACATGGACGGGCACATTTTTGGCATTTAGATATTTTAGAGTTCGAGTTGATTTATTACACAGTCGCTTTATTAATTTCGTACTTTTTTTTAAATTATTACTTTCATATGTCATATATGCAGAGTATTAGGATGTGTTTGTTACAAGCTTTGAGAAGAGATTTGAAGTGTCAAGCATGGAAAATAATACTATTGCCTTAATAATCAGAAAATAAATGCTCAGCAGAATAAAGTGTCTTTCTGACATGAAATAATTTATGTTTTCACATTTATGACAAAGAGCTAAACCTGGCAAAATCATAATCAAATTGAACACTATGAAGGATTTAAATCACACGAATTTTAACAGTTGGACAGATTTACATACGCATGTTCTATCTTCAGCCAAAGTAGTGATGTACGCCAGAAAATTATCAATGTATTTCTGCAAGAATTATAAGGTGGAGCTTTTTTGGCGAACTAATTTAGAGTGAGATAAAACTTTATGAATTAAATTAAAATTTTACACTATTTAAACAAGCTAATATTTGTAAATTTTTTGATTTCGTTTATTTACATAACTGAAATCCTCTGATTGAGTTTCTGGCTGATATGTACATCTATTATCAGGCATTAGCGTACAGCTGTCAAAAAAAAAAAAAAGTGGCCGCACTCGTGAACAGCGAATATTTTCAAAGTCCACTTCGGGTCGCGGCGATGTTACACGATGCATGTGCTTGTACAAGCAGTTCCGGAACTATGAAAGTGTTCCATATCTACGCCTCGTAGACCAGCGGTAGAGTGCTTGTTTAATGATTCAAAGGTCGTGGGTTCGGGCCTTCTTCAAGTTTTCATTTTATTTTTTAATCGTTCTTTAGCGATGTAAATGATATTCAAATTATCATTTATATCCAGTTATCGTTCTTTACGGATATCACGTTATTTATATTTTGTTATCGTTCTTTAGAGATATGAATAAAATTCAGGTCATCATTTGTATTCTGTTATCGTATTATAACGATATGAATAATAATTATTATTGTATCTCCAATGGGGATTAGCCCTATTTTACATATGTATGTTAGGGCTATAGTTTCATACACAAAAAAAGATGAGCATAAAGAGAAATGGAAAAGAAAATTAAATTAGCTTACGCGATGTAAACAAAACATAAACAATCCGTAAATTAGGCATTGCGATTGCAAAACAAATATCAGGTATCAATTTGAAACATACAAAAACATTAACAACACACATACGTAACACTTCTATAACACAAATATGCAGCTTTCCGTACCATACATAATAAATTAATAAACAATAGTCACACAAACACAATCGAACTATAATTACGACATTGCGACGACATCAAGCATCCCATAACTGACTCACATACATAACGAATCAAGCATCCGTTACAACACATACATTTCAACATAGTAACCTCACTTTTAAAAGTTACAAATTTGGCTCCAAGAAGAATAAATAGGACACTGTTACTAATTACTATTCTTCTACAATTTCTTAAATACATCTGTAATAAATCTGTGAAATTCCGATATGAATAATATTCACGTTTTTTATATTGTTATCGTTCTTTAGCGATTTAAATAATATTCAAGTTATCATTTATATTCTGTTTTCCTTCATTAGCATTATAAAACAATATTCAAGTTATTTATATTGTTATTGTTCTTTCGCAATATATTAATTAAACAAACCGATATTTATCATTCATATTCTGTTATCGTTCTTTAGTGATACTGTATAAATAATATTCAAGTTATTTATATTGTAATCGTTCTTTAGCGATATAAATAATACAAATTTAATATTAGGTTTGGAAAAATCCAGTTGCATAATACTGGTATTAGTTTTTCTTTTTGTATTGTTACATTATACTATCTTGAACCACAATAAAATGAAAAGGAGTAACGAGGAATTGAACCTGAGACGTTGACATCTAAATTCCGACGTTCGTCCGCTGAGCTACGAGAGCAAAAGTGTGGAAACATTTTCGGAAAAATTGGCCCAATCACACTCTAAGATTTTCTGATGATTCGTAGAAGCTAGTCCAGGATGCGGGGGGCAAAGGCTAATTGAGATTTCCCGGTCTCTGACCGGGTCAAACATCCTGATAGAATTAACATTTAACCCTTGCCGTGACTTTCGGTGAAGTCCGGAGGGCCCAATTACTCAAATCCACTCTCCTCATCTCCACGCTTGGGCCCCCTGGAATTTAATAAAATGCGAAAGAGATAGTGGTGTGCGGAAAGCAACGTGATGTTACCGCATTTAGGCCTATACTTCCCAAGAAAACTGCAAACATGAACAAAGGAAGCTTTTAATAGAAGAAGAAGGATCTTCTGCGGATCTCTGGAAAAAGAATTAAGGAAGAGACTAGTGAAGTGCTTTATGTGGAATGTGGTATTGTATGGGGAAAGAACATGGACATTACGACGAAATGAAAAGAAACGAATTGAAGCAATTGAAATGTGGATGTGGAGAAGAACGGTGCGTGTAAAGTGGACAGACAGAATAAGAAATAAAATTGTGTTTGAAAAAGTGAGTGAAGAAAGAATGATGCTGAAACTGATTAGAAAGAGAAAAAGGAATTGGTTGGGTCTCTGGTTGAAAAGAATAATAGACGACATTAGGATACGTGGATCATATGCGGAGACTAAGAGGAAGGCAGAAAATAGGAAAGATTGGAGATTGCTGGGTTTGCAATGAAAGACCTGCCCATGGACAGAACATTTATGTGTGTATGTTCAGAATGCCTGGAATATCGTGTCTAAGAACAGTCGCTATTTGCAAAGACTAGTCAATTCCATGCCCACTCGACTGCAAGATGATCGAGATAAGAGGAAGATAGACTAAATATTGAATTGTGGCTTTTTGTTTTGTTTTTTGAACGCTTAATTGTTGGAATGTTTTAAGGCCGACGCCAGTTAATTTGTTATGTTTATGCCACGAAAGGTATTTTATTGAGAATAAAATCTTTTTTCTTTCCATTTGCAGCCACAATATCATAATGATAATGATAAAGTCATGGCATAATATATTAATGAACCTGATGTTAATTACTAAAATAATCATAAAAGAGAAAGGAGCCATTATGTCTAGTTTGTCTCTCTCAAAAACAGAACAAAAAAGGACATAAATAGCACGAGGTTGTAGTCGAACGCAGGACCTCATGAATAAGAGGCCTGAACGCTACCATTACGCTATCGAATCACAGAGAGAATACTTCAATTATAACTGTAGATATCAGGCAACGTGGTCCAACAACATGTAACATCGCCTGTCTCCGAATTGTAGCGAAGATACCCGAAGGGAACTTTGTTTCAGGAGAGCGGCCACTTTTTTTTTGACAGCTGTACATCTCACTTGACGATATGTGTCAGAGGAAAAACAATTGTTTGTATGCATTTGAAGTCTGATTAATGGAATATGTAAATAGTCATCGATGTATGAAATGGAAGGGGAAAGTAACTGGGTAGCCTACCACCTTATCATCTGGCATAGTTGTCTCTCTTGGTATCACATGTGAGTTTCAGACCTATCTTCGGACTGTTGACTAATGAACAACAACATAACTAAAGTTACTTTTTTAATAATCCTCCACGTGAGCTTCTACACTTGCAATGCATTGCTGAAGTAGCTTATGGAAGCTTGTGATGAAATGAACACAAAACTCCTGACAAATGTGTTCAGTTCCATGCCGAATTTGTTTCTTTTAACTTAGTTATTTAACGACGCTTTATCAACTACTAGGCTATTTTAGCGTCGATGGAAATAGTGATAGCGATATGGAATTTGGTGAAATGAAGCCGAGGATTAACTGACACTCGCCTTACGGTTGAGGAAAACTTCAGAAAATACTCAAGCATGTAATCAGCTCAAGCGGGAATCGAACCTGCCCCCGAGCGCAATCTCGGATCAGCAAACGCGCTACCGTCTGAGCCATGCCGGTGTCTCCGAATCTTGTTCATCGGCCCTTAAATATCATGTAATCTTTGGTAGTACACCCTCTGTTTCAAATAGCCCATCCGAAACAATGTGGAGTTGTCAAATCAGGTAAACGGGAAGGCTGTGATATTAATAGGTGGTGATGAATTTCCTTATTCATAAGTTACAAGAACGACATAGGCCTAATTAATTACTGGAAAATCTATAATTCCAGCCAGATGAGGCAATTGCTCAGATACATGTCATCGCAATATGCAGACTGCAAAGGTTCTTCCCAGACACATAATCTGCTGATCTGGTTATTTTCCATGGCCTTTGCGTTCACCCGATTTCACACTCGATATTTTTTCTCATAGGATATTTTAAAAAGGTGTTTCTCACCAATACCGACTTTTTTCCGAAATACAATAGCCTATCTCGAATGTTCACCAAACACTGCATAGAGATATGCCTACTTTCCCTGAAATTTGACAAAATGAGATTGTTCATAGGGAAAGCTGAGAAATAGTAAATAGTTTTTCTTGTCGTTGTTTGATAAACACAGTTCGTTTTTCTACAAGATCAAATTTTAGCAAACGGCTATGAAATAAAAAATTATATATTACATACTGGTATTAGATCGTTAAAACTGTTTCTCAATGTGTATTATAAATTTAAAAGATACCTAAAAGTAAGGATTATTTGGATTGCCTGATACTACGCCAGAACTAGTGTAATGCCCGTACGATTACTGAAGAAAGCGGGGATAATAATGTCATAAGAGGCCACACTCAGGTACCAGGCTCTCATTCAGTGAACACAAAGAAACAGATCAAGTGTATACGTAGCGTACCAATAATGTACTAATAACGTAAGCAAGAGTTGGCACAATCGCTTCAACTTAATAGTCGTGAAACACTATACGAATTTTTACTAGGCAGCTGCAGAAATTCAGCGGCAACTGGCTGACAACGGAAGTACAGTGGAAGACTTGCACATGGAAGAACTGTACGTACACAGCTAACGAAAAAAGTATGGGTAACTCTACTAAAAAGAACTCTATTATCTGTGCATTTCGAACTGGCGACTCAAGGTCAAGCAATGGACTGCATTTGCCAGGTGTGCTTACGTCAATCCTGGACCATTCTTCTCAATAAAAGTCAGCTGGGGCAGCCGGAATTACCAGTGCTTCACTTCACGTTTTCAGTTCAGTGGCTCGTGCGTGGTTTGTACTTTTGTACGTTTGTACGTGACCTTGAGCTGCCAGTTCGAAATGCACAGATAATAGGAGTAAATATGCAGTATCGACAATATAATAATGAGATTAATGGACTAGGTACCTTAGTTGCGTAGGATAGATTACAATTTCTCCATACGGCATTTTTTATACCCAAACCAGAGTCATTTTTCAAAATCAAAGTAAATCGCTTTACATCTGTCAGTATGAATATGTAATTATTCTGCTCATTTATTCACTCAATTATCTATTACAGTAATCTTTGTTTACTTAAAATAAATAAGGTACACACATAATGTTAAATTATTAAAATTTACGGTAGCATTCTGTATTCGGAAAGTAGTATTCGGGAAAGTGTATTCCGGATGTTGCATTCGGAATTATTTCCTTTCAGGGAAATGGTAATGCAGGATATTGAATTTGGAATTTTCTCACAGATTACATGAGATTTGAGAAGTGAGAAATAAAATTCGGCATAAAATTAAACAAATTGATTAGGACTCACTTGTTTGTGTTCCAGAAACGACTTAAGAAGTGCATTGCAATTGGAGGAGATGATCTGAAGGATATAGTTTTTAACAAATAACTTCATTGTATAAATAAACAAAACCCAAAAGTATAAATAAATTTCAATAACTTCATAAAATTTTATTACACTTTGAAACCAGATCGATGAAAATGCCTCACCTTCAAGAAATGTATGTGGTTAATACAGAAATGTTTTTGGGACAATCCGCCAATAATAACGAAAGGAATAAAATGAAGAACAGAGTTATAAGAAAACCTATGCATCTAAAAACGAAAATCATCCGAGAAATTGAACAGAAAACATTATAGTGGTATGAAAACGTATGAAGAATGTCCTTTAATAGACTTCCAAAAGCAGTTATGGAGTAGCATATAGAAGAAAAATCAGACTATCGAATATATGGGTGGATGAGATGCAATGTAATAAGAAAATACATGGAATTCGGAAAGAAGATGGTGCAGAGAAGTTAGGAGAAACAAAATAAAACATTCTCAGTACAGCGTGATTCTTACCATTATGCACATAGTTCCCGCGTGCCCATTACCGGCAAGGAACAGAGTAAGAACCGAGACCACACTATGCACTCAAACGGAGAAAAAAGCCCAACTCTACAATGTGTACGCAAAAATGTGCAGCTAAGAATCCTAGTGAAACTTTGTTGTTTTTAGTGCGACTCTGTAGCCGAATGATTCATGCGATAACAGCAGGCGACTGATGGTTTATTATTGAAAGAGAGTGTTTGTTACTTTGATATCTTAGCGGAATCTGTCTTAGCTCAACAAGCAGTTCTTTGGCTTTCATCAGTGCATTTACTGTAGCCTATATTCGTTTTTCGTAATGCATATGTGTATTCTTGTTGTGATTTATGACTTCTTGTCAATCTAGTGAACAGCGTATTTTCGTGTGTCTCGCAGGTTCTTATGGGACACTAAGACTGAATTTTTGGTAAAAATGGTAAAAATAAATATTTTTGTTTTATATATATATATATATATATATATAAATAATTACCTTTTACATTTGTTTAACACTTTGTCCTATATTTAGCCCGGCCTACCACTTTTAAAGGTCTGGCGACCATTTTTAAAATGCCACACCCACTAAAAATTGCATTTTCTCAAAACTACGTTTTTGGTCAATAATAAAGTTCTTAGCGGCTTTCATTTGCTCCGATTTACATTAAATTTTGCAAATTTTGCAGCATATTGCGATACGCAAAGCTGTGCATGGAATCAGCTCTTCACTGAGAACTTTTCATGAAATGAATTTTTAACCTCTAAACATTAAATAAAATTATCAAGCAAAAATTATGATTTGTAAGACAAATTTTATCTCATGAACCAATTCTCAAATTTAAAATCAATGCGCAGTTTTTTTTTTATCATGAAATGTAAGTCCTTTACAGAAGATTTTTAAAAACAAAAACAATTCTGAAGCCTTCAGGGATGTTTTGAATGTACGCACAATTTAATATGATTAAAATATGTGAAAATTAATATCTAAGGAATGAGTGAATGAAACTTGATGAAATTTGGTACTATTATTTGAACGTACAGACAAAACAAACTCGCAGAATGGGAAACAAATCAATCAAAAACTTTAAAAGTTTCAAAACTCAATTTCAGTGTTCCTTAAGTAAAGTTCTGCAGGAAGAGTTGAAAGAGTTTCGATAACATTTTCACGGAGCGGGAGTTCTGACGCGTTCCGTGATTCATAAACTAGTGGATAAATTCAAAACGACAGGTTCGTTACCGAATAAAGAAGTTCCAACAATCGTACAGTGTTAACGCATGAAATATTCAATTAGCAGAAAAATTATTGCAAAAATTTCCTAGGATGAATAGAAGCATCACCTCAAACTACAACACTTGTGTCCACGTAACGGAGAAAATTTCGAGCACCTGGTATAATGTGGTATGTCAGGTCATTTTTAATTCATTTATTCACATTTTTAAATTGATTTATTCACTCCTCCTCTGTTTACTAGGTCTACATGGCACAATCCTGGCTCTCACGCTATCCCTTGCCAGGGGGCCAGCGTACGGGATTCGCATGTATAACAGTAAGAATAACATTTTATAAATTTTTATTTTCAATTATAGTCATAGGATTCTGTATTGTGCTTCAGCAGGATATCCAACTTTTTGATATTATTCATAACTTTGCGTTCATGGGTGGCTTATAAATTCTTAATACAGGCATTTGTTGTAGAGCGTCAGCAACTGCAAGCACTCGAGCGACGAGCTCTTCCTTTGATTGAATTGGAGTCTCGTACACCATGCTTAAGTGCCCCCACACACAAAAGTCAAGTGGATTGATCGCAGTGGACCAATTGGATGGCCTGCTCGTTCTCCCGACCTCACCTCAATTGACTTTTGTGTGTGGGGGCACTTGAAGGGTCTAGTGTACGAGACACCAAGTGAATTGAAGGAAGAGGTGCTTGCAGTTGCTGACGGCTGACGCTCTACAACACATGCCTGAAGTATTTGAGGAGATAAGTATAATTGCAATTCAACCAATGTCAGAGGTCTCATTCCACGCTTGTCTTGAAGTTGGGTGGGTGCAGAACGCTTCAGATCGCCTGACTTCAAGATACTTCTCTCTCTTTCTGCCTGCAATGTTTACGTCACCTGTCAGACATTTTGGAACGAAGTATAGTATCACAGCCATTTCGTTCACTCGTCAAAAATTGAGCTCTGTTCCCCTTTGTATCCGCGAGATTTCATACTATTTCCGGTTTTGTTTTATAGAAAACAGTTTGTATCGCACTGCCTTGACTGGTGTTTTCCAGGCTGATTGACCTACATTCGGGACGAATAATGATGACGGTAATATACTGGCGCTTCTTTGACGGTGCTGTGCATACTTTACTCAAGTTGTTAAGGTTTTAGTCCGTTAAGAGCTGTAGATGGAGTACACAAATAAATTAGCGTCGTAAAAAGAGGACTCGACTTCGTTGCTAACAAAAGGTGCTCCACGGATGACGCGTTTGGGCTTATCCAGCAGAATTAATCAAGTTAAAACACAGACGCGTGAATACAATTACGCCGCAACTGATCGAAATTCGTCTCTGTCGCTGCTTCAGTTAACTAATATGACAGTAAAAGATAACTCGATGAGGAAAATTCACAATTATATTCTGAAACATCACTGAAATTTTGGAGTTAGCTTCTACATTTTTGACGGGCAGTAAATTGTCTATAGTACATGACATTGAGGTAATTATTATAATTTGGTGATCGTAGATTCATAGTTAAATAGTTTATATACATGCTTAAGAACAATAAATGCATAGACTAAGTCAAGATCAAGAATACAATTGCAAAGGAACTGTACAGAGTGTCTGATTTAAGCCGTTCATTTAATCCAGGCGCCGTCAACCGATCGCACAGTCGTGCTGGCTGAAGTTGCACAGAGCACAAGTCTACACGTGAATCAGTCGCTGTGTAGGATAAGGAAGGGGATGATAGTTGAAACCGGCTCAGTGGCGGTCTACCAGTACAGTCATTCAAGCGTTGTCCGGTATCCCTTATACTCTTATAGCCTATTGGTTATGCACCATTCCATGTGTTTCTAGTTGAAATATACGTGACAAAATTTATCCTATAACTTAAAGAATTTGAAACATGCAATCATTAATTTCTTCTGGCAAATTAGTACAAACGGAGTACATTAAATATGTTGAAATCAGCCAAATAATACACTGAGTTTAACGATCCATTTTGTTCCTAAACCTAGAAACAGTTTCTTCAATTTTATGTTTAAAATAAATTATTCTTTCTTTCAACAACAGTAAACTAAATTAGTACATGGGAATAAAGGCCACAAATATGTACAACTAATAAAAATTAATAAACTATATTCAATACTTATTCTCCATCAAACTACAGCCTATATAAGAGAATTGTTTTTCTGTACAGTATATCTAACAAACATTTTTTCTTTCTAGAAATATTTTAAATGCCAAATGAGCTTATTAAATTTAGCTTAAGATAACGAATTGCAAAAAATAAAAATTAGTTACTTTTGTACCGATAGTGTTAGGAAAAGAATGTGTAATGTTTAGTTTATTATTATTATTATTATTATTATTATTATTATTATAAACATTAGTTATTAGTAATTTTTGGATGAGAGTGGTTCGTTCTTCTCCCTTATATTTTTCATAATCATTTGAGTGATAGGACGAATAATATCGTTGTAAGTTGAAATTCCTTCTGTTATTCAGAACTTTACCACAAACCAAACACATGGGTACTCCCGACTTTTCAGCAAATAGAAATGACTCTTCTCATAATAACAAATTCAATGGCGTGGATGGCCTTTCGGACATCCCTGCTTCTGACATTTCTGGTCCGCCACTGTGTACTACAGAGAACGAACTGTGTCCGTGCGCCTCAAAGACGTTTTATAGGTGCGCCTGCACACTACACAGTAGGCGAGGAGCTGCACGTAAGTAGCGAGCGCTACGGTCAGTTGAGGACGCCTGATTTAGTCCAAATATCATCCTAGACATGTGGAAGGTATTCAGTGGTTTAGCAAACTGTTTATATCAATTATCTTTCTCCCTTCCTCTGCCGGCAATGTTTATGTCACCTGTCAGAGATTATGTAACGCAGTATAGGACCACAGTCTACTATATACAGTCACGAAGCTTGGGATGATTTTTTCCCAACGAGTTGCATTTCTCGCGATAGTTGCTAGTCACTTGGAGCGCTATGACTACTAGGAACAATAGACTCTGTCACTGCCTTCGTGATCTAATACAGGCCGTAAGGCAGACCATATGACTCGCTTAACCCGATCACGAAGGCCGGCGTTTCAACCATATAAATTAATTGAAATGCATAAAGAGTAACATATATTTCTCTAAAATGTAGTGTAATTTCATTAATAAAATTTAAAACAATGATTAGGGACACTTCAGGCATAATTCCTTGCGAGGTAAGGTGTAATATTATTTTTCGTGTGAAAATTACGTTGTTCGTATGTGTAATACCTGCGTTTATTTCGATTACATATTGCGAAATTCTTGTACATTCATTTATGCACGATTCAATAATTTTCAGTTGCACCGCACGAAAATTTAAATATGTTGAAATTATAGGTTATGTTTACTGTACCAGTTGTCCCTTTCTGTCTAATTTTAGTGGTCTCCAATGCCCTGTCACTACATACGTATGTTATGTCATATGGATATTATAGGTTATGTTTACTATATCTAACTTATATTTCTGTATTCGCTATTATCCATTACAATTAAACATAATGTCATGTATGACACCCGTCACATTCTATTTGTCTCTATTTTAATACTGCAATTGAGTACTGAATTATTGTATTTATCTACTACCTAAGAGACGAAGTAACACAATCGTACGTACTAATTTCATAGGAGTGGTATGGTAAATGTTTTGTCTAAAATTAAGGAAGGTGGATGTGCTAAATTGAAATCACAATATAAATTTGTTTTTATTGAACCTCAAAATAGCTTCCATTCTAAACTTGAAATGTTGACACGAACAGATTAGCCTATGTTAACATATAAAATTCTCTTCACATTAAAATAACACAGTTTTGTAATTATTTCTGCAACATATTATGCAACAAGTAAACGGAACTTATGGACAAATTACACTAAATAAAGCTTAGCAATGATAAGCAATAAAGTTATAATATAATATTTCACTGAGCTCCATACACTGAAATAGAAAACCCGAACATACATTACGGCCTGGTCTAGATCGAAAAGCATTGACTGTGCCGTATTTTGCATTTTTGTGAAAAGCTATGTAAACTGTGAAATGTTCGTTATCGGTTGTAATAACTGTAAATGGCTAAAATACAATAATTTGAATAATAATATGGGACAAGGAGACGTTTGTAGTACTATAAATTGTAAGAAAAATAGGTTAGAGTTATCCTTCTTCCGAAAGATCCAGAAAGGTGAGTTTATAGAATATAATATATATTTTATGAAAATAATATAAACCTTATGTATTTCATATTTCAATAGTGGAAGGAAGGTGTTAACTTTTGCAAAAGAACACGATATCGAAAGTACAATACATTTTATCGTCTGCTAGGGAAAGAATCTGTGATGAGGCGATAGTAGCGATCCTGGTGGTGAGCAACTATCTATGGATGCATATTTCAGCTGTCTATGTTTGCATGTTTAGTAAGTATTAAGCTTCGTGACTGTATATAGTAGACTGTGATAGGACCTCTCTTTGCTCTGTGAATATATCGCGGTGTTGTTCGTTAACATGCAGTACAAGGTCATAGTAATGTACACCAGTGGCGATTTCTCCATGAAGGATATGATGATGGTACTACAGTTTAATTTCTTGCCTCTGAGGATAGAAACCATTTTAATTACAGATTTTGATTTTCAATGCGTCCCGATGTAATAATTTCCTTTAAGCTTCCACTTTATGTCGTGAGTTGTCGTCACTGCACAGCTCAGAAATAATTTCGGAGGAACCATCCAAATATCTTATAGCAAACGGTTTTTTCTAACTTTCTGTTTGTTTTCGAAGACATACTGTCATCCAATTTTATTTATCATATAACCTGATGGATTACAGAAAGTGAAAGAAAGAAATCGGTACAGTGAAAGTCACTAAATCGTTTTCTGTTATAATTTAAATAAACATTCCTTTAATTTTCAATAAGAACTGAACATATTTTCTCGTTATACCCATATGTCTTTACCCGTCAACAACAAATCAGTTCCTTGTTCAGGTTGCAAATGTTATTACTCTTTATAATTTGTTATATAAATTGTACGGTAAATAAATAAATAAATAAATAAATAAATAAATAAATAAATAAACAAGCAAGCAAACAAGTAAATAAATAAATAAATACATAAATAAATACATAAATAAATACATAAATTCATAAATAAATAAATAGATAAATAAATAAATAGATAAATAAATAAATGCATAAATAAATACATACATAAACAGATAAATAAATACATAAATAAATAAATAACTTAATTAAATAAATAAATAAACAAACAAATAAATAAATAAATAAGTAAATAAGTAACTGAGTGAGTGAGTAGTGAGTGAGTGAGTGAGTAAGTAAATAAATAAATAAATAAATAAATAAATAAATAAATAAATAAATAAATAAATAAAATGCATGTGTATAAACAATAATTATTTTTACTAGACTTAAAACAACAATACATCTAATTATGTCTCATTTTAATTATTTGCTTCAAAAGTTCACTCACAGTTATGTAACAAAATACGTTTGCAATATTCGAAAATTTAGTTCCTTTAACAGTTGGAGAAAAAACCGTACATTGTTTTACAAACTCAGTATTTTGGATTTTGATAAATTTGCACCTAGAAGTACATTCTATATGCAGTTTGCCCAAAGGTGACACTAAAAGACTGTATTTAAACTACTTTTAAGCAACACTAGCTTGAAATTTATTACCAAACAATGGAACTAATGAATAATGACAAAACCAAGTGGCCTGCTCTCCTCAATGTGAAGTGACTTTCATGCCATCCGGTATAAACATTAATTTCTTCTAGAGAAACGTTTTTCAGACGATAGGAACTCACATGTCCAATTTACCAGATTATTACATACGATTGGAAACACATTTTTCAGCCGGTAGGAACTCACATGTCCAGTTTACCAGATTATTACAGATGATTAGAAAAACATTTTCTGACGGTGGGAACTTACATGTCCAGTTTACCAGATTATTACACATGATTAGAAAAAAAATTTTCAGACGATAGGAACTCACATGTCTAATTTACCAGATTATTACATGTGATTAGAAAAACATTTTTCAGACGGTGGGAACTCACATGTCCAGTTTACCAGATTATTACATGTGATTAGAAAAACATTTTTCAGACGGTGGGAACTCACATGTCCAGTTTACCAGATTATTACATGTGATTAGAAAAACATTTTTTCAGACGGTGGGAACTCACATGTCCAATTTACCAGATTATTACATGTGAGTAGAAAAACATTTTTCAGACTGTGGGAACTCACATGTCCAGTTTACCAGATTATTACAGATGATTAGAAAAACATTTTTCAGACGATGGGAACTCACATGTTAAATTTACCAGATTATTACCTGTGATTAGAAAAACATTTTTCAGACACTGGGAACTCACATGTCCAGTTTACCAGATTATTACATGTGATTAGAAAACATTTTTCAGATGGTGGGAACTCACATGTCCAGTTTACCAGATTATTACAGATGATTAGAAAAACATTTTTCAGACGATGGGAACTCACATGTCCAATTTACCAGATTATTACATGTGATTAGAAAAAACATTTTTCAGAGGGTGGGAACTCACATGTCCAGTTTATCAGATTAATTATTACACATGATTAGAAAAACATTTTTCAGACGATGGGAACTCACATGTCTAATTTACCAGATTATTACACATGATTAACGAATCACAAAGAAAACTGTTTGATGATGTTACTTTAGCTTTTGATTTCAAATAAAAAGCAATTTAATTCTTGCTAACAATTACTGTATTTCATTTGCATCATTCCCTAACAAATTAATTAGTAAATACTGTGTAAACAAAATCCGACAAACAGTTCAGGTGAAATCACTGTGCACAGACAGACAATTAAATAGACGGAAAGTCCACAACCACAATGTTTAGTTTCAGAGTTTTTGTAAATTTTTATTATACTTCCGGGGAAATACCGAAATTATTTTTTTTCACAGCAACACAATAACCTCTATTTTCTGTAGTGACTAACTGAAATTAATATTGTTTCACATTCATAATTTTCGAATGAATTCATTCGCCTAATTATATTGATTATGAGCAAAACGTTTACCGCAGTAATTTAGGAGAAATTGCTGCAAAGTCAAAAAGGAAGCCAAAACCAATTAACTGAAAACGTACATTCCAGTGAACATGTTAAGATAATTTTTGGTGCATCACAATATTAAGTCTCTATATGTCGCATTTCAATAAATTAAAGAATTTTTCTTTTAGGGATCGGATGCAGTAATGATGAATCCTAGGACTACATATAAATTACGGTACGCGAGCTGCAGAGCTGAGCCCTGAAGGAATCCAAACAAAAGCAAGTTGCGGCATGGTAACACAATCTGAGTTGATCCCGGACTCCGAATTTACTTGTCATTGACGTCATACTCGGACCACGAGCCAAGGGGAAGGGAAAGAGGTGGGTCACTACGCAAGGGTTAATAAGCTTATCTTGCTTCTGCTGTGTACAGTGTGGTCCATTCAAACTGTCAGCTAAGATTTAGCGGAATTTGCAAGGAGTATTATGTAGCAACGTGCATTTTGTTTGTTCCTCTAAGATTACATGTCCGTTAACACTACTTTATTGCGTACTATTTCTCCGTTATTTCTTTCTTTCCTTTCTCTTCTTTTTATTTCTTACTTTCCTGTTTCATTCCTACATTATTTATTTCCATTTTATTTTCAAAAATCTTTTCGTTTCTTTCGTTCTTTAAGCTATTATTCTTTTTTTTCGTAGTCACCACTCTGTTTTTCTATCCTTGCATTCTGTTTTTCACCTAACTTTCAATTGCACTTTTTCTTCTTTCTTCGATTTGCTTTATTTTTATTTCATACCGTATTTCTTATTTTTCCAATCTCGTCCTTAAAGTGCAAAGTTATCAAGAGTATTATATTTGATGGCCTCAGTGGAAAAGGGACCCATGCCACAAAAACTAAATTTCGTAGAAGAAGCGCTTATTCCACTGAGATCCTCTCTCTTTAAGTGTAGAAGAGGCATTTATAAATGCTTACCATGTCCGGCAAACACATGCCACAAGAGGTCCTAGCTGGCAAGATCTGTCGGATTATCGAAGAAAGTGAAAATCAACAGGAATGTGGCATGAACTTTTTCCACTGGCCACTGGGCCCCTCATTTTTTATTTTATTTTAAATCCACCACCAACAGAAGTAAGCTTCCAATTATAGGTGGCTTACATTGATACATATACAAAATACATAATAAGAAAAAACAAAACAAACAACACAAACGAAAGAAAGAAAGATACATAATAACTTTGTAACCCTTCGTGCATATATGCCTATCTATGTTCTCCGTGTTGTTTATCTAGCCTTGTTTCAATCAGTCATTCAATGCGGAATAATAGGATTGGGTGGAATGACAAAGACTATCTTAACTCCATTAATATTACTACAAAAACGTATCATCAAAATTTGTCTGCATAAACCACTTGATTATCCGACACAATTTATTTATTCTGAATTCCAAGTACTAAAAATTGAGAAAATATATAAACATACATTACTAACTTATTTTCACAAAAATCGAATGAATTTTATAACTGAAAAACATATACATAACACCAGAAGAAATGTCCCAACTCTTTTGGCAGAACCTAAATGCCACACTACAGCTGGATTAAGACACAGTAGGAATTATGGACCAAGACTATACAATTCAGTATTGAAAAATAATCCAGACCTAAGCAATTTACACATTCTTAAGTTTAAAAATAAAGTGAAAATGTTTGTATGATATTTGATAAATTTTATTACAATTTTTTTAAGTGTTACTAGCACTATATGGTACTAATTTTTATTGTATTTATCTGATGCATGTAACCTATAAGATAAAACATTGTAATAAATATAAATAGATCATTTTCTTAATTAATAACAGTGTATATCTCCAATAAATGATTCCTTAACATCGCCACAGATACACTTGATTGTATTTGTCACTATATCTTGTCACTAGAAAGTTATTGAAATTTATATTTTCCCCGCCTTTCATCAAATATTTTGATATGATATCTCTTGCACAAAAGGAGAGATCTATAACTGAAACTCGATTAATATATTTCAGTATTATTTGTATTTATCCTGGTAATAATGAACAGTTTGACTCGAAGGCATTTTGTTTTTACACCATTAACTTCCCATGATTGTACGAGAAGATTCGAAGAGAACGGCAGTTACGTAGACTTTCGGCTCCCCCCTACTACCATTAATGCACAACACAATGTTAATACGGCGGTTGCTGTCGTCTGCGATACAACGAACTTTTCTGTTGATTTTCGAGTTTGGCATTTTTTCCGGTTATTATATACTTATTTAAGTTGTGTTAACTCTCGCTAGTGGTTTTATATTTTATTTTATCCGTCTTAGTATTTATTTTATTATTGTAAATAAATTTGTTCAATCACTATTATTATTATTATTATTATTATTATTATTATTATTATTATTATTATTATTATTATTAATGAATTATTTTGTATTACAATCTTTGTATCATTTCTGTCACGATTATTCTATTATTATTATTATTATTATTATTATTATTATTATTATTATTATTATTGTTGTTGTTGTTGTTACTATTATTTATATCATCAGCATTATTATTTGAACCCTGTAAAATTTATGTAGACTACTGGACTGTACCCGAGCACGAGCATATGCTCATTTCGGGTGTCTATTCATATGTATTCAATTCAAATGTAAATTGTAAATAAATTTCAAAATTTGAAATTTGAGATGCTAGAATATAATATTGCAGTTAATATAGTGCCAAATGTCAATATAATAATGCAAAATTATTTCAAAACTAGAGTATAAAAACATTATAATACACTTACTCATAATTTAAATATCTAAGGAAATACAATTTCTTTTAATAATGTATGAAATTATTTAACGGTTAAACTGAAATCTAATTGAGAATCATAGTTTAAAGACAGAGAGTTGTGTTACATATAACAAACAATGAAGAGTTCTTGAAAAAAAACCGTTCTAGGAATTGGAATAACAAAAGGTTGCCTATGACGTAATTCTGTTCTTTTTACATTGAACTGAAGGAATTCAAGGAAATCGCAGTGATTCAATATACCGTTAACAGGCTTATATAGTAAAATTTGGCTATTTATTAATCGTATAGATTTTAAAGTTTTATATTTAAATTAAAAAGTAACTAATTATATGAAATATGCTTTTCATAAGACGACATGTGATGTTTTTAAAAATATAAATAACGTAAAAATCTTTTCTGTATCCTTTCTATTTGCATCTGATGGGACTGGAACTGAGGTGACCATACTACAGACGCATACTCTAGCTTACTCCTAACTAGAGTTTTATATAGGGTATCAATAGTATTTAAATTGTTTTAATTCTTTTGTATTTCTAATTATAAGTCCTAATTTTCTATATGCATCAATTACCACGTGCTTTAAGTGCATTGTTAAAGGAACTAGTGATTTACGTTTCTCAAAGTTGTTTCAGATGTGCTTACTTTTCTTTATTTCAATCCACAATCCGATGCGCCTTAATTTTCTGGGGGAATGGTACATAATTGGGAATGTTTTGATTTTGCAAAAGAAAGTCATTAGAATTTTATGTAGCCTAAATCTAACTTCCTTGAAAATTGTCGATCACTTTTCATTCAGTTACAGATATTAAAATGTATAAAATTGCATGTATACGAGCTACTTCGAGAAAATATAGGCAATTACTCGTTAGTT